>NC_056726.1:818868988-819051488 GCF_019279795.1 Protopterus annectens | reverse complement strand
TTCCTGTGTTACTCACTGAACACATATCTGTGAAGAGCAGGAGCATAGTGTGGGGTTCCCAGTGGCATGCCAATAATGGGCCACTGTTCATAGCTGCAGTCACAAGTCTTCTACACATTGTACAGATGTCATGCCGTATATATGCATGTGTTGTGCTCTCTCTGCAAATGTATGCCATCTGTTGTGTTGGGCTGATGGTCATATCTATGCATGCTGTTGTAAGTAATCCTGAATGTTGTTGACTATTACTAAGCCATATCTGTGTTTAAACTGCAACACCATAGGCTGTATGGGTTTTGAGGTCCTGACAGAACCTCCTGTCCCACTTCAGCTGGCCATGGTACTGGGCACCAGCACATCAGGGGCCCAGCCTTGGACCTCCACCTCTGTTGGCTCTGCACCACCTTCTGGTGGTACTGCCACTGAGCATAGGGCTTGTCCCCCCTGGGAGCAGGTCCAGGCAGGGACATGTCCGCTCTCGTACAGTCCCGGATGTGGTGCGTAGGGGGCTCAATAAGGGGTTTCGAGGCCAGATACGCCAGCTCAAGGGCAGACTGTCACATTTACAGGGTGAGGCTGCCCCTCCTAGACAGCCCCCAGCCTTGCCACCTTTGCAGCTCCATGTATCATATACCGACCCTGTATGCTGTCTTGTCTGTCATCCTACCTTACCTATCCTCCATGAGTGTACCTACTCTCCTTCCCTCACATCCCACTCTCACCCTACAGAAACAAAAGGCCAATCGGTTCCTAGAACAACATTTGCCCCATACATAGCTGTCCATTTCACACATGTGTCCACTGGACACATGGAACCCTTTTAATATGCATCACAACATACTCCAGTTGTCCTCACCCCTGTTTCTCAGGCGCACGATCCTAGTATGCACATGACTCCTAAATGTTCCAGGTACACGTGATGTGGACGACCCCATTGTACACACAACACTACCAGTCCCGCTATGGTTACCCCATGTACCTTTAACATGATGATGATGATGTCGCACACAGCACCTTGTAAGAGTACTGTTCTCACATAATAATTGGACAGGAACTGTTGTGTTAATGTAAATAATATGCACAGAGTGATGTATATGGCCATTGTACAAATGTTTGCATGTATGACTGACACATGTCTGTCTGAGGGAGTCTTGATATTACATAGGACAACACCACTACATAATACAGGTGCTGCTGGTATTTCTCTTTTCATTCCTTTGTAATGCTTTGTTGTCACATGGGATGTTCCTGATATATCTATATATATGTATGTATCTATATGCTGGACATAAACACTCACACATACATCTACATGATGTAATACATTTCCTATAGTGTTGAATGACTGCGCTGGATAATATGTTTGTGATAAGGTCCAGTGTCAGTATATCTGCCATGGCTTAGTGGTAAATCACAATAGCTGTGTATGCAGGGTCCCTGTTTTGAGCCTTGCAGAGGCCATTTATTTTGTTGCTGGGCAGAACAAGGCCATTGGATACGGTGTGATTAAGGCACATTAAAGCAGTTGTGAGTGGGTGTGCATGGGTTTGCATGGTGCTAAGCAATGCTAACCTCTGGTTACAGTTTCTTACACTCAGTTAGCCTCTACATTACTTTACCAGTGTAATATTTACATACTGGCGGCCAAACAGGCTTAAACCCGCTTGCTCCCGCACTTGCAAATGCACTGCATTTGGTGTTTGCATCTGACACTCATGCCCTTTCAGGGGAGTGAGGACTACAATGTTACCTTGTGATGCTTATTACATCGGATTACATGACTACAGTATCGGGAATGGCTGCCCATTAGGCGACAGCATGCCGTTCGACTGTATGGAATCCACGGCCTGTCCAGAGTTTGATTCATATTATTGGTGTGTTCCTCTTACAATCTACATCCATCTGGCTAAAACATGGGAACTGACACTCTTCAATACAAACAAGTAATTAGGTTTTGGAACCCACATCCTTCAGCTGAGTCATGTTACTGCATACCTAATATTCTGTCATCTTTCTAAGGTTGTCAGTGGAATATGTGCTTTCTTTCCCTGTCAGACCTCTCATATGATTGGGGATAAATACAAACTGAATCAGAGACACGGCATAACAACATCAGGGACACATTTAAAGTATTGGTGCTATTAACCTGACACATTGACAGACTCAGAGCATATGAATTCATACACATTTTCTGAGGCAAATGATGTTTATAACTCTTAATTGCTGTCATTATTCATTACATGTAATTCACCACCTTTCTTCCAAATGTCACTAGTTTTAGGAGGGATTAAGTGGGGCAGAGTTAGAAACCGATTTGAAATCTGTAGATCGGAGACAGTTCAGAGGTATGGTCCCTATTTGTTCCCCCAATGGTTTATGTCCTGTCCAGTGGATGTGCTCTTAGGGGTTGAGAGGTATGGGCGTCAGCTATGCCCATTTTGGAATATTACTTACATCCCCGGGGCGGTCCTAATATGACTTTGCCAGCCAGAACCTGCATGCCTAGGCCCATAATTGCATACCCATAGTTCCCCCACCTGCCACACCTCTACAGCACTCATCCTTACTGTGGGTGCAGGTGGGGTATAAACACACCACTACACACTGTCCACTCTCCCCGTGTCGGGACACATGTCATACGTTGTGTCAACCCATGGGTTATCAGGCTTGCACAACCTACTGGTCCGTGTACATCTACAGGCTGGTTTGATAAGCCATTACCGGGACTGCCTCCGATCATTAATTTTTGGTGTTCCACAAGGGACATCGATGTCTATGTTTCAAGATTAGACCTGGCAGGTGTCTCCCACTGGTACTATCCTGTCAGTGGTCTGGGAAGCAGTGGTGTGTTTACCTTTATTGTGTGTCTGTATGTCTCACCGGCCTAGCTGGGGGGAGTGGCGGGGTTGATGCTCTGTGTTACAGGTTTGTTTATTGGACCCCTCACCCCCATATGCACGGCCTGTGAACATATGTTACTCGTAACTGCTGTATCATATCCTAGCTATATACATGTGTATATTTACAGTCACATATATATCTATTTACATTACTATATACAGATATATCTGTATATGTATGCATACATGTATATTTATATTTTGCTGTCTATATATATATATATATATATATATATATATATATATCACAACATATGGGTGTATGGGTGTCTGCATATGTATATATTTATATGTGGGTATGTATCTGTATTCTGTTTCTGTATGTATACATTTGTACTACGGAGAGGGAGAGGCTTATCAATATGTTGCTATGGGTAGATATACACACACATACCTCTACATATATATGTCTACATCTGGTTATTCTGTTCCTTGCCATATAGATTACACTTTGCTGCAGTGGGACTCATAGTGGGTGTGGCTATTTGTTGGGTGCCACCTCTGCCCAATGAACACATTTGCTTACATCCCTAGAGCTGTCCATATAGGCCCACATCAGCCAACACCTGCACACCTAGACCCATAAGTAGCTACCCATATTTCCCCCACCTGCACCTCCTCAACAGCACTCATCCTTACTCTGGGTCCTGGTCTGTTCTGGACACACCACTACACGCTGCCCACTCTCCACTTCACAAGACCCATTTCATACAATTGTCTCGGCCCATGGGTCATCAGGGTTTCCCACCCTTGTATTCTGAGTATGTATACACCGCAAACAAAAGGCCGGACTATCATCTTCTTTTGGTCTTGGCAGTTTTTGGGGTGTCCCGCAAGGGACGCTCCAGTCTGTGTTCCAAGATTAGAATTCACGGGTGCACTGTGTACCCCCCCCCCCGGTTGTATCCTGCCTGTGGTCTGGGGAGCAGTGAACTCTTTACATTGTTTGTGTGTATGTTTCCCATGTCCGGCTGGGGGGGGTGGAAGGTCATGCTACTTGTTTCATGTTTCTTGCTTGGGCTCCTCACTTCCATTGGCATAACCTGTGAACATATGTCATTCTTGTGTGCTGTTTCCTAGCTGTATATCTATGTTTATCTACACACACACACACACACACACACACACACACACACACACACACACACACACATATATATATATATATATATATATATATATATATACAGTCCCAAAATGCTGGTGCGTGTTGTTGCAGCCCTTGACATGCTCGGAGCCAATAACACAGTCCCCAAAACACACTCAAGCACTGTAATGCAATAAAATGTAGCAAAATGCAAATAAATCTTGGAAGTCACAAAATACTTATTCCTCCATGTTTATTCAACTCCACAGTCCAAACCACAGACTGGTTTCGCCTACTGGCGTCATCAGTGTAGTAACCCACAATGCATACCTTCAGATAAATAGTGCTACCCTTAAAGTCACAGTGCATGTTTATCACTTTTATATCACAAGTATTAGTGCTCAGCCTTATAACAATTAGACATTAAGATTTGTTACATTACATATCAAACATAACAAAAGTGATAAACATGCATTGCATTGTGGGTTACTACACTGATGACGCCAGTGGGCGAAATCGGTCTGTGGCTTGGACTGTGGAGTTGAATAAACATGCAGGAATAAGTATTTTGTGACTTCCGAGATTTATTTGCATTTTGCTACATTTTATTGCATTACAGTGCTGGAGTATGTTTTGGGGACTGCGTATGTATATATATATATATATATATATATATATATATATATATATATATATATAGACACATATATGTCTGCAACTCTCTCTCTCTCTCTCTCTCTATATATATATATATATATATATATATATATATATATATATATATGTGTGTGTGTGTGTGTGTGTGTGTGTGTGTGTGTCTGTAAAGCAATACATACACCCGAGCAAACGCACTTACACATGCTTACTGGTGTTTATATATGCTTGACCTGCTTACTAGTGCCTTATACATTATGACATTGACACTTCACTCCAGTTATCTTTTAACTGATATTTTGCAGGTTATACAGTGTTCAGATGTCGCAATATGTTCATATACGGATTACCGATGGTAAATGGTATGTTATACAGTGGGATTCAGTACGGGAATGTCTGCTCGTTAGGGGGTTGCTCTAACCAATACACTATTGCTGTACTGCTTCATTTGCATATATACCCATATACCCATGGCTCCTGGTTCCCTAAACACACACCCCAACGCCTTCCTAACACTCCTATTATCCATTTTTCAGTCGGATTCGCAGTGTATCCACACCACTACACATTGGCCACTCCCTACTCCTATAGACCCATCCCATCGGTTGACTCACTCCACATATCCTCAGAACTCCTAAACGTTTAGTCCACAAACATTGGTGTTGTGAGCGACCAAAAGAATACTATTCACAATTTTTGGGTTAATCCACATGGGACATGCATGTGTTTATGTCAAGATTAGACTCTATACTTCTTTACATCCTTACTCCCGTTAACATGACACTACAATTAATTAATATGTATGACTATGTGGTAATGCACGTTACACACGAGAGCCTAATTATGTACGTGTTCGGCTTATTTCTTTTACAAAGTGACCAGTTTAGTAATTGGCGTTGCCGTAGCAGGCAGATCACAGGAATGATTCCATGTTTGGGGAAGTCCTCACATTTGATTATTGTCAGCACAGCACTGAATTTGGACATTGTACACACTTTTGCATTTTAGCAGTTTCGTCCCGTCCCTCTTCTGCACAACCTATTATTCTATCTACTGTCAAGGTTTGTAAGGGCACATTCATGTTATTTATGTCTGCAAATGGAATTAATGTGTTACAGAGAATGTACTTCTACATATTGATGTCTGCATGTGTGTATGCATATATACCTATAACAAACTCGCTGACCTCCACGGGTCGGTCCAATTAGAACCAGCCCATCCAACCCTGGCACGACTGGCTCCATAATTTCATACCCATAGTTCCTCCACCCCACCTGTGTTCAAAATACACGCATACCTTCCATTGTCCACTTGTTATCGCAACCTTGATACACCTCCACACATTGCCATTTCCAGAGCATTAGGGGCCCTATACGTATGTTGTCCCACCCCATGTATTCTCAGGCACTCCCACCATTTAGTCCTTGAACATACCTGCCCTTGCTTGTGTAATTGTTCGGAAGGCAAATGGTCTATCTATTTTTGGGTAGTCCCACCAGGGACTACCCTCTGTGTGTAAAGTAGACTTAGCAGATCAACAATGTTACTCCCACTGGTAATATGCTGCCTGTGGTGTGAGTAGCAGTGCTTTGCTCACTCCTGCCCAGCTGGATATGACATTATATATATATATATATATATATATATATATATATATATGTATACATATATATGTATATATATTATATATCTGTACATACTTATATACATTTACTATGCTGGGCACTGCTTAGACCCGCAAAAGTGCACTCAGACTAGCTTACTGGTACTTATATGTGTTTACTGCTGCTTATTTGCACTTACACCTGCTTACTAGTACCTTATTCATTATGACAGTGCCACTTTGCTTGAATTATATTTAAGTTAAATATCTCATGTGATACTCATGTTGGTTTTATGGCAAAATGACATTCATTCCACATGGAAAATGATATGTGCTATTGTTGGGCTCGAACTGTGACTGCCTGTTTGATAGGCGGATGCTCTAAACACTGCACTATTGACACTTACGTTGATTCTGCTTGTTTTTCTCTGTTTGAATGAATATGATGTGTAAGCTATGCTCGGTGGAGGGTGGCGACGCACAGACATGCTGTGCTTTGCTTACACCTTCACTATTGCTGTAATTCGAATGTATAATTGGGACATGGGGACAGGGAATCTAATTGTGACAGTTCTATGGACAGGGCTCTACATTCCACTACGTGCTTGTGTGTTTATTACTTTGATTTTATTTCACTGTTCGTGGACACTCTTGTATGCTTAGCATACATTTCGGTATCCACGGACACTGACTTACTGACTTACTATTGGGGTGGGCTCTACTAGTAGGCATAGTAGGTTTTGCAAGTGTTGGGACATGTTTACACCTCCATAGAGCACTTGTACACGCCCCCTGCACTCGCACACATTTCCTGTGCACGTCGAGGGTGCGGCGGCATGCCCTCATACATATTCATATGGCGCTGCTGTGCCATCTGTAGTGAGGATGCTCAGAGCAAGGCTAAAACTATCCTTGCGCCGAGCTTCCTGAATCCCGGGGAGCATGTCAATAATATAACTGGATTACTAAAACCGCTAATCTATTTGTTCAGAAATGGTTTAATCTCACTAGTTAATATACACTAGTACTTTGACATTCCTTAATGAAACAACGTCTTTAGCAAATTTGTCAAAAACATTTCTGTATACCACATTTTTGCAAGCATAATTCTAAACTTACCAATTTCTTTATAAAATTCACTGTCCAACATAGTCAAATGAGATATTCTGACCACCTAAGATTTAATTACATTACATTTGGCATGACTTGGATGCATATCCCTTAACCTCAAAGAGCAAGGAATCTGGACAAAGCCAAAAATAATGGGGGGGGGGGACAAAAAAATAGGGCCAGATTTTAAATATTGCTCTTATAAACTTATAAAGTTGATAGAATAACAGTTTTTATGTTAGCATGCATTTTCTGAAGGATATGAAATCTGAAACTCAAATGTATTTCATTATTTAGTGACTTCAGTTCTCAGTGACTTGCCAGAAAACAACAAATTATATGAGGAACACACCAAAAAATATGAGTTAAAAATCTGAATAGTTGACAGCTATGCTTAGATGAAAACTATTAGCATGCATATAATGGCATTTACTTTTCTTCTGTGTGATTATAAAGGGATATACTGAAATGTTTTCACTATATACTGAATTGCACATTATGATATGATTTGTAATGGACTAAATTTTTCTTATGAAAATAGAACCTGTATTAAGTTTCTTTTGGAAATGAAATGTCTGATTGTGAGCATATTTTATCTAACAAGAATGAGGGATGTTTAAGTCTAGTACATGTAATAGTTGTAGATTCATTTTAAAAGGTCCACATGTCATGTTTGAACATTTAGATTATAGTATACTAATTAAAAGTCATTTTAATTGCAGAAGTTTGTATGATGCATATGTTGCAATATGTTCTGGCTGTGCATATTTCTATGTGAGCAAGACCAATAGAAAATCAAGTAAACATATTTACGAACATAATTATTTAATACATACTGAAGATAATAATGGCATGTTTAAACACAGCCAGGAAGGTTTTAGTTGCAAGCTTACAGTTGCTGTATTTTCTGTATGTCCAAATCTGTATGTCTATCTTAGTTAATTCTGTGTTTTTAAGTTGTTTTCTATTTTCCAATTGAGATAGGATATGTTAGGTCTTAAATACATTTTTAAGTTATTTAAAGTAGTGTTGAACAGTTCAAAAGTAAGGTGCACAAAACAGTGGTATGATCATTACTACTGTAGACTATAGAAACCTGGTTAGTAAAGGCAGAGCAGTTGAGGAACTAGGCATGATGCAGATAAAGTGCCTGAGACAGGTGGCAGGATGCACACTGTAGCACAGATGAAATTAGGACATCAGATCAGAAGCCAAAGTAGCTCCTGTTGCAGAAAAAGTCAAAGACAACTGATTATGATGGTATGGGCACGTGCAGGAAATCAGAAGACAATTTGGTGAAGATGGTTTACGACAGACAGGAAGCTGGCAAGAGAAAGTGAGGGCATCCAGAGGTGGATGGATTGTGTGAAAGAAGACCTGTGACTGTCAGACATGACTGTCAAAGAAGGCAGAAGAGTGGCATTGAACTGAAAGAGATGGTGAAGTTGCTACAACAACCCAACCTCATGTAAAAAATGGGAAAAGGGAGTTGATAATGATGAGTTCAAATGTTATGACCACTTAAATTATCAGAGTGAGAGAGATAAATCCCTTACTGCAACCAACCTCACTGCTTCAGGGGCCAATTAGCAACTTGAGCATTGGAAGAGCCAATGATGGAGGTTAGGAATGGATGGATAATACAAGGTCACTAAACTTGGATGAAGGGAGGCAACCAGATTCACTGCATAATGGGCATGTAGCACAGACTAGAGATCCAGCAAGCATTATTTGGGCCAGGACATCCATAACTACCAAATTGTGTTGCGCACAACACCAGGTTGTTTATATTTTTGAGAATGTGCAACTGCCTTGGGCTGGCATTCCAAATGTGTGGAGATTAAGATTCTGCAGGAACTAATGCATAATCCAGAAGGAAAATCATTTAACCACTATGGTGGCCTAGATGATGCCTCACCCTCCAAATGGATCTCAACTCTGAAACTGGTAACCTATGATGTGTCCATCAGTAAGCAAATCCCCAGAGAACAATGGAGATCCTCCCACAAGCTAATCTGGCTCATAAGAAGCTGCTTTAGTAAAGAAATAATGAGCAAAACTGTCAGGAGGGGTTATTGTTTGTTAGGCAATAAGGGCAGAAAAGTACTAAGGAAAAAAGTCATGCCAATTTTTAATTCAAAGACTCCATGTTTATTTCATGGGATTTCATAACAGAATGTAATCTTTAGATTTCTACCTTCAAAAAATATGTTCCTGTGGTCATGGTTTGATTACTCTAAGAGCACAAAAGTAGACCACTGTGAGGTGGCAGTATTTTTAAATGGAAGAACAGCTACAGTATAAGGCACATTTGATCCATCTTAGATAACTTCTGTCTCAAAAATGAGTTAACAAGCATGTGTGTAATTGCTTTCATGATTTGTAACATTTGTGGTATCTAGAACTGAGGCCACTGCTCATTGTCCTCACAAATCAGTGTCATTGTCCCACAGAGAGAATACCATGTTTAACACCTCCACAAACTAAGATGATATAAAATTCATAATAAATGAAATTCTGTTACCTTACCTTTGCATACATTTAGTCGCACACCACAATGTTCTGGGATAGTATTTCTCATCCTGAATAGGTATGCTCAATGCAGTGCCCTTATTTCATCTGATTCTAATCCACTGAAAAGGATCAGAATATACAAAAGAGCTGGAACTGGATTTTCCTGTTTACTTTGTACCACCTTAGATATTTTACCTGACACTATTAGAACTGCTGTGACACTATTCACTATCTACATTTGTCACTCCACTCATACCACGGCTTGCTTCTCGAAGAAACTTTATAAAAATCTGGATTTAAAAAAATACTGGTAGATCACAATCTACATAAATAAATGACATATATTCTTCTTCTTATGTGATAATTGCCTGTGGAGTACCACAGGGAGTCATTTCTGAGTTCTTTTCTCATCAATATTTTATGGAAACTGTGATGATGTGAGGTAGTGCCAGCCATGCCGGGAGAAGTAGGGCAGTGGATATGTGGGGTAGACTATATGAATTGAACTACCCCTTCTTTACTTTTACCTCCAAATGGAGTCATAGTGAAATCTCATACTTGGATATTTATTTAATTAAAGATGCTATTAACAAGAGATTAATCAGTAATATTTTAGAAAACCCGCCTATTCAAATTGTCTCTTGCATTACAACAGCTGTCACCCTGGTTTCCAGAAAAGGGGTATTGTAAAATGTCAATTTGTATGTTTAACTAGAATGGTTTCTGAGGATGCAACCTTTGAAAAAAAATCTGAGATCTAGATGGGCATGTTTTTGTCTAGGGGCTACCCTCAAGAGTTGATTACTGATATGTATATGGAAATCAGTCAGAAAAGGTTAGTGGGTTTTACACTCCCTTGCTTAATGTTGCTAGTGGCGATCTAACTACTTCAACAAGTGTAGAAGGCAGTCTCAACAACTTAAAAAGAGAGACTATTCTTTGTCTATTATCACGATGTATTCCCCTGAGGATTTTTGAGGACAGTGTTAAAATAGTTTACAGGAGGGGAACGAGTCTTAAAGAGATCTTGGAACCTACTGACAAAGGTGATTTTACAGCCACCTCTAGAAAAAATGGCATATACAGATGTGGGTTTTGTAATTAATGCAAATACTTTATTGAACTGGAAGTAACACATGTGAATGGTATTTATGTACACCCAGGTTTTTTTGTAATTGCCATATGACTGGTATTGTATATCTTGCCCTTTGTAAACAATGTAATTGTTTTCATATCAGAAAGACTCTGAGAAAATTCAGGGAGGGTGCTTATGGACACATCTTAGACATTAGAAAAGGAAACAAAAATAACACACTGTCGAGACCTGTGACTGAAAATCCAAACCATGAGTTTGGTTTCATGGGGTTGGATATTGTTACCAAAAGTATAAGAAGTGGCCCGTGGAATGACCTGATTGAATGTAAAGAACTTAGGTGGCAGATTGCTTGTGTGCATCCTGATTTAAATGATTCTTTATCTCTTGCTAGTGTGCTTAAACTTTGTTCTTATCTGGTGTAAATGTATTGAGAATTAGTCATTTTATATGTTTGTAAATGTTGTAGTAGATTTTCATGTGAATTTTATTTAATTATGTAAAACAATTGTTATTGTTTTTTTTTAATCACATGATGTCTTTCTGGAGGGGTATTTATATGAAGGTATGTTTGTGGATAATGTTGTTTCTGAAGAAGTCTGTTGATATACTCTGACGAAAGTGCTAAAACTGTATACAGTAAATCTGTTTTGCCTTTGTTCTGGTATGGTCTGCTTCCAACTTTACTTGTTCTTTGTGTTTGGTTACTGGTTTGTTGGACATGTCTACAGCTGTTACTGGAGTAGGAGTTGGAGCTGGTACTCAGGGATTGGATGGACTGGAGGCCTTAACTGGTCAGGCTGGGCTATTAACTCAACTGGTTCAGCAATTAGCTCAACAAGTAACTGGTATGGCAGCCCGTATTGGTTTGGGCAGACATTTTGTGCTTCAGGCTGCTTCTGTTCCTCCTGGACAAAACCATAAAAGTGATGTTATGCAGAATATGGCTGTTAATGATTTTATGGTTACACTCGAAATTTTAAGGTTGAAATCTGGTGAGCAAAATATTAACTTTTCAGTCTGGTTTAAACAAAATATAACCTTTAAGCATGATGTTTCAAGAAGAAATGCTTCTTTATGGCAATCTATTGATTTTTTAAAAGATAAGTTGGTGAAAATTAGCAAACTCCAAGTCGAGAATTGTTATTTTATGGATAGTATTAAGGTACGGAGGATTCTGAAGAGCCTCCACCATTGGAAATTTCCTAACGGACTTACAATTAACTCCCCTTTGCACACTGAGCTAATTGATTTATTTGATCGCCAGTGTTGTGAGCTGCTTGAAGTTTTAATGAAACACAACCAAAAATGTTCAATGAACTAACTAAAGAAGCCACTGACCTTGAGAGACTTAGTCACAGTGATTTATTGTTTGAACAATACAAGGATAGTTTTTGCAGTATTTATACTTCAGTGGACAAGATTATTGCAGATTAAAAACCAGGAAAGAAAGGAAGTTCGAACGCGACCGCACTGATTATTCCAAAGGTTTGGCCTATCTGAAGCCATCTGGCTCTGTGGTTTCAACCAGGGAGCGACTTTCCACCAATACGGATTATGAGAATGACAACATCAATTAAAATGGCCCAGCCTCTTTAGGCCCGAACCTCCCCAGATGCTCGGAGAGGATCAGGAATCGTTACACCAAAACCAAACGAATGTGGATGGGAACAGGAATGGAGCACATACACGCCAGTACTGGAGGAGAACAGAACAGACCCGGACTCAATGAATTTTACTGAGTTTACGGAAACAAATTTATTGGATGTTAATTATGAAGGTCCTTGCTTGGTTAAGAATACACAAGGTGACTTTACATTATATAATAATATGGATAACTTTTGATTATGAAACCGTTGATATGTTATGTAGAGGTTTTAATTTTATTCCGACTGCCCATTCAAAAATTGCTGACCTTGTGCTTGATTTGAAACTTTTTTGTGTAAAGTAAACTTTAAGTTACTGTTTAAAGACAAAGTACTTGACAATGGTGGCAATGTTATTAGAAGGAGTAGTGTAAGAAAACCTCTACTTGTTATGCCACTACTCATATTTGAGAAGTTATGTGAATTTGAGTTTAGGGCACTGCTGGGGAAAGGTTGGAAGAGAATAACAAATAACCTTTCTAACAAAGAAATGGAACTTTTGCAGCAGTTGTGTAAAAATAGAACCATCAGGGTTATGAAGCCAGACAAGGTGGGGGGGTTGTCATAATGAATGTAGATGATTATTTAAACAAAATGTTTCTTTTATTGTGTGATGGTGACTTTATTGAAGAGATATCTATTAATATGGTGCATATTTCTTACTCTAAAATTGATTGGATTTTGCAGGATATGTTAGACCAAGATCAGATTACTTTAGATGAGTGGTCTTTTTTGGAGGTAAAATATCCTATCATTCCTTCCATTTTTGGGTTGCCTAAAATACACAAGGATTTGGGGGACCCACCCGTGAGACCAATTGTTAATGCCTCAAAATCAAAGACCCACCCTTTGGCTAGGTGTGTGGATTTCAAGGGAAGTAAATACTGTGGGAAGAAATAGCCAGGGAATTGTTATGGCTAGGCTTGTATAGGCCCTAGGGGCGATAGCCTAGTACCAGTCTATGAACCTATGAAAAAGGCTTTAGAGGACTTCCCACATATTTCTAAGGACTCATGGGATTTTTTAAGGAAAATGTCGAAAGTTAAATATGGTGATGAATTGATTTTCTGCACTATAGACGTAGTCAACTTATTCAATGTGGTACCTCATGACATCGGCTTGGAGTGGTTTCACAAATGTCTGGTTGAGTTGGGGTCTTTTTCAACAATGAAATTAATGTTTTAGATCTGTTAATGGAATTAGTGTTGAAAAATAATTCTGTTTTCATTGGGGACATTATTTTTTTCAACAGAAAGGCGTTGCAATGGAAGCAGCTTGTGCCCCCATTTTTGCCAACATTGTGATGCTACAATGGGAAAATAAGTATGACCTGGGGAATTTTGGGATTTCACCACCCTGGGAATTATATATGTGCTTCCTGGATGATATAATCATTGTATTGAAAGAGTATGAAGTGTAATTACAGCTATTTATAGACTATTTGAATAGAACTACCCCTTTCTTAACTTTTACCTCCAAATGGAGTCATAGTGAAAAGGGATATTGTAAAAGGTCAATTTGTTCATTTAACTAGAATGGTTTCTGAGGATGCAACCTTTGAGAAGGAATCTAAGATCTTGACAGGTATGTTTTTATCTAGGGGCTACTCTCGAAAGTTGATTACTGATATGCTTATGGAAATCACTCAGAAAAGGGTTAGTATGTTTTACACTCCCTTGCATGTTGCTAGTGGCAATCTAACTAATTCAACAAGTGTCAAAGGTAGTTTCAACAACTTAAAAAGAGGCTATTCTTTGTCTTTTATCACTATGTATTCTGAGTGTACACACATTTTTAAAATTCTAAGGAAAAATTGGAATATTTTTTCTTCTTATAATGAGTTTAAGGGCATTTTTGAGGACAGTGTTAAAATAGTTTACAGGATAGAAAGAGTCTTAAAGAGATCTTGGAACCTACTGACAAAGGTGATTTTACAGCCACCTCTAGAAAAAATGGCACATGCAGATGTGAGTTTTGTAATCAATGCAAATACCTTATTGAACAAGAAGTAACGCATGTGAATGGTATTTATGTAAGCACACAGATTTTTTTGTAATTGCAATACGATTGGTATTGTATTTTGTTGCCCTTTGTAAACAATGTAATTGTTTTTACATCAGAAAGACTCAGAGAAAATTCAGGGAATCTGTTTATAAACAGATCTTAGACATTAGAAAAGGAAACAAAAATAATGCACTGTCGAGACATGTGACTGAAAATCCGAACCATGAGTTTGGTTTCATGGGGTTGGATATTGTTATTAAAAGTGTAAGAGGTGGCCTGTGGACCGAGCTGATTGAATGTAAATAACTTAGGTGGCAGATCAGGTTAAATGCTTGTGTGCATCCTGGTTTAAATGATTCTTTATTTCTTGCTAGTGTGCTTAGACATGGTTCTTATCTGGTGTAAATGTATTGAGAATTAGTCATTTTATATGTTTGTAAATGTTGTAGTGAATTTTCATGTGAATTTTATTTAATAATGTAAAACAATTTTTTTTTTTTTTTTTTAGTCACATGATGTCTTCTGGAGGGGTATTTATATAAGGGTATGTTTGTGGATAATGATGTTTCTGAAGAAGTCTGTGGATATACTCCGAAGAAAGCGCTAAAACTGTATATGATAAATCTGGTTCATCTTTGTTCTGGTTTGGTCTGGCTCCAACTTTACTTGTTCTTTGTGTTTGTTCAATTTATGTTAGTCCAAACGCCCAATTCAATTGTATCAAAAGAACGAACAAATAAATGTTAAAATGCACAACAGCGAATGTACTACAGCATTCGCTCTTGTCAATTTCAACATTGTAATGCAGATTGCACTATAATGGGGATCGAGAAATGTACCCTTTCCCTCACTGTAGTATGATCTCTGAGTTTGCATATATAAGTAGTAGGGGGTGTGGGGTGCAGGGGGGCTTGTCCCCCTGCAAAAACATTCTTTACTGTGTGTTGCACAGTAGTAGCAGTTCCAGAAGTGTGGAGAATGTTTGAATTGTGTCAAATTTAACCCTCTCGACTTCCGCATTCGACTTTTGTGGTGGTCAATGTTTTTTTTTTTTTGTTTCCCGGTTCATTGACACGATAACGTGCTCAAAGTGCGATCGGTGAAATGATAGCGAACCATCTGAAGTATTTTGTGGTTTCAATGGGGCCAGGTTATTTGCCAATCACTAGGCACTTTGGAGAGTTTGTACTTGATAGAAAGATCATTTATTTATTTATGTACTTGTGTATTTATTTTGGCATTTAAAATTAGTATTTTCTGAGTTAGCCAGTTTTTAAAGTTGGGCCAGATTTTCTTGCATTTGGTTATTGACAGAGGTGTGCGAATGGTGAAACTTGTAGTTTACCATATAATTAGCATATAGGATGATAGGTAACCAAGGAAAGGTCATCTGGGAATGCACTGATGAATAAAGAGAATAGCAGTGGTGAGAGAACTGACCCTTGTGGAACTACAGTGGTAAGATAGCCATGTGGTCTTAGGGATTTTCCAATTCCAGCTGAGAAGAATCTGTCTGTTAGGAAACCTCTAGACCATTGAAGGCCATGACTACTTATTCCAGAGTGTCATATGGAAGAGGGGATAATCTACAAGGTCAAAAGCTTTAGTGATATTGATAAAGACTGCCCCATTAAGGTTCCCTTTGCTGATTTTTAATAGGATATCACCTGTCAGTGTGAAAAGTGCAATTTATGTGCTTCTGTCTGTCCAGAAGCCAAAATGTTGTGAGGAGAGTATTCTGTAAATTTGAAGATAGTCACAGAATTGGGAGTAGTCTTATTCACATAATTTCCCTAGAGTGGATAAGACTGAGATGGGTCAAGAGTCATTTGTAGTTGATGGTTTGGCATATTTCAGAAGGCATTTGATAATAGTTTATTTACAGTATTTATAGAGGACTTTAAGGAATTGTATGAGGAACAGACCTCTCAACTGTCTGTGTTTTGAAGGGACACCCAGTGATGTTTCTCAGAGTTTTGTTCCATTCCTCCTAACATTGGAAATCATTTTGAGAATTTCTAAGATAATAGTGCCAACATTTAAAATGTGTCCCTAATTTGGGGCCTTTTCCTTAGGTATTTTTTTACTTTGCTTCAAATTTTGTTGGTAAAGGTTGAGAGCACTGATGAGGAAGTGTTTGCAGACTGGATTGAATGCCATCATAACCAGTCAGAGTGCCCGGTGGGATGTTCTTGAGGAGACTTTTCAATGTCATTGGTGGAGGTGGCTTTAAAGTAGAAGAGGAGAATGAACAGAGTGATTCAGGTTTTGCAAAAATTTAGTTGAGAGTGTGTGAAGGAGTAGGTAGAATTAGGTAGAATTTTTTGAGGAAGTCCATAGTAGATAGGTTACCTGAAGTAGATGATATTTTCTTGTTGACTGTTGGAGCTTTAGTAAGGGACTGGCCTGTGATTTGGCTCACTAAGTTCCAAATTTGTTTTTGGGTCATTAAGAGGAAACCAAGCTGTGTGAAACAATATCAGGCTTGATGAATGTAATCTTTTGGCTTTCTTTTCCTAATTAGATGAAGAAGTAATACTTATCTTTCTGTATGTTCTTTGCAGAGGCCATTTGTCACCATCTATTGCTAAATATTGCTCAAATCTTTTTTTCATCTGTTCACTAGTTTGCCAGCAGAATGACTTTTGAAGGGATTTAGAATTTTGTGGACTTACTGGAAGAGTATAAAAGAAGGGCAGTCTTAGTTTGTGAAACATTCTTTGCTTTATTTCCTTTTTGTTCCTGTCTGTAGTTTTGAATGTATTCCAAGAGTCGGGAATTTGTATGTGAAACACCCAGTACACTTTCCCATCAGAAAAATAATGCCCCCCAACACACATAGCATACACCTACATATGCATGCATATACGCATGCATACACACTCTCTCTCTCTCTCACACACACACACACACACACACACACACACACACACACACACACACACACACACACACACACACACACACATATCAGTTGAGCATTCATACTGTATTTCAGTCTTTCAGCTCTTTCTCAAGCTTGATCCCCTTATCCCAAACAAAATTATTATGCCTTTTTTTCAAAAAATTGCTGCATTATAAAACACTGTGGTATGCATATCATTTTAGCTGCTTCAGACATCATGTTCTGCCTTCCTTTCTAGCTGCCTTGATGGCGTCTGGTATGCTGATTGATTTTTGTACCTTTGAGTGTGAAGTAAAGTTGCTGTGCTGTAACATTTACACATGCAGTGTCTTGGCACAGTATGTCAGAGGATGAGAGCAGTCTTGGTGGGACCAATGTCAGATGGCCACAGAGGAGAAGTAGAAAGTTGAAAAACATTCAGAAAGAAATACGAAAAGTCCCAAAAGCAGATACCAGCGTAACTCTACTCACTCAATGCAGTCACCTTAATGTGAGTGTAAATTCACTCTGTGGCAGCGTTGTGCAGCTTAAACGAAAACTTCAGTAGTAAGTTTTAATTCCTTTATTTAGCGACACAGCAAAATACAAAGATCTCCGACTTCCAACAAGCGCTTTCGCCTGGTTGTACCAGGCTTTTTCAAGTTAATTTAAACAGCAAATGCTCATCACTTTTATATTGTAGAAGTTAGTCATGCGTTGTAATTAACACTTGCTAATTGATATAATTAAATTATATCAATTAGCAAGTGTTAATTACAACGCATGACTAACTTCTACAATATAAAAGTGATGAGCATTTGCTGTTTAAATTAACTTGAAAAAGCCTGGTACAACCAGGCGAAAGCACTTGTTGGAAGTCGGAGATCTTTGTATTTTGCTGTTTCGCTAAATAAAGGAATTAAAACTTACTACTGAAGTTTTCGTTTAAGCTGCACAACGCTGCCACAGAGTGAATTTACACTCACATTAAGGTGACTGCATTGAGTGAGTAGAGTTACGCTGGTATCTGCTTTTGGGACTTTTCGTGTTACTATATTCAGAAAGAAATTAAACAAAACAGTTATGGAGGGTGCCTGTGTGAGGTCCCCTGATCTTCCATAACTTGTGTGATGGCCTTAGAAAAGTTGCAATTTGTTTAGGGAAGAGGAAGAAAAGTTCATTCTCTGATTACATGCTTTATCTTAAGCAGGGTTACCCTATAACCATGGTAAGGATAAAGCTAGTTATCAATGGATGGATAAGTGTGAGATAAGAATAATAATAATAAAAAAAAAAGAAAATTCACTGCCCAGTTGTACTCTTTATTCTGAATAGGCTGTGATATGACTTTGTCTGGCTAAAGCCAGTAATAAGTGAATGACATGATTCTGTAAGTTTGAAAAATAGTAGAGGTCAGCAGCCCAAGGTTCTATATTAGGTCCATTCCTGTTTGGTATCTTTATTAATCACCTTCACTCTACATTCAGTCAGGGGCGTGTATCATATATAATATGTGGATGACTTTACAATTATATGCTCCTCAGACACTTCATCAGATCTACAACAAATCATGCAATCAGCATATATCTCCATAGAGACATGGTTATACAATAACTATTTCTCTCTTAATTCCAACAAAACCAAACTTATTATACTTACCTCCGAGAAAAACATGTCCATAAACAAATCTCAGTTCACTATACTCTCCCAGAGTAATACAAAAATTGAAGTAGTTAGTTACACCCAGAATGATACCAAGTACAAGCAGAAAATGATTGATTTCAACAATTGGCTAAGTTTCTGCTGTCATTCCAAGGGGATCCAGTATCTGTCTGCCTGGGATGACATGATTGACAGACCTCAATGCATTGCCTGAGATGGCCTGCATCTGTCACCCCTGGGCTTCCAGATACTGGCCAAGGCTCTTGCCACCCCTATTGTGCCTATTTTAGGCTGTGTTCCAAAGACCAAATTACCACCATAACAGCTACAAACAAATGCAATCTGAGGGTCATGCTGCTCAATGGTAGAAGTCTAAATTTCAAAGTGCACTCACTCGAAGCACTCCTTAAAATGGAGAACATCGACATTTGTGCTGTAACAGAGAGCTGGTTCAAAGAAGCAGAAAGCACTCCTGCACTACCAGGCTATAACTCATTCCACACCTTTCGGCCCCAGAACTTGGACTGAAGCTCCAAAGGTGGTGGTGTTTCCATAATCATAATGGATGCACACACCTCCCAACTGGTAGCCCAACATAATGCATCAGAGATACTTTAGGTGCAGCCAACATTGGGTAAGACATCGATTCAGGTCGTAGCCTGCTGTAGGTCCCCAACCATGTCCCAAGACTCACACTCCAAGTTCCTAAGCACCCAGGAGAATATTAGGGTCCAGCCTAACACTCTCATACTGGGCTACTTCAACTACCCTTCCATTAACTGGGAAAACTACTCATGCATCAAAACACTTGTCCAGTGTTTCCTGGAATTCATTAATTCTGATGCCCTGGACCAGCTCATTCTTACCCCAACTAGAGGTAGCAACATCCTTGACTTGGTCATTACTAACATGGGCGACTGTTGCTCTACACTAATAGTCATCGCCTCCTTGGTTAGATCCGACCACAAACTAATCACCTTGGAAAACCACATCCCTCCCACCCCCCCCCATCCCCCACAAAGGTTACCCCCATGAAAAACTTCTCCAAAGCTAACTTTGGGCTCCTAAAAACAGAAGTGGCTAACTTCACGGTACCCATGCAAATGGAGAATAGTTGCATGAACACCAAATCATACACCAGTGCACTGAACGAACATTTACACAAATGCATGGATCTTGCCATACCCAATAGAACCAAGGCGCTCTCCTCCAAAAAAAGGAAGCTAATATGGTGGCCCCCTGCCATAAACAAACTCTAGAACAGAAGGAAGAAACTGATGCAGAATAAGGTGAATTCCCAAGACTGGAAAAACTCCCTTATCAGCCCCAACAAAAAGTTGAGATCCCTCATCAAATCCTCTAAAGCTAGCTATGAAAACAGAAATGCAGCAGACAGTAAAGACAACCACAAGGCCTTCTATAGTTATATAAGGAATCTCTACAGCAATACCCAGATTTGCTCTGAGCTACTGCCCAATGGTACCCCCTATAGCTAGCCACCAGCTATTGCCAATATACTGGCCGACAGATTCAGTACCAACTTTACCCCCCCCCCCAGGACCAATCACAATACCAGTAGATTACCAGGCACCCAATATTACTGCTGCATAGGTTAAAAGAGCACTGCCCAATGCCAAGAATACAGCTTCTATGGGACCTGACAATATCCCTGGCTGTGTTCTACATGACCTACAGAGTGAACTGGCACCACACCTGTGTTCCCTGTTCAATCACAGCTTCACCTCAGGCTTTGTCCCTTCTGAATAGCTCACCGCTTCAGTCATCCCTGTCTACAAAGGAGGAGCGACTACAGACCCTGGGAACTATCACCCCATTAGCTTGATGAGTCTGATATGCAAAACTATGGAACGTATTACCATGGACTTAATAAACAAGGATATAAGGAATCTCCAAACTCTGCATCCCACACAGTTTGCTTTTGTGAAGGGTAGATCATGCCTGCTCAACCTGATCAGCTTCTTTGAGTCAGTCACTAGAGCTGTGGATGAAGGCAAGGTGGTTCATGCAGCCTACCTTGATCTGGCTAAGGCCTTTGATACCATTCTCCACTCAGGAATCATAGAAAAATTCATTAAGCTAGGCATCAATCCCTATATCACTAGGTGGGTTGCAAAATGGCTTTCAGATAAAACCCACAGTGTGAATGTAGCTGATTCCAACTCAGACTGCTGACCAGTCATGAATGGAGTCCCACAGGGTTTGGTCCTGGGTCCTCTCCTGTTTGGTATCTACTTCTTTGAAGCCCAGGCCAACACGAAGGGACTCTGGCTGACAAAGTTCACAGACAATTGCAAGTTGGGAGCTATTATTAACTCCCCAAGTGATGTTGACATCCTGCAGAAAGGCCTCAATGAGACCAATGACTGGTGTCAGAACCATGGCCTTAAGCTCAGTGTCAAAAAATGTGTCGTCATCCCTTTTGGGAAAAACTTGGTTCCCATGAATTACCACATCGATGGTAGTCCACTGAATACAGAAGGCATTATAAGAGATCTGGGAACACAGGTTGACAGCAACCTCTCTTTTGACAACCATATTGCCACTGTGGTCAGAAAGTCCTTCTATGTGGCACATCTCATAACTAAGGGTTTTGCATCCAGGAAGAAAGAGGTCATTGTCTCCTTCTACTCTTCCCTCATTAGGCCAATCATCGAGTACAATGCCCCATTTGGCATGTACCTCACTAGACACCTGCAACAACTGGAGAGACCACAAAAGTACCTCACAAAAATGATCCTAGGCCTTAAACACTTGTCCTATGTGGACAGACTCAAAAAACTCCAACTATTTTCTGTCTCATATCACCTACTTAGAGCTGATCTCTACTTGACTTACAAAGCCATGTCTGACCCAGCTCTGTTAGAAATGCTACATCTAAAGAAATCCCAATCCCTCTGACTACACACTCCAGAGACCTCAGCCTCATTACCACAATCAATAGAACATGCTGGAGGGACAGGTTCATAACCCAGAGACTGCCCATGCTATGGAATAGACTTCCCATACATGTCAAACAGAGCATCTCACTGGCCCTCTTCAAGAGAAATCTTGATGACTGTATGGGAAATAGAAAATTCACCCCAGGGATCACTCCAGTGGCTGTACTCGACAGAGGCACTGGGAACTAATGTTATATGGCATGATACCAGGGTAATCCTATGGGCTAGGCTTGTAAAGGCTCCAGGGCCATTAGCCTAGTACACTATGAACCTATGAACACCAAGCTGCTAGGAACAATAATTGATGAAAACCTAAAATTTGACCTACACATACAAAACAACATCAAAAAAACACACCAGAAATTAGGTATTCTATACAGGCATAAATATATCCTCTCTTCTTCCACTAAACAGGTACTTGCTACCACTTATCTACAGTGCCCCTTTGCTTACTAACCTACTATCCTCCCTAAAAACTAAACTTGAAACATGTTATAACAAAATTGCCAAGTTTGCAACAAATGCTTGAACTCCCACACTATCTTACCTATTTTCAGTTAACTACGGCACACAAAATAATTTTCAAATGCTCAGCCTGTGCTGCTCTAAGTAAATTATTCACCCATTATCTTCCCAACAGACCCCTCAAATCTGAAAAAAAACCAGCACTTTCTGCAAATCCACAAACCCAAGCTTCCTGCTGTCAATTGCTTTACTCTTGCAACATAGCCAGAGCCTGGAATTCCCTTCCATTAGCAATTTGTACCATTCAGAGTCATGCTTCTTTCAAAACTTCATTGTGTTGACACCTCTCTAGTAAGTGGCTCTGTATTTGTGCTAAACTTCCTCAATCTATAACATGACTTACAGTTTCCTGTTGCTTATACTCATATTTTCTAAGTTTCTTTACCAATTAAATATTCAGAGATATCTTAGCTACACATGTAATACAAACTCTTGGTCATCATATCCTTCTACTACGTTGTTACTTCTTGCAATCTTAATAATGTATCGCTAATGTTTTTCCTGTGCTTTTATTTTTCATGTCAATCTTATATTGTTAAATCCTGAGATTATGCTACATTTTCTGTGTAAATTTTTTTAAATTGTTTTTTTTTTTTAATTGTTATTTTTTTTTAATTGTTAATTCTGATAACTATTCTAAGTTTTTTATGGGGCTTTTCTCCCAGGGCCTCCACTGAAATTGGACTCTTAATGGCCCAGTTGGACTATCCTGGTAAACAAATGCTAATAAGTAAGTAAGTAAGTAAGTAAATAAATACATAAATAATACTTAAGACTAGAAGTACCCTAGGCCCTCAACTTAACACCTGCTGGGAAATTAAGCTGATACAGTGGGTAAATGGAAGTTATTTTTTTTTCCTTTTTTTCTTCAGAGATGTATAGTTTTGGTTGAGATTTTTAAAGTAAAACGCTCACAGTATCAGTGAACAGTAATTTCTTTTTAAATAATAGATTGTCTGGTCTTAAGGAAATCTGGTGAGAAGTGTCATGAAAATTATTTCATACTGATGTGTGAGGATGTCGTTTTGCTAAACCATAGAACAGTTGTAAGATGTGAAGGAAAAGAAGCAGTGAGATTGCTAGATGTTTCTTAAGTAATGATACATTTGTTGATAATTTTAGATTTTGTGTTATTAGGTAGTATTCTGTGGAAGATTGCAATTATATTTAATGCAGGAAGGATGGATTTCATATGCATTATTTTCAATTTCTATTCAGATATTTCAAAACTGGAAGCAGTTGGATATAAAATATATCTAGAGTGAAAATTACAAAAATTGTGTAATTAGGAAAAATTAGGAAAGAGATGGGTTGTCAGCAAAAGGGTTTAGACCTACAGTCATTTATACAAATACTGAGCTGTTACAAGAAGCTTCAGGTGACACTTTTGAAGCTTTATAAAATGATGTTAATGGATTTACAGAGTTTAAAAATAAGGGTAGCTACATTGGGTCAGATTCCAAAAGACTAATTGTCAATAGGTGACTTTCTCCAGTGTAGGGTCGATCCATAAAGTAGGTTTACACTAGAGTAAGGCACTTACACCAAAAGCAAGTTTTTTTTGTATTACATCCTTTATTTCTGACAGATTGAGGTGTTAGGGAGGCTGAATGATATTTGAAGTGGATTTCTGTATTACTAATTAAAGTAAAGAGGAAAGGGATGGGTTTTGATTTAGGAAGAAGATATTTTAAAAGCTCTGTGATTTTTTTTTGATTATTAAACTTTTAATTAGTAAGAAATGTTTAGGTCCTGCCAGCATTCCAGATGAAATCTTTAAGTTCTTCTTGTGTTTTTTCAATTCTGTTTCCTTTTGTCATGAGGAATATGAGGAGTATGAGGATTATCCAAGTTCAACTAACTCTGGGCAAAACCACAATCCAGATAATAGCTTGCTACAGACCCCCCACCATGCCCCAGGATTCACACTCCGCTTTTCTTGATACACTGGAAAATATTAAGGTACAACCCAACACTCTAATAATGGGTGATTTCAACTACCCTACCATTAACCGGGAAAACTACTCATGTACCAACTCTTTTGCTCAACGTTTTCTGGAAATCATCAATTCCAATGCTTTGGATCAACTTATCCACACCCCCACCAGAGGCAGCAATATCCTAGACCTGGTCGTCATCACCAACATGGGTGACTGGTGTTCCACACCAGAGGTCAGCTCCTCGTTGGTCAGATCCGACCACAAGCTAATCACCCTAGACATCCACATCCCACTCCCACCCCCCATTAGGAAAACAACCGTAAAAAATTTCTCCAAAGCCAACTTCATACTTCTTAAGACAGAAGTAGCAAACTTCATGACACCCATGCAGATGGACAATAGAGGTACGACTGCTGAATCCTACACAAATGCACTTTATAAGCACTTACACGAGTGCATGGATCGTGCTATCCCTAACAGAACCAAGATGCCATCCTCCAAAAAAGGAAGCCAATCTGGTGGTCTTCTGCCATAAACAAACTCTACAACAGAAGAAAGAAACTGTTGCAAAAAAGAGTAAAATCCCACGATTGGAGGAACTCCCTGGTCAGCCTCAGTAAGAAGCTGAGATCCCTCATAAAATCCTCCAAAGCTAGTTATGAAAACAAAATTGCCACTGATTCTAAAGACAACCACAAAGCATTCTATAGCTATTTCAAAAATCTCATTGGCAGCACTCAGATCTGCTCTGAGTTACAGCACAATGACACTAAATATACAGAACCAACTGATATTGCCAACATCCTTGCAGATAGGTTCAGTGCTAACTTTACCTCCCTCTCATCCCCTAAAGGGCCCATCTTTATACCGGAAGAATGCAAAGTTCCTGTAATCACGGCTGCACAGGTAAAAATTTCACTCTCCAAAGCCAAGAACACAGCATCCATGGGACCTGACAACATGCCAGGCTGCCTTCTACATGAACTACAGAATGAACTGGCACCCCACCTAAGTATCATGTTCAATCATAGCCTCACCTCAGGCTTTGTGCCCATTGAATGGCGCACCATGACAGTTATCCCACTCCACAAAGGGGGGAGCCACAACAGACACCAGGAACTACTGCCCCATTAGCCTGATGGGCCTTGTCTGCAAGGCCATGGAACGTATCATCATGAAACTCATAAACAAAGACATTGGAGATCTCCAAACCCTGGACCCCACACAGTTTGGGTTTGTAAAAGGCAGATCATGTCTCCTAAACCTGATAGACTTCTTTGAAGTAGTCACCAAAGCCATAGATGAGGGTACGGTGGTTCACACAGCCTACCTAGATCTCGCCAAGGCGTTCGACACCATCCCCCACTCTGGAATTATTGATAAACTCACTAAACTAGGTATAAATCCCTATGTCACAAGATGGGTTGCCAACTGGCTTACTGAAAGAACCCACACTGTGAAAGTAGCAGACTCCAAATCAGAATTCAGACCAGTGACAAGTGGAGTACCACAGGGTTCAGTCCTGGGTCCTCTCCTGTTTGGTATCTACTTCTCTGAAGTACAGGCTAACACAGAAGGTCTTTGGCTAACTAAATTTGCAGATGACTGCAAACTAGGAGCCATAATTGAAACTCCTAATGATGTGGACATCCTACAAAAGGGTCTCACTGAGACAGATGCCTTTTGTCAAAGACATAGTCTCAAGCTCAATGCCAAAAAGTGCATTGTCATCCCCTTTGGTAAAAATTCTGTACCCATGAACTACCACATAGGTGGTAGTCTACTTAACACCAAAAGTGTGATAAGAGACCTTGGGACACAGGTGGACAGTAGTCCCTCCTTTGATAATCACATCGCCAAAGTGGTTAGGAAATCCTTCTACGTGGCACACCTCATCACAAAAGGTTTCTCATCCAGAAAAAAAGAGGTCATTGTTCCCCTCTACTCATCACTCATTAGACCCATTATAGAGTACAATGCCCCTTTTGGTATGTACCTCACAAGACATCTACAATAACTGGAAAGGCTGCAAAAATACCTCACAAAGAGGATTACTGGCCTCAAACAGATGCCTTACACAGACCGTCTCAAAAAACTCCAGCTTTACTCCGTCACATATCGCCTACTCAGAGGTGATCTCTGCCTAACATACAAAGCTATGTCAAACCCAGAGCTGTTGGACATGCTCCACTTAAAGAAATCCCAATTCCTCCAAGCTACACGCTCTAGGGACTTAAACCTTGTCACCACAATAAACAGAACATGCTGGAGGGATAGATTCCTGTCCCAGAGACTTCCCATACTCTGGAACAGACGACCTATCTATGTCAAACAGAGCTCCTCATTAGCACTCTTCAAGAAAAATCTTGATGACTGGATGGGTAATAGGAAATTCACCCCGGGGATCACTTCTGTGGTTCTGCTTGACAGGGGCACAGGAAAATAAGTTTCTTGGGTGGCGAAAACCAGGGTACATGTTTGGCTAGGCTTGTATAGGCCCTAGGGCCAATAGCCTAGTACCTACATATGAACCTATGAACCTATGTTTGGTGACTTGTAAGGCATACTATACTTCAAAGAAGAACTTCATTAGATTTGAATACTGGGAGTCAATTTATGAAACACAAAATATAAAATTATTTTTGTGGGTTACAGAATGGTTTTGTATCTTGTTATAGTGTGATAATAGATATGATTTTGACTGTTTATGAAATTAGGTGAGTTTGATGCAAGATGCAAGAGTACAGAACATTTTAATCTGTTGACCCAAACACAGTGATGGCATGCATTGTGCAAAGAACAGAAAAAAATACCTTTATGGAGAACTACATTTTACAGTATTGTCCTATGAGCCTAATTTTCTGTTTTTTATACAGAAATTAATCATATGTTCAGAGGAGTGTAGGATCATTAAAGCACTATGGTATGAATGAATGAACGGAAACATTAAAAGTATTCCATATACAATATATGTTAGACATCTAATATGATTTATGCTTTATTATTGGAAGTTACTATGCCATGCTAGCATTTTGTCTGCATCAAGTTGTTTTTAGTATACTAGTATGGTCTGGTTGCATAGCTGCACCTTGTTCACTAATGTTATTCATGTAATTGTGTTGTGTGTAGACAGCTCATACTGGTGTCTAAATTATTTCTATATAATTATGCTGTTACTGGTGGATAGAATCATATTAGACAACCTCGACAAAGTGCTGCTTGCTATATTTTTATCTGTGACTGCATAACTGTTTTGAGGTTTTCTAACAGATGTGTTTCCAACTGGCTCAGTATCTGCATATACTAGTTGTTGGTTCAAGTCATTTTCCTGCATATACACTAGCTATTTGCTCAGTTTGTTTTTTGTAATCTTTCTAATATATCTTTACCATCTCAAAGTGCTTACTCCTCTCTGTACTCTTTTTTTTCTAAACCTATCACCACTCTTAAGTATTCAACTACAGTACCACCTTTGTCATTCTTATAAGAAAAGCGCAGTCCGGGTCTGAACTGTCTGCAAACAGCTAAAGTTAACTTTGACAACCCTGAGTATGTGTCTACCTGTTTGAGCCAATATTCATTTCCCCTGGAGAGCACTCTGCTTTGGCTTGTAAGCAGCCCCCCCCCCCCACACACACACGCACTCATCTTCCACTTTCTCTCTTATTCCCTTCTATTAGCAAATAGTATCCATAACTGATCAATACTGTGTGTTTGTTAATTTAAACTGAGACCACAGTAGTCTACTGATACAAGGTTATCCTGTTTTTCCACCTGGCAAATGGTTAAGAAATGACTTACAGTTTCAGAGCAGTCCTTGGTCAATTGTGATTGTTTCTTAAACACAAACTTGTCTTTGCTTTGGCTCATTAGCAGCAGTACAAAGAACTGCCTGCTCACACCCTTGTTCTCCTCTCCCCCTTCCCTGTTTATTACCTTAAGACAATCCCAAAGTTAATAAATATTACCTGTGGCAGGTACCATTTTTACAACTACAACCACCCTTGTCACTATCATATGTTCATTTATCATTTAACTCTGTTACCTGATTGTTTCCACCCCCCTCATAAGAGCAACTAACAAGGTCTCTACCCGCTTCGCTCCCCACCCTGCCCCCTATTCCCTCCCGCACCCAGTGGTCCGACCTTTATTACACTCACAAACCCCTCCCATCTTTCCAGTAGCCAACCACAGCACTAACCTAACACTACCTCCTCCATCTTCCCACTACTATCACACCTCCTCAGCTAACATGTACAAGCATACCTTACCTATGCTCACAGCATGCACTCTCCTTGCATATCTTACATCCTACCAAAGCTCCATCATTCCCCCACTCAACCACTACCACTGTACTACTACTCACACCACCACTCATGTCTCACCCTCACTCAGCTCCCCTCCCACCAACTCAAGAAACTTCCCTATGCACCCCCCACATATTCTTCCAACTATATTACTCAAGCATAAAGCATCCCTACAACTTTACACAGTAACCCTCCCACCATACCTATTACCCAAAGAGCACAATCATAAAGTTTCCCTTATAAACAAACACATTCAAAAACTGAGAAAACTAATAACCTCATGCATATCTAAACTAGCCCTAAGTGGAGATATCCACCCCAACCCTGGCCCTACCATCTCCAACCCCAATCCTCATAATCAGACTAGAAACCACAACTTCTCCCATATTACAGCCAGTAGAAAGCCAAGTGACTTCCTTCTACTAAACCTAAATATTAGAAGTATATCCAACAAAGTCCATGAACTCCATGCCACCATAGACTTGTACTCCCCAGATATAGTCATCCTGACAGAAACCTGGCTAAAACCTCACATTACCAGTGAGCAAATACTCCCCGCAGGTTATGGCATACTAAGAGTAGACTAGCTAAACAAGAAAGGAGGCGGTGTAGCTATAATATTTAAACAGCATCTAAACATCCAGATCTTAAAATCATCAGCTCCACAAATAGGCAATGAAGAAATAATATATATCAACCTCAAAATAAACCAAAACAAAACCATCAACATAATTGGATGCTACTTCCCACCTGGCCAAAACATCCCTCCACTAGAAAACCTCCTTAGCTGGTCTCCCCACCATCTCCCCCAAGAAACTATCATTTTAGGTGATTTCAATATTGACTGGCAATCCTGCCCTGGCAACTAGTCCAGTCGCCAACCAGGATAAATAAAAACTCCAGCAAGCACACTACCCTGGACTGGATACTAGTCAGTAAGAGCCCCCAGTCATATATAACAGGCTGCTTATCAGATAGCCTCAGTGATCACTCCCCAACATTCCTACTCAAAAAATACCTATACCAAGCTAAACCTGTCATCTACCGTCAAATACATAAAAAACTAAACTTTAACCCACTCACATTCATCTCATCCCTCAAAGAATGTAGCTGGCATCCTCTAAAGTACCTCAGCCTTGAATTTTTTAATACTACCTTCCTGAGCATCCTTAATTACCATGCCCCCATAAGACTTTCCAGAATCAAAGCACAACCCTCCCCATGGCTGCAGAAAACCATTAAGTCAGAAATGAAAAACAGGGATAAAGCCTGGGAGCACTGGCGCAGAACCAAAACCCCCTCAACTAGACAGAAATTCCTAGAACTACGCAATAGAGTCAAAAAGCTAATAAAACAGGACAAATTCCAATACTACCAGTCTGCCCTAGACTCCTCTCAACACAGCCCCAAACAATTCTGGTCCTCCATAAACTCCATCCTCCACCCAGGTAAAGTCAGTACCCCTCCTCCTAACATCCCTCACTCCTCAGAAAATATTGCTACCTCATTCAACACACACTTCACACAAACCATACTATCACTAGCTAAACAACACAACCCCCCCTCCAACCCACACCTTCAACTAGTAATCTCCCCATTGCTGTCTCTTTTTCTCCTGTACCTACCTCCAACATAAAAAAACTCTTAACTAAACTTAAGCCCACCAGATTAGCAGCAGACAACCTCCCAAGTGAATACCTACAAATCGCAGCTGATGCTCTGGCCTACCCAGTATCCATCTTGATTAACTGATCTCTGTCAGAAAGTTACGTTCCCACACTGTGGAAAGTATCACATATAATTCCCCTCCACAAAGGCGGACCCTCCACAGAACTAACCAATTACCACCCCATAGCTATTCTCTCTCCACTCTCCAAAATACTAGAGTGATGCATACACTCTCAGGTCTCAGACTACCTCCTTACTAACAACCTCCATTCCAATACTCAGCATGGTTTCCAACCAAACAATAGCACCACCACTGCCTTACTCTCCTTTACTAACACTATCCTTCAGCATAAAAACAATGGCTATCTCTCCTCTGCTACTTTCCTAGACCTATCTAAAGCATTTGACATGGTCCCTCACAAACAACTTATCTCTGTCCTCAATAACCTATCCTTCTCACAATCGGTCAACAACTGGTTTCAGAGTTACCTGTCTGACCGCCAACAATCCGTTGTATGGCAGAATGACATATCTCCCCAACTACCCGTCTCCATAGGGGTTCCCCAAGGATCTATCCTTGGACCCCTACTCTTCTTTGTTTTCACCAATAATCTAGCCTCTGCCACTGAACATGGCACACTCATACAATACGCAGATGACTCAACCATCATCTGCTCAGCCCAATCCCTACCCAAACTGCAAAATGTCACACAGGAAGCCTTTTCCTCTGTTGAAACTTGGTTATCCGATGCCCAGTTAATACTCAACCCAAACAAAACTAAATTACTCATCTTCCAACCCACCAAACATACTCAAAACAACTCTCACTTTAACATCACAGCAAAAGACAACACCACTATATACCCAACTGAACACACCAAATTGCTAGGAGTGGAAATAGACAATAAACTAAAATTTGGCATTCACATATCCTTGACCATAAAAAAAGTCCACAATAAACTAGGAGTGCTATACAGAAATAAGCAACTTCTCACCAAAGCAGCAAAGATTTCAATAGCAAATCCCCACCTTATTTCCATCCTACTTTATGCCTGTCCAATATATACCAACCTAAGGCAATGCAATTTAAACAAGCTAGAGACCTGCTACAACAAAATCGCCAAATTCTCCACAGGGGCATCCTACCGTAGTCACCACTGTCTCTCACTTGCTGAACTGGGCTGGCTTGAACTCCCTCACCTCCTTCAATGGTATCAATTCTCACTTGACCACAAACTAGTAAATCATCCACTAAATGTCCCATCCCTCCAGAATCTACTCCAACCCTATCGCACCACCAGACCACTAAGATCCAGCAACAAAAATCACTTGCAGATCGCTAAAGCCAATAACTCTGCTGGTGAAGCACTATTCTCTTGCACCATAGCGAAATTATGGAACTCCCTCCCACCCACAATTACCTCCATACCATCATGCACCCAAAACTTTACTAAAAGTGCACCAAAAAACATGCTGGCTATGCCCTTGCAACTCCCACTCTAATATCACCCTCCCCATCCAACCACTACCTTTCTTTCCAGTCCACTAACTACCTTGATTATAGCAAGCTCAGATGCTCATAAGCCTAGTACTTATTATACAGCAGGAACTTCTTCTTGTTACATTTGTTAATGTCTGTTATGTACTTCACAGATAAAGATTCTAGTTGTCTACTGATGTATTATGTTCTTCATCTGTAAATATGTTGTAAGTAATTGCTATGTTAATTGTTAATCGCTATGTAATCCAATGTAACTACTGTCTGTTTATTTTAACTGTGGAGCTTTTCTCCCCGGGCCTCCACTGAAAATGGACCTACTTCCAGTCGGACACTCCCGGTCAACAAATATACATAAATAAATAAATAAATATATATATACAATATTATTTTAAACAGCTAGAGTGGGTACTGCATGATTCATAAATGTATGTCATGACTTTGTGATTAGGACAAAGTTATTAACTGGAAAAACATACAAAGCCACTCCAGTGACATAGAGGGATAAAGCCCTAACTATGGCCCAGTTGACCTGGGTTTGATTAGTGGATTGGGCAACTGATGGAGCAGCAGGGAAGGGATAGATGTGCCAATGTCAAGTGGGTGGATACTTGCTGATATGCTGCCTAAGGGGATACATGATCCAAAAGAGAGGAGTTTCCCTTAGACATAATCAGTGAGCGTGGGGTGGTGAGGAAATGAAGTGTGTTGGTCATAAACAAAAATCGCTCCAGTATGGCAGCACAAATGAACCAATCCTCTGGGACACAACTAGTCCCAGCAAAAATATGGAGTAAGTCTGGGTGTTTGGGGAGTAGCTGGAAGACCTGGCATGGACATTGGGTACTGGTGGCTAGAACATTAACAGTGAGGTCCAGGTGTACCAAAATAAAATATAGGAAAATTATACAGGATAGCACTTAAAGTAGGATGGCATCTTGCTGAGTGTGACGCCCTGTAAATATCCCCCCAGACTGCCACCAATATGTGAAGTCCCCCCTTATAACCGAGGTCAGTAATTAAGGAGCCTCAATCCTCACCACTGACTCCACTGTGGGAGCATCATGGAAAATACCAGAACACAGAACACACAAGAGTAAAATTCCACAATTTCCCTTAAGACCACAAGAGAAACACACTCTATTTTCCTGGGACTGGACTATATACCTGTGTCCACCCCCAAATGCAATCCCTTATTATACACTTCAGAGCAATGTGTTCCAGTTTAAGAGCTCTGACTCACTCACACTCAAAATAAATTTAAACCTTACACACTCTAACACTTATGAGATGCCTGACACAGATTTCCAGCTGTGTCCCCTCCCCAATACAAATGATAAATGCTACCACCAGAGTCAGACAGGACTACATGCCCCTCAAAGGGTGATCAATTATTAAAAATTAAATAGCAAAATAAATGATTGCTATAACCAGAAACAGCCAGGCATTCAAGGTGACCTGAGTGTATCAAACAGGCATAACCACCCTCTAATCGCTGAAGAAGACACTGATTGTCCAGCCAAAATGTAAAGTAATGAAAAACATTTAATAATAAGTAAAATGATTACAAGAATGTAAATCTATAATTTTCAATAAACACCAGAATTAAATCACCAGACATATAAAATTAAACTGTAGTATAGAAGTCCATAATTTTAGAAAAACTCTATCTGAATAACTAAACTTTCCTAATATAACTAGGGAATACTGTCCCTGATCTAATCTAAAACATAGCAAGATAAAGGCAGGCTTACAGTATTATTTTGGTGAGTCTTTTTTTCTTGGGTGTTCACTGCACAGCACTGTAACTTGCTGCAACTCTTCACTAACTGCCCTTCAACTGACTTCAGCAGTCTCTTTTTTATAGTCCAGGTTAACAGTCTTAACTGTCTTATTTTTAAAAATAACAATCAGATGTTTGCAAAAAGTTATTTTTCCTGTAAATCATCTATTCCAACAATCCCATAGCAACCAGAAACATTCTAATGATATCACCTACTGATGAGCTGATTTTCCATGACAGTTTGTACTTTAGAATCTCCCTCACAGACATGTGCAATTAAAAAAATGTATCAAAACACTGACATATTCTTCAAACATTTTTTATAAACAGGGAAATAAATACTCAACATTTTAAAACGTATTTATATTTTCACAATTAGACATGCTGGCATACAATACAAGTTAATCTGAGAATATACACAAATCTCCTGTCAGACATGCTAACAGAGATGACAGTGTTTTCATTTTTTTTCACAGTGAGAATGTCATGATTCTAAGGGATACAGCCAAGTATATAATTTGGAGGTTATTTGGGGAAAGGAGCTATGGTGTAGATCAGTTAAAAGAGAGAACGATAGAAGTTGAAGAAAATGGGACATTTGGAATAAATGAAAAATTATTGAACTTAGAGTTGCTCTTTTTTTAATTTATTTTGCATATTTTTATTGGTAATATGCTTCTTGGAATATACTAACATTCATCTTCAGTTAATTTGGAAGAGAAGACAGTCTTATTAAGGCAAATATGTTATGTGTTGACAAGATGCTTGGTGGTCTGAGTACAGCAGACTTATTTACTTTCCTTATGATTCTGGGTATAGTAGACTTGGTTGCTTTTCTTGTGATCCCATTCTTCTATGGGATAATTAAGATGAAAAATTGTAAGGAACTGTAGGAAGCATGAACATGGGTGTATATAGGTACCACAACCCCAGAGTTTACCACTTAAGAAAGTGCATGTGGTAAGAAGGCAGTAGGAAATGTAACTGACATATGATAACAGTAAGCATGGAAAAGCTGTTATTAATGAGATTCTTTACTGGGGCAATGCAACTGGAAGACATAGAAGAAGAAGAAGAAAATATGAGAACTGTTAGATAAGAATAAGATTTTTCCACACAAGAACACAGGAATAATGAGTAACAAAATTATCTGGGCAGCACAGTGGTGCAGTCTTTACTATCGCTGTCTTCCAGTGCTTGGTTTTCCAGTTTGGTTCCCAGCTGGCATGCCTTCTGTTTTGAGCCTGTATCTCTTTTCTATGCCTTTTATTTTTGCACTCCCACATTCCAAAATGTTAAAATAGGTAAGTTAGCAAGCCTCTATGCTGCCCATATGTGTGCATGAGATGTGAATGTCTGTCATCCTGTGAAATACTAGAATTATATCCAGAAATGGTTTAATGTAATACTTCCAATATGTGCTGGGATAGGCTGTGGTTTCTCTTGACCTTAGTAGGATAAAGGAATATCAGAACATGAATGGTTGAATTAATAAACATAATAGGGAGACTTCTTGTTACAGATGATTGTTGTAGGATTATTGAGTTTTAGATATATTTTTTCACAACGTTGTTTTGCTCAACAATCTTGATGACATTAGAAAAGGCATGTGGGAGTTCGGAATGGGTTAACATAAAATATGCTGAGTATGAATTAATATAGATTATCAGTTAAAGTACTTTATTATCATCTTTATGTCAGCAACATTTCAGTTTTGAGTTACATAACTTTGATTTTTGAGATGTTCTATAAATACCCATGTAGATTAAATCTATTTCTGTCAAAGAGATATTACATGACAACTAGTAGTTGACATCTAACTGGGGATAATGTATAAGCCAGAATTTATTGTTATTAATTATTTAACTACATTCATAATATTCCCATGAGTTATGTTTATGCAGAGTGCTAAATTTTGATAAGTGTTTTAAACTCTTAATGCTCAACATAGCATATGTAATATCTGCTATCAGCTTGAGAAGCTGGGACCTTAGTTATGTCTCATCTAAAGGATGGACCATCAAGAATACTGCAACCCCCCCCCCCCCCCCAACAAGACTACACTACACAGTCATTTTTGGAATGTGATTCCTGTTACCTGGTATGGGGCTGGAACCTAATAAATGAAAGGCAACTCTAGGGATAGCCACAAGACTCCTAAGTCTTACAATCCCATGGCAACTGCCAAAAGGACAACTGCATCAGTTTTCATATTTGCCACACGGGATTATAAGAATTATGAGGCTAGAACCTGCAACCTTCTGATTTGTCCATTATCAAAAGCTGAGTGTGTACCTTTGTATATAACTGAAATTAAATTGAGATCTTAAGTATTATTTTTTTTTTTTTTGCTTCAGTGGTAGGCTTTACCATAAAGACATCTTCTGTAATAAAAGGTCCATGGCTTGAGAGAATGAAGCTTGTCCTGAGATCTTCGATAAAACTTATGCCTATCAAGAGACTTTCACTCAGACTGTGACTTACCCTGAGACCGTTATTGAGACTGCAGCTAATCCTCAGGCCTTCACTCAGACTGTGATTTACCTGGAGACCCCAACTCAGATTGTAAGTTATCCTGAGACCTTCCCTCAGACTGTATCTTATCCAGATATCTTCACTTAAACTGGTGCATTTTCATGCTGCTCTGACTGATTGCACAGAGGAATAATATATATATCTGTAGTGCCAGTAATCCAGTAATCCAGGTTCATAAGCAGGTGTGTATTAATGGAGAGCAAGCTGGGATTTATCAAACAAGTCTTCTGTAGATAGTTATCTTTCTCATGGGGTAGAGGATATGTGTCATATAGATGAAACACTGACCTCAGTTGGAAAATAGCAGTGTGGCTAAAAGTAGTACTTCAGGGAAACATGGAGTCAATTAAAACTGGGATGATGTCACTGTGTCCCTATTATCTTAGCTGAGAAAAGTGGAACAAAATGTGTATTCCACTAACTCAAGGAATGGATTGTGGTAAGGAGTTCTCCATATGCTTACTAAAGTTTTGTGATATCTAGTAAAATGTCACTGGGGTGTACTGGGGTCCATCTCCATCCCAGTCTGAGTTAAACAAAAGCAAAGTAGTTATTCACATCTGTTAGTATAAACACTGGTGTTATATTTTTATAAAGACTAGTTATGGGTTATTTCTTATTACTGTATTTTCAGTCTGCTAATTCTGGTATCAGTAATAATTCATTAGGGGAATACAGCCATTTAATATATATATATATATATATATATATATATATATATATATGTGTGTGTGTGTGTGTGTGTGTGTGTGTGTGTGTGTGTGTGTGTGTGTGCATGTTTGGGGGTTTACTATAACATTTCTGAAGTGCATGGTATCGAGTGACACATGATCAAATCACTGTTTTCAAAATGGCAGTGAATCGAACCAAAAATGCTCGATTTTGAATAATCGAGTGACATGTTGCACTCGATCATTCCTAATTCTATGTGCTAGGAGATCACGGTTCAGTGGTGAATAGGGAATAAGCCCATTTCCTCACTGTAGTCCAATCTCAAAGTTGGCATATTTAATGTGCGGGGGGTGGAGGGGAACAGCTCCCCACATGGGGGGTGCAGGGGGCATAGCCCTCCAAAATAGTAGCATTAATGCATCGTTGACTGTATCTTAATGTGCATAACTTGGGTGATTGACATCACCTCCTGCTATGTCGAATACAATGAACCATGGTTGTCGATGTATTTCTTTTGACTGTGGTTTACTGTTTGGCATTCTGGATTCAGCATTTAAGGCTGACATTCTAAACAGTCAACCAAAGTGGATTCGGAATGCTGATAGCAGATCCTCAAATGCACTTTCCACTGAAGCAGAAATCACCGAGCATACTTAACCGAAAGTGCTGTTCACCGAAGCAGCACTTTCGGATAAGTATGCTCATTGTGCTGGTCATATACAGTGCGGATAAGGGAAAATTCCCTTTTCCCTACTATAGTGCAACCTCGGAGTGAGAATATTAAATTGGGGGGGTGGGGGTGCAGGGGGGTTTGACCCCTGCATAGAAGCAGGTTTAATGTTGTGTTTTTTTTTTTTTAAACATACTTTACCGTAAGCGCTTTTTCAGTGAAAGTGCTTTCGGTAAAGTATGTTCAGTGATAATGGATTTGGAGTTTTGATCTTTTGATCAAAAGCCCTAGATCCATATATATATCCAGGAAGAACTCCAGTTTACCACCACAGCTGAAGTAAATGGAACTAGTGACAGCTCGTAGACGTTGAGTAAATCCACGGAGACTTGTCGATTCGATAAAATAAAACACTTTATTCACCGGCAAACAGAAGTATGATAACCGCTTTTAGCTATATCAGCCTTCATCAGATCACCAAAACCATCTATGAGCTGTCACTGGTTCCATTTACTTCAGCTGTGGTGTTAAACCGGAGTTCTTCCTGGACGTTTATTTTTCTGTCTCTTGGTTTGCCTTGGCATTGTAAGTGGTGTTTCTGGTGTTAGATCTATATATATATATATATATATATATATATATATATACACACACACACACACACACACACATTGACTGTTTAGAATGTCAGCCTTAAATGCTGAATCCAGAATGCCAAACACACGTGTGTTTATATATATATATATATATATATATATATATATATATATATATATATATATATATATCTCAGTGGTTCAGCACTACGAAATCCCCATATTTATATATATGTGTGTGTGTGTGTGTCTGTGTGTGTGTGTGTGTGTGTGTGTGTGTGTGTGTGTGTGTGTGTGTGTGTGTGTGTGTGTGTGTGTGTGTGTGTGTGTGTGTGTGTGTGTGTGTGTGTGTGTGTGTGTGTGTGTGTGTGTGTGTGTGTGTGTGTGTGTGTGTTTATTATACAAGCATGTCATTGTCCCTCTGCGCTTAGCCCTCATAAGACTAATCATTGATTACAATGCCTGTTTTGGTATGTGCATGACCAGGCATATGCAAGACCTTAAGCATTCCCAGAGGTCCCTCACAGAAAGAACACAGGTTGCACACAACATGCCTTATGTTGGCCATCTTAAAGACATATTCCTCTTCTCAGTTTACTGCAGATTGTTGAGAGATAATCTCTACCTCACCTACAAAGCATCCTCTGAGCTAAGTCTGATGGAACTGTTGCACATCTGCAAAACAAATAACATCAGAATTACTCAATCTAGGAACCTAAACATCCTCTGTAATATAAATAGGACATGATGATAGGACATCTGCATGTCTCAGAAACCACATCTGCGCTGTAACAGGCTTCCCATCCATTTGAAGCAAACACAATTCAAGAGTAACTTGGATCAGTTGATGGGTAATTGGCAATTTATGTCCCTAATGGACAGAAGGGCAGCCTGTAAATGCTTGACCACCCGTGCCCAAGCCAACATATAACTCCTTACTTACTTCCATGTTTTTGTATTTTCTTCTTCTTTTTTTATTTTTGTGTTTGTGTTCTCCACAGGATCAGCCCAATGACTTCCTTTGCTATTACCAGTTGACCCATTTGTTCTTCCACTGGACTGACAGTTCTCCAGTCCATTCATTTCATGGTGGTGGTGAGTCAGGTGTTACAGATTAGGCTATTCAGCAGATCCCACAGACTGTCCTATTCCTAACCCAGTAGCAATCCTGCATGCTCTGATATAGCTGCTTGTGGTGTGTGCTTGCATGCAGGCATGCTTCTGAGCATGTGCAGTCTTCAGAGCATGTGGCATACTGCATGAAGTGTGGGCATGTTAGGCTGCTTATACTGTGCCAGAACCGCTTCATTCCTGCTCACCAATGCAGTGAGTAAGGCTGCCGAGGAAGAAGCAGCTGGCACTGGCATCTCACAACATTATCCCCTGCCTGATCCCTCTAGTACATGTACAGCTCAGCACTTTATCCCTCTACACCATGGAGCCAGGTAAGTTTTTTCTGCTTTCTTGATGAGTGATTTACCAAGTTTTATGTTCATAGGTTGATAGGTGTGTACTAGGCTAATGGCCCTGGAGCCTTTACAAGCCTAGCTACAGGATTACCCTGGCATCATGCCACCCAACCTTAGTTCCCAGTGCTTCTGTCGAATAAAGCCACTGGAGTTATCCCTGGGGTGAATTTTCTATTTCCCATCCACTCATCAAGATTTCTCTTGAAGAGGGCCAGCGAGGTGCTCTGCTTGACATGTATGGAAAGTCTGTTCCATAGCATGGGCAGTCTCTGGGTTATGAACCTGTCCCTCCAGTACATTCTGTTGATTGTGGTAATGAGGTTGAGGTCTCTGAAGTGTGTAGTGCAAAGGGATTGGGATTTCTTTAGATGTAGCATTTCTAACAGAGCTGGGTTAGACATGGCTTTGTAACTCAAGCAGAGATTGCCTCTAAGTAGGTGATATGAGACAGAGAATAGTTGGAGTTTTTTTAGTCTGTCCATATAGGACAAGTGTTTAAGACCTAGGGTCCTCTTTGTGAGGTACTTTTGTGGCCTCTCCAGTTGTTGCAGGTGTCTAGTGAGGTACATGCCAAATGGGGCATTATACTTTATGATTGGTCTAATGAGGGAAGAGTAAAGGGAGATAATGACCTCTTTGTTCCTGGATGCAAAACCCTTAGTAATGAGATGTGCCACATAGAAGGACGTTCTGACCACAGTGGCAATGCGGTGGTCAAAAGAGAGATTTCTGTCAACCTGTGTTCCCAGATCTCTTATAACACCTTCTGTATTCAGTGGACTACCATCGATGTGGTAATTTATGGGAACTGGGTTTTTCCCAAAGGGGATGACGACACATTTTTTGGCATTGAGCTTAAGCCCATGGTTCTGACACCAGTCGTTAGTCTCAGTGAGGCCATTCTGTAGGATGTCAACATCACTTGGGGAGTTGCTAATAGCTCCCAACCTGCAATCATCTGCAAACTTTGTCAGCCGGATTCCCTTTGTGTTGGCCTGGATTTCAGAGAATTAGATACCAAACAGGAGAGGGCCCAGGACCGAACCCTGTGGGACTCGACTTGTGACTAGTCGGCAGTCTGACTTGGAGTCAACTACTTTCACACTGTGGGTTCTATTTGTGAGCCAGTTTGCAACCCATCTAGTGATATAGGGGTTGATGCCTAGCACAGTGAGTTTTTTTATGATTCCTGAGTTGGGAATGATGTCAAAAGCCTTGGCCAGATCAAGGTAGGCTGTATGAACCATCTTGCCTTCATCCACAGCTCTGGTGACTGACTCAAAAAAGTCAACCAAGTTAAGCAGGTATGCTCTACCCTTCACAAAACCAAACTGCATGGGATACAGAGTTTAGAGATTCCCTATATCCTTGTTTATTAGGTCCATGATGATGTGTTCCATAGCTTTGCATGTCTGACTCATCAGGCTAATGGGGCTATAGTTCCCAAGGTCTGTAGTCGCTCCTCCTTTTTGTGGAGAGGGATGACTATAGCAGTGCGCCATTCAGTAGGGACAAAGCCTGAGATGAAGATGTGATTGAACAGGGCACACAGGTGAGGAGTCAGTTCACTCTGTAGTTCATGTAGAACACAGCCAGGAATATTGTCAGGTCCCATAGAAGCTGTATTCTTGGCCTTGGACAGTGCTGTTTTAACCTGTGCAGCAGTAGTACTGGGTGCCTGGCAATCTACTAGTATTGTGATTAGTCCTTTGGGGGTGAGAGGGGTAAAGTTGGCATTGAATCTGTCAGCCAGTATATTGGCAATATCTGTTGGCTCAGTATAGGAGGTACCATTGTGCAGTAGCTCTGAGCAAATCTGGGTATTGCTATGGAGATTCTTTACATAACTATAGAAGGCCTTGTGGTTGTTTTTACCATCTGCTGCAATTCTGTTTTCATAGCTAGCTTTAGAGGATTTGATGAGGATCTCAATGTTTTGTTGAGGTTGATAAGGGAGTTTTTCCAGTCCTGGGACTTCACCTTATTCTGCATCAGTTTCCTTCTTCTGTTGTAGAGTTTGTTTATTGCAGGGGACCACCAGATTGGCTTCCTTTTTTTGGAGGAGAGCATCTTGGTTCTATTGGGTATGGCGAGATCCATGCATTTGTGTACGTGGTCATACAGTGCATTGGTGTATGTTTTGGCGGTCATGCAACTATTCTCCATTTACATGGGTGCCGTGAAGTTAGCCACTTCTGTTTCTAGGAGCTCAAAGTTAGCTTTGGAGAAGTTTTTCATGGGGGTTACCTTTGCGGGGTGGGGGTGGGAGGGATGTGGATTTCCAAGGTGATTAGTTTATGGTTGGATCTAACCAGGGAGGAGTTGAGTATTTGTGTAAAGCAATGGTCGCCCATGTTAGTAATGACCAAGTCAAGGATGTTACTACCTCTAATGGGGGTAAGAATGAGCTGGTCCATGGCATTGGAATTAATGAATTGCAGAAATGTTGGACAAGTGTATTAGTACATGAGTAGTTTTCCCAGATAATGGAGGGGTAGTTGAAGTCACCCAATATGAGAGTGTTAGGTTGGACCCTAATATTCTCCAGGGTGCTTAGGAACATGGAGTGTGAGTCTTGGGACATGATTAGGGACATATAGCAGACTATGACCTGAATCGCTGTCTTACCCAATGTTAGCTGCACCTGAAGTATCTCTGATGTGTTATGTTGGGATACCAGTCTGGAGGTGTGTGCATCCTTTATGAATATGGAAACACCTCTGCATTTGGAGCTTCGGTTCAAGTTCTTGGGCGGAGAGGTGTGGAATGAGTTATAGCTTGGTAGTGCAGGGGTGCTTTCTGCTGCCTTGAATGAGGTCTCTGTTACAGCAGAAATGTCGATGTTCTCCATTTTAAGGAGTACTTCGAGCAAGTGCATTTTGAGAGATAGACTTCTAGTGTTGAGCAGCATGACCCTCAGATTGCATTTGTTTGTAGCTGTAACGGTGGTAATTTGTTCTTTGGATCATCGCCTTAAAAAGGCACTATATGGGTGGCAAGAGCCTTTGCCAGTATCCGGAAACCCAGGGGTGATAGATGCAGGCCATTTCTGGCAAAGCATCAAGGTCTGTCAATCATGTCATCCCAGGCAGACAGATATTTGATCCCCTTTGAATGACACCAGAAACTTAGCCAGTTGTTGAAATCAATCATTTTCTGCTTGTACTATGGTATCATTCTGGGTGATGGTAGGATGCTGCTCAGGACTAGGGTCATACCCGCCTGGGCTACATAATCCAAGAGCTCCTCAATGTCTCTTTTCATGTAGTCCAGGGAGGGACATCTCAGGTCATTCACACCAACATGTACAATGACAGAGTCATATTTGTACCTGTTGTTGAGGGACCTGAGTGCATGCGTTATGTGGTAGATCCTGGCACCTGACAGGCAGCTGACTGTTACTTTCTCCTTACTCATCCTAGTGAGTGGGACATCAGTCTGCCTCACTATTGAGTCACCTATGACTAGTGTGTTGGGCATACTGTTTTGCCTTAGGAGCTTTTGTTGAGTGGTACACTGTTTAGGAGAGTTATGTATCTCGTGATTAGTGTTGTGTTGTGGTGGTCAAGTGGGTTTCTGCCTTGGATGTCTCTCCTCACATTTTATTTATTCATCTGGTTTATTAACCAGGTTGGTAGGCTGGTCCTTTAACCATTTTCATCCACTACCTGAGCCAGTGAGGCAGTTGCAAATTTCAGTGTAGAACTATATTCAGTTATAACTAGGATATGACAAAGTGGGGTGTCTGTCCCAAACATTAGGAGTTAAGAGTCAATATTAACAGATACCAATGGTGCAGGAAGGCAGTATCAGCTTTAATATATAAAACTGTGATGATATTGTGGGTTCATAAATGAAGGCTGATGCAGTTCAGTCATTGCTGAACTACTCAGTCTGCAATGATATAACTGTAACAATTTGCTTGTTGCTATTATAGAAAGCATCTTGCTACAGTTTCAGTTTCAGAGCAGAAGAGCTTTCTTTTTGCTTCTTTTTTGGTGGTGGGGGTCTTTAACTTTGCTTGTTTTTTTCTTTTCTTCTCAATGGCTGTTAAAGGACACCAGATGACCTAAGATAATAATGAAATAAAATGTATACATTTTAGAAGTATTTGAGGAGTCCGGTTTGATATATGATGAGATTTGCCATGTGTGATTGCTGCTTGACAATGATTGATTCCACAGATTTAACCAGTCTCCTATATAGACTAAATGATGCCAGTCTGATGATGTGTGTGTATAGGAGAGACAGAAGTGCTTACATTTATTGCGTGTTATTTATTAAACATTTGGATTTATACTATAGCATCTTTTTTTCAGCCTACTATCTGCATTTGGTTTTGGTTATTTTTATTACAAGCCTGGTGTAGTAGGAGTAATTTAATAATTTTGCATATGAGGCAGTTGAGCAGCAGTGCAGCCATTGCAGTTGTTGGCAGTTTTTGCAGGGAGCAACAGTGAAGCTTTCCTGGTGCTCCCTAAGGATATCAATATGAATATCCTGTTTACTACGACTTGGAAGTTAGTTTTTTGTCACGGAATGTAATCCAAATAAAGGTAGGCATTATTCTAATTTTGGCAACATCATTTGTAATGACAGGATTTTCCTGGATTGCAGGGGAAGTAGGTTTGAATATTTATATACTAACTTTAACTGTCTGAGGACTGCTGTTGTGGTATTTTGTACATGTGAGGTGAAGGTTAGATGTTAGTAAAATGCTATTCCTTAGTATCTTTAACTATAGGTAAAGATGAACCAAAGGGGCTAATAGAGCTTAGTGAGGAATGTGATTTCATGTTCTGATCCATGCCAAAAAGCACAGCAGTTTTTTTTTTTTTGCAGTTAATTACAAGTTACATTTCTGCCATCTAGTTCAATTATAAATTGGAATCATGTTACAGTTTATCTTGCAGCTTGTGATGTGAGTTGTTTCAAATCCTATGCTCGGTGCAATTTTAGAAAAACATTCTGCTTAGATTCTGAACTATTTATTGTGCGTGCTATGTTTTTTAAAGCAAGTACCTTTCTAGGCCAGTTTTATTTACTTAAACTTACTTTGCATCTAGTTCAGTGAGTTTTACTCTCCTTTTTTAATTTAATAACTTATGTCCTTTCCTGAGTTGTACTGAGATCTTTCCCTGCTTCCAAGCTCTATTTTCTGTATTACCTGTCTCTCTCTGTATGCCACCCTGCTGGTCTGCCTTCCCTTCAACAGTTTCCTATAAATACCCAAACACCAAAACCTTAAGTGTATCTTTTATCTGCCTCTGTCAGTTTTAGCACTCTTTTAATACTTTATTTCTCTCCCTCCTCCTTCCCTTTCAGTATATATATTTCACACTACTGCATTAACCTTTCTCCTTCTTATAGTACTTTCTGTCTCTTCTTTCCCTTTTTCTGTCTAGCTATCCCTTCATTTCTTCCTCTTGCTTAGCTTCAAAAAAATATTGTTCTTGTCATACTACTTAAAAACATAGCAGTCTCTTCAGACAACATAGGCCTTGGGTAGATCATACAACAAAACACAGCTGTGGATGCAAATCGACAATAATCATATCAGCAAAAATAAATTCTTAGTCAACAGAGCAATCTTCACTACATCTGACTAAGACATTTGGCCAAGTGAATCATAAACTCTTCTTTGCATGCGTAAAAATTCTGTATTTAATACTGCTGTTATAATTGCCTTTCATACTATCTTCACCTCTGGTCTTTCATAGTCCGGTGTGGTTAATAATATTCAAGATGAGGTCCACTACTTCAAGGTGTCCTGCAAGGTTCCATCACACCCCACTCCTTTTTACTAACCATCCTTCCAGAAATGAACCTCCTGCTATATGCAAATAATGTGGTCTTTGTTATCCACAGATTGTCTACATCTGATAATATCATTAAAAACAGCTATAAGTACAGATGACGTTTAACAGTCTGTATCACTCAAATACCTCTTACTAAACCTAAACAAAACAAAACCTATGATCTCGTAGTCACATAATTCACTGAAACTGCTTTCCCCATTTTAGACTGTTAGTATGTCCACCCTCTGGGAACCTTCTGGAAAACATATCGTACTTTAGGCATCTTTTGCTTAAATTCAAAGTTAGCATGTCACTTTTTGGATGTGGAAGATTTCCTGCTTCATCTCTTGCAGGGTAGGACTGCTAAAGATAAAGGCATACTTTTGTCAAAGCTAGAATATGGAGGAATCCCATTTATCACTCCAACATACTCTCCAACATACCTTTCGGTTCCACAGAGGTTAATAAAATAAATCTGTAGGTCCATATGTCGTGTCCCAATCACTATGAGCATCGTTACAGAGTCGTGCATAAAACACATAGATGCCAGTCAGGGAATGCTCATTTATACTTCTCAGTTTCTTACTATTTAAATTATTAAAGCTGCACTTCTTAACTTTCCTAGCATAGAGCTTTTCTTATACCATTCCCCAATAAATTCTTAGATCACACTCTATTTATTATGTCATTGCCTTAAGGTGACCAAAAATCAACTGTCAATGCAGCAATCACTCATTTCTAAGTCTAGATCCTGAAACTAGGGATAGTCTTCCACTCTGAGCAATCCTTTGACTATAATCAGTTTAAAGTTAAACCACACACACAGACACACTCACACACACACACACACACACACACACACACACACACACACGCATTCATATATGCTGCTGAAAGCCTTGGCTCAGGCATGCGTTATGAGTAATGAAATATGAAATGAAAGTATTGGCTCATGTCTGCAAGCAGCTTAGAACTTGACACCTTAATTTCCTAAAGGAATGTGTAAAGTATTATTTCTTCAAAAACCTAAACACTACATGGATATTCCATATATGAATCCATTCCTTTTATAAATCAGTTTGTTACCCCAATACCACCTTCTAGAGGAGCCCATATCTTCAGTTATTCCCTAACATCCACTGGGAAGAGAGTTTCTTTGATGGCCTCGGTAACTATTTATTCTAAATATAGCTCTGCATTTTGCATGCACAATATTAGAATAACCAACCAATTTATTCTCTTTACTATTCTGGACTGCATATATTCTTAAGCACCACTCTCTTTTTTTAAAATGTATTTTTTTCCTATACCCCATCTTTTGTTTGAAATAGTACTCCAATGGATTATTATATAGATAGATAGATAGATAGATAGATAGATAGATAGATAGATAGATAGATAGATAGATAGATTCCTTTTCGCGGGTTTGTCTTAGTTAAATTCTCTTACTGTGGTTGCTTTTTTCTCAATACTATTTCTGCATGACATGGACTCCTTTACCTCCCTACCACATGCTGTATTTCCTTCCCCACCCTGTTTTTTAGTAAATGCCATCTTACTGCAATCTAATCATTTCATTCTGATGTCTGTTGCTTTCTTCCCATGCATATTTCTGCATATCAATGTGTTGCACTTGTATCACTTTAGCTGCTGAACTTTGTTCCCTCCCTATGTCATATTTATATGTATTGTCCTGCTGCACTCTTTGCACCCCTTCCATGTTCTATTTCTGTGTACTGCCCTCATGCACTCCTTGCTCTCCCATGTCATATTTCTCTGTACTGCCCTGCTGCACTCCTTACTCCCCTCCTATGTGATATTTCGGTGTACTGCCATCATGCACTCCTTGCTCCTCTCCCATGCCATATTTCTGTGTATTGCCCTTCTGCAATCCTTGCTTCCCTCCCATGTCATATTTCTGTGTACTGCCCTGCTAAACTTCTTTCATTTTGTTGTACCTTGCTGCTTCTGCAAATTATATTTCTCTGTCATGCTTTTTTGCTCCTTTTATTTATTCTTATTTCGTTTCATTCACTGTATGTCACACTACTGCACTCCTTTCATCTGGCTAAACCTTGTTCCCTTCCCGTGTGATATTTCTATGTAGTGCCCTGGTGCACTCCTTTCTTCTTGCTGTACTTTGTTCCCTTCCCAAGTCATACTTCTCTGTCATACTTCATTGCTCCTTTTATTTTATACTGTTGTACTGTGTCTCCTTCCTTGTGTATTACACTGTTACAGTCCTTTTGTTCCCTTTCCCCATGCCTGAGTGTCACATTATGGCACGTGATTTTTCTGCTTGATGTGATTTATTCCTTTTCCTTTGTCCTCTCTGCATCCATATATCATCATAATGTAGTATTTCCTCCAGCCTTCTGTTCCTTATTTATTTCCCTGCCCACTTTCTGTAGACCACCCTCTTTCATGTCCATCCCTGCACATTTTTCCCTTTCCTGTCCAGGCACTTTGCTGCAGCTGCGGCCCATTCTTTCCCACTTCCATTGTGTCATGTTTTCATCCTCCTAGCCTGTGGATTTCTGTAAATAGCTATGCTGACCTACCTCACATCTCCTCTGTTTTTTTTTTCCTTCAATTGCCAGTTTTATCACACGTTCTCACCCTGCCACACTCCCTTTTCCCCATCTCACTCTGATTTATTTCCTGTAGTTATGGTACTTTACTCTGCTGTGCAACCTTACCTTGCACAGCCAAGGCTTGTTTTCAACCACACTACTCAGTTTTCTGTATTCCATTACAGTCTACCTTTCTATGAATTCTTACCCATCTCTTTATTTTTAATTGTTCCTAACCAGGATAGCAGATGAATCCGCAGATGACTTTACAATGCTCATAAAATTCCAGGTAGATATAGAGGTATAAACATAAATACAATAAAACACATGAAATATGCTGGTTGCAGTAAGCACAGTATATCAAAGAATGCACTTGAAACAGAATCCATCACCTGAGCAGATACAAATAGTTTCTTAAGTCTGTAATAAGAAATGCAAATGTATTCAAAGCATTCAGAACGCCCATTTACAATGTATAAACCTTCATTCTAATTGACTTAATGGATATCTTAGAGATGTAGAAAAAAATAAAAAAGGCTGTAATGCCATCCTATCAATATTTACAAGTCAGTGAATGTACGAAGGAGATAAAGTACAAATTCACACTGAAATCTATGTCAGTCTTGTACCCAGTTGCATACTTGTCCTTCCAGCCTGCTCTGCCTTTTCAAGCCACTGCGCTATTTATCTGTCTATAACCCTGGTTTTCATCCTCCTCATCTCCTTCTGTGCTTGTTTCATGTTACATGTGTGTTCTATTCTTTCTCCTACACTCTCTCACTCTCTTCTACTTACATGCAGTAATGTCTCACATTTTCCCTGTTGCAGAGCATTACTTCCTTCCCTCCATCCGCATTCTCTTTTTGTACAACATTGTTCTGTGCTTAATCTGGTTTACCCTGTACTTTGCACAAATATGTACCCTTCTGTTAAGTCTTGTTCAATTTCCCGATCACATCTACTTATTTATTTGACTGTAATGGAGGTCTAGGTTGCGTACATTTGTGTGTGTGTGTGTGTGTGTGTGTGTGTGTGTGTGTGTGTGTGTGTGTGTGTGTGTGTGTGTTGTGTGTGCGTATATATATATATATATATATATATATATATATATATATATATATATATATACATATATATCTATATAAATAAAAATGTAAATGTTCGTTTGTTCAAAATCTTAAATCTCCGAATGTTCTTCACCGATTGCTTTGAAATTTTCACACAATGTTGCATTTGAATATGTGTGTGTTTTTATATACCTACTATTATATAGATGTCACACGTTGCATTCGATTATGCGCGTGTTTTTATATACCTACTATGGATTCTATATATTTGTATACAAATATGCAATTTTATAGGTTTTTGTCATAACTTTCTTACTTCTTTTTCAGTGCAATCGATCTGCTTTAGTTCATCCAAATAATGCCTCATAGAAGATCAAACTTAGGTCGTCGTACTCACAGAGCGGAAGCAGTGCGACAAGTAATTGCAAATCAAACTGAGGAAGAACGGGCATCAGTGAACGAGCGAAACAGACAAAGAATGACTCAAATATGTGCCGAGGAAGCAGCAGAGTGACGTGCAGCCAGACTTGAGGATGCACGGTTGCGAGCACGGCGATCGTGTTCTGCAGTTTCAGATTTGCTTCGTTCTCCTCGATCTACACCAGCGGACAAAATAAATGCTTGCCTGAAATACTCTACTTTGTGGTGACACGTAAAGACGTTAAAATTAACTACAAATATGCGTGTCCAGCTGCAAAACGATCGATCAGCTGAGATATTCTCACATCAATTGCTGGAAATTGGGAACGGAAAGGTGCCGGTTAATCTGACCTCAGGACGAATTTCATTGCCTTATAACTTCTGAAATTTAGTGACGTCAAAAGAAGAATTGGTTGAAAAAGTATTTCCCAATATTCAAACCAATTATAAGAATCACGATTGGCTGACTGAATGAGCTATTCTTGCGGCCAAGAACAAAGACGTCTATGAACATAACAATATTATTCAGTCTAACATTCAAAGCGAGGCAGTCAAATACAAGTCTGTTGACACTGTTGTGGAAGCAGATGAAGCGGTTAATTATCCAACAGAATTTTTGAATTTACTCGATCTGCCAGGGATGCCACCGCACGTACTGCAAATGAAAATCGGCGTGCCAATTATCATGTTGTGAAATATCAATCAGCCAAAGCTTTGCGGCTTGCAGTAAAAAATTAATGAGCAACGTCATAGAAACAACAATCTTAACAGAACCTTTCAAAGGTGAAGATGTCCTCATTCCTCGCATTCCTATGATTCCAACGGATATGCCATTTCAATTTAAGAGATTGCAATTCCCAATTCGATTGGCATTTGCAATCACAATCAACAAAGCTCAGGGCCAATCTTTAGAATTGTGTGGTTTAGATCTACACACAGATTGCTTCTCACATGGACAATTATATGTTGCGTATTCTAGAGTCGGCAAACCAGACAATCTCTATATCTGCACAGACAATGGAACAACAAAAAATATTGTATACCCACAAGCATTGTGAAATTAAACATTTTAGAAACGTGCGCTTTCTCTTTTCTTTCTTTTCCATTTAACCAGACTGAGCCACAGCAACGCGTGGCGGGTACAGCTAGTATACTATATATATATATATATATATATATATATATATATATATATATATATATATATGGCTTACTATCATATAATCGAAAATAAATTAAAAAAGTGTACGAATGTACGAATTTTAAAATCAGAAATGAACATTTCCGTATGTCCCTAATGTCGAAAACAGCTAATTGTCGACAATTAACAGCACTCCCACCCTTCCCTTAACTCCCTGCCTAACTAGCCTAAACTCACATCTATGCAGGGGGGAAGCCCCCCTGCACCCCCCTGTGTGGGCTGCACCCCCCACACCCCCCCAACTTAATATTCCAACTCCGAGATCGCACTACAGTGAGGAAAGGGATGTATTTCCCTAACCGCACTGTACCGCGATCCCCTTACATGAGCGAACGTTATAATTGCGAATGCTCAGTCCATTCGCAATGATAATGTTCACTCACATAACCTGCCGTACTATGAAGTGTTCGAACATATGTTGTTCGAATACTACATAGCCGTGCAATTGCACGGCGACATATTGATAGTAAACCATATATATATATATATATATATATATATATATATATATATATATATATAGGTAGATATAGATAGATAGATATATAGATATAGCTATATATGTAAAATACACACACATATTCATTTATAAATATACGTGTGTTGGTTTGAATGTGTATGTAGATATATATATATATATATAGACATACATATATGGGACTATGACATTTCGCCGAAAATCCATCTCGCCAAAACTTCTGACATAGGGTCCAAATCGCCAGAAATAGTACTGACAATGTATATGCCCTTTTCCCCAACTGTAGTGCGATCTCAGATGGAGAATATTAATGTAGTGGGGTATGGGGGGGCATAGCCCCCCCACCTACTCAGGTTATAAACTACTTACTTACCCTTTTAATATGGACTGGACAATATAAAACAATACTAGACAATATTAAACTGTACTGGGTGGGGGGCTACGCCCCCTACACCACACATTGTGGGGGGCTGTGCCCCACCCCCCACTTTAATATTCTCACTCTGGGATCGCACTACAGTTGGGGTAAAGGACATATACACTGTCAGTAGTATTTTCGGCGATTTGGACCCTATGTCAGAATTTTCAGCTAAATGGATTTTCAGTGAAATTACACACTGATCCATATATGTATATACTTCTGCTGTCATCTCCCCTCTTTGTGAATTGTGCTCGCTCTGTTTAAACATCTTGGGCTGCAGGTGCACCCCCCTACCCTCCAAACTTGAATAAGTACTATTGCTGAAGTACAATTTCAGTGAAAATATTACAAAGGCTTCTCTGGAAGCATGGCTTTTCTTCAAATTAAATGCAATCTGTTTAAACATCTTGGGATGCAGGTGCACCCCCCCCCCACCCTCCAAACTTGAATAAGTACTATTGCTGAAGTGCAATTCCAATGAAAATATTACAAAGGTTTCTCTGCAAGCATGGCTTTTCTTCAAATTAAATGCAATCTGTTTAAATGTCTTGTACTGCAGGTGCACCCCCCACCCTCCAAACTTGAATAAGTACTATTGCTGAAGTGCAATTCTAGTGAAAATATTACAAAGGCTTCTCTGCAAGCACGGCTTTTCCTCAAATTAAACGCAATGTATGTCTTAACTTTCAACATAAATACTTAATGTTAATGCCTTTATATACTGAGTTTTTTTGTTTAAAGCATGCACAGTTGTAGAGGCCTGTCTAGCTAGCCCAGTTTTCCTAACTCCAATCCTGTAAGACCCCATTTCAGACTCTAGTTGATGACACACTGTTCTGTACCTCTCTCTGAGTAGCAAGGTAACATTTTAAATTTTTATCTATGGCTTTTACATCCAACTGTGCTTTTTTCCCCAGTTTCATCTGTGACCAGTCAATATTAGACTATTTTTGTATGGCATTAGCTATCCACTTCCAAACTAAACTGCACTACCCCAGAATTAGTAACGCCAGAAATAATTAACTTGTGCTAATTTAGTTCCCCCCTTGAACTGTACTGCCATTTACTTAAATGCAGTTCATCTATTCTCTTGGTACTCTCTCCATATCACTTAGCTACAGTTTGAGTCAGTTGAATTGCCCATCTTCCAGAATCTGGTTGAGAGACCTGTCAATCACTCCCACAGGACTCCTCCAGCAATTAGTCCCTCCCCTCCTCCCCCACTAGGAATGCATAGCACAGAAGTTATATAAAGGCCTGCATTCACTGTTATCTGATTGTTTTCCAGCTCACAACTCCTCCTAAGAGCAGCTAACAGGTCTCTGCTCACTTCGCTTCCCACCCTGCCCCCAATTCACACCCACCCCGGTGGTCCTACCTTTATTAGGACAAACCCCTCCCATCATTTTTACTACCAACCACAACACTACTCCCATCTCTAAATCCACCATCTTCCCACTACTACCCCTCCTCTTCTGATAACATGAATAAGCATATCATACTTATACTCTTTGCATACCCTCTCCTTGCATATCTTACACCTTACCAAAACTCCATTATACCCCACTCAACCACTTCCACTGTACAACTATTCACTCCATCACTCATGACTCACCCTCACTCTGCTCCTCTCCCACCAACTCAAGAACCATCCCTATGCATCCCCCACATATTCTATCAACTAAAATACTAAAACTAAATGCATCCCTACAAGTTAACAAGGTAACCCTACCACATTTGTTACCGACTGCACCTAATCATAAAATTTCCCTAAAATGCAAACTCTTTCACAAATTAATAAAATGAATAACCTCATGCATATCAAAACTTACCCTCAGTGGAGACATCCACCCCAACCCTGGCCCCTCCATCTCCAACCCCACTTCTAATAATCAGACAAACAACCACATCTCCCAAATCCCAGCCAGTAGAATACCAAATGACCTCCTTCTGCAAGCCAAATATCAGAAGTATAGCCAACAAAGTCTGCAAACTCCATGCCACCATAGACTTATACTCCCCAGATATAATCATCCTGACAGAAACCTGGCTAAAACCTCACATTACCAGTGAGTAAATCCTCCCTAATGGTTACAACATACTAAGACTAGACCGACTAAACAAGAAAGGAGGTGGTATAGCTATAATATTTAAACAGCATCTAAACATCCAGATTCTAAACTCATCAGCTCCCCAAATTGCCAGTGAAGAAATAATATATACCAAACTGAAAATAAACCAAAATAAAACCATCAACCATCAACATAATAGGATGCTACTTTTCACCTGGCCAAAATATCCCTCCACTAGAAAACCTCCTAAGCTGGACTACCCACCACGTCCCTCAAGAGACCTTAATTTTAGGTGACTTCAATATTGATTGACAATCCTGTTGCGGCAACCATCCAACCCAGCATCTAAACCTTCATGGCTTCACCCAATTAGTCCAGTCACCAACCAGAATAAATAAAAACTCCAACAAGCACACTACCCCGGATTGGATACTAGTCAGCAAGATTCCCCAGTCCTATATAGAAGGCTGCCTATCAGATAGCCTCAGTGATCATTCCCCAACATTCCTACTCAAAAACACCTATACCAAGTTAAACCGGTCATCTACCGTCAAATACGTAAAAAAAACCACTACACTTTAACACAATCACATTCATCTCATCCCTCAAAGAATGTAACTGGCACCCTCTAAATTACCTCAGCCTAGATGACGCAGTTCAATTTTTCAATACTACCTTCCTAAGCATCCTACATAACCATGCCCCCATAAGACTTACCAGAACCAAAGCCCAACCCTCCCCATGGCTACAGAAAACCACAAGGTCAGAAATGAAAAACCGAGATAAAGCCTGGGAACACTGGCGCAAAACCAAAACCCGCTTAGCTAGACAGAAATTCCTAGAACTACGCAATAGAGTCAAAAAGCTAATAAAAGAGAACAAAATCCAATACTACCAGTCTGCCCTCAACTCCTCCCAACACTACCCCAAACAATTCTGGACCTCCATAAACTCCATCCTCCACCCAGGTAAAATCAATACCCCTACACCTAACATTCCTCACTCCTCAGAAAATTTTGCTACCTCATTCAACACACACTTCACACAAACCATAGTATCACTAGGTAGACAACACAAACCCCCTCCCCTACACCCCACACCTTCACCCAGTAATCTCCCCACACTCTTTTCATTTTCTCCCATTCCTACCTCCAACATAAGAAAACTCTTAACTAAACTTCAACCCACAAAATTAGCAGTAGACAACCTCCCAAGTGAATTCCTACAAATTGCAACTGACGCCCTAGCCTACCCAGTATCCATCTTGATTAACTGATCTCTGTCAGAATGCTACATCCCTACACTATGGAAAATATCACACATCATTCCCCTTCACAAAGGCAGCCCCTCCACAGATCTAACCAACTACCGCCCCATAGCGATTCTGTCTCCACTCTCCAAAATACTAGAGGGATGCATTCACTCTCAAATCTCAGACTACCTCCTTGCTAACAACCTCCTTTCTAATACTCAACATGGTTTCCGACCAAACCATAGCACAACCACTGCCTTACTCTCTTTTACTAACACTATCCTTCACCATAAAAACAATGGCCATCTCTCCTCTGCTACTTTCCTAGACCTATCTAAAGCATTTGACATGGTCCCGCACAAACAACTCCTCTCTGTACTCAGTAACCTATCCTTTTCTCAATCATTCACCAACTGGTTTCAAAGTTACCTGTCTGACCACCAGCAATCTGTTGTATGGCAGAATGACATAGCTCCCCAACTACCTGTCTCTATTGGTGTTCCCCAAGGATCCATCCTTGGACTCCTACTCTTCTCTATTTTCACCAATAGTCTGGCCTCTGCCACCAAACATGACACACTCATACAATATGCAGATGACTCAACCATCATCTGCTCCGCCCAGTCCCTACCCGAACTGCAAAAGGTCACACAGCATGCCTTTTCCTCTGTTGAAACTTGGCTAACCAATGCCCAGTTAATACTCAACCCAAACAAAACTAAACTCCTCATCTTTGAACCCACCAAACATACTCAAAACAACTCTCACTTTAACATCACAGCAAAAGACAACATCACTATCCACCCAGCAGATCACACCAAATTGCTAGGAGTTGAACTAGACAACAATCTCAAATTTGACATTCACCTATCCATGACTATAAACAAAGTCCACCAAAAACTAGGAGCCTTATACAGAAATAAGCAACTCCTCACCAAAGCAGCTAGGATTTCAGTTGCAAATTTGCACCTTATCTCCACCCTACTTTATGCCTTTCCAATATATACCAACCTAAGGCAATGCGATCTAAATAAACTTGAGACCTGCTACAACAAAATCACCAAATTCACCACCGGGGCATCCTACCACAGTCACCACTGTCTCTCACTTACTGAACTAGGCTGGCTAGTACTCCCTCACCTCCTTCAATGGTATCAGCTCACACTTGCCCTCAAACTGGTTAACCATCCTCTAAAGGTCCCATCCTTCCAGTATCTACTCCAACCCTATCTTACCACCAGACCACTACGATCCAGCAACAAAAATCAATTACAAGTTACTAGAGCCAATAACACTGCTGGAGAAGCACTATTCTCCAGCGCTATAGTCAAATTATGGAACACCTTCCCCCCCACAATAACCTCTCTACCATCATGCACCCACTTCAAAGCTTTACTTAAAGCGTACCTAAAAACATGCTGGCTATGCCCTTGTAACTCTCCCCTCTAACGTCTCCCACTCCATCTACCCTCTACCTCTCTTCCACCCCACAAACTACCTTTGATTACAGCAAGTTCTGATACTTCCATGCCTATCTACTTATTATATGCAATAACTTCTTATTGTAACAATTGTTAATATCTGCTATGACTTTGTGGATAGAACAGATGCTAGTTATCTACTGAATGTACTATGTTCTTCATCTGTAACTATGTTTGTAATATTTGAATTGCTAGGATTCTTAATCTGTAACTATGTCTGTAATGTTTTAATTTGTGGAGCTTTTCTCCCCGGGCCTCTGCTGAAAATGGACCTGCGTCCAGTCGGACATTCCCGGTCAACAAATGTAAATAAATAAATATGCGTGCATGTGTGTGTGTGTGTGTGTGTGTGTGTGTGTGTGTGTGTGTGTGTGTGTGTGTGTGTGTGTGTCTGTAGGTGTGTGTGTGTATGTATGTATGTATGTATGTATATATATATATATCTATAGAGAGAGAGAGAGAGACAGGTGTGTGTGTGTGTGTGTGTGTGTGTGTGTGTGTGTGTGTGTGTGTGTGTGTGTGTGTGTGTGTGTGTGTGTGTGTATATATATATATATATATATATATATATATATATATATATGTGTGTGTGTATAAATACATATAAAATCAGTGAGTATGTTTGTATGCGTGTGTAGTGCAAGAGCCAAGACTTCTGGTACCACATATCTGAAAAATAAACATTTAAATAAACAACATATTTCAAACTTCAGTATTGCAGATTAAAGTGTTTTTTTGCAAGCATGGCTTCACCCACTGCACCCCTAACATGGGGACTACACTTCAATTCCTCTACTATTAGTATACACTAACTCTGAGTAAAGGAAGGAGTTATGAGTACTCATATTTAGCAGATTTAGTACACATTCTCTGACACCTTCACGTGTAGCTGCTCTCCTCCAAGGAATTCAGTTATGGTCCTTATAATTTCATCAAAAACGTGTGTACATTGTGTGTTTGTGTGTGCATTTGTGTATGTGAGTGACTGTAAATGCATACACATGATGCCTGTTATCTAGCCAATGAAGTGAATGTATCATATTGTTTGTATTCTGTTCAGAATTATACCTGGAAACTGGCACTGTATGTACAGGAAGCCTATATATAATCAGTAAGTGGAGTAGAAATAACAGTAGGAAGCTGGCATTGTATATTCACTGAATGCTGTTTATGTATTATGAATTCCAAAGGTCTTTGTTAACCCTTCTGACAGTGCTCCTGCTATGTTCTACTAAAGCAAACATCATACTTTAGTGAAAACCCTTTTTTTTCCTGCCACTTTTTTTACAAGATGAGAAAGCATTCTAAAATTTCAGACTGATGTCAAAGTGGATATGCTGCTGACTTTTCATGTGTTGGGCAGAAGAAAAAAAAAGGTTTTTCTCATAATCCACTTACAATAATTTCACTGTGATCTCCAAGTGACAAACCAACAAAACAAATAGCAGTGGCTATTACAGCTAAGTAGTTTGTCACAACAGAGATGAAACAAATATTAACTCCAGTCCTTGAAGAGAGGAAGCCTACTAGAAGTTAAACAAAGCAGCATACAAAAACTGTAGGGCACCAAGGAAGATTTTTTATTTTTGTTTATGATGTAATTGGGAGATATGAATAATCAGCAGACAATATGCTTTAATCACATGATTCACCGTCCACCTTTTATTATACACAGACAAGATGGAAGCTATTGTTTGCACTCCTTTACACTGACTGACTCTTTGTGACCTGATTTCTAATCCAGAACAAAAGTAATTTGTTGGGCTGACTAGCTCCCAGCTGCCTATTTCATTCACTCGTACAGCACTCAGCTTTGAACTGTCCATGCAAACTGGTTTCATCATATAGGTTCAGCTGTTCTGTCACTCATCTAAATTTAAAAGATGACACTTTCTGCTGCTCTAGTGCAAACAAGATATGGAAGAAATATAACAGCAAATAACTACGGAAAATGCTATGCTTGCAATTAATAATCTCAAAAAATGGTAAAATGAAAAAAGTGCAGCAAAATTACAGACATGCCTGAAAAGCTTACAAATAGTGATAATATTTTCTGCATATCATACCCCTACACGTTTTGATTTCAGGTACTATACAGAAATCACAAAGGCATTCATAGTTAATCACACAAGTGCACAGTGTGGACAGTTCAGAGATAAGCTGCTACATTGTATTTTTGTGTGTGTTAAATCTAATCATACTTCAACCTGGTGTAAAAGAAATACTTTATATATTTATTTATTTATTGATTCATTCATTCATTCATTTATTCATTCATTCATCCATGTTTCTATTTTTTTTAATTCATACCCATGAACCTTATTTATAGACAGTCTTAAAGGTTTTTATAGATTTTTGCAGCTGTTGACATTAGCTAATATCACTGACTGATTTAGCCAGATCAGCACAATGTTTTCTTGTTAATCTGGAGGTACAACTGACTTAAGCTATGTAATGGCCAAAACAGGAAGACTTTCACTATTTACAGTTAGTACCAAGACCAGACAGAAGCCTGTATGATGTAAAAGATGAGCTGTCATCATTAAAAATAACACAACACAAGCATACTGTTCCATCATTGAAATGTTGCAAACCAATGCAGCTGCAATATTGGATGAGGTCAGGGAACCAGAAAGCCTTTAATTTTTATTCATCATGAAAAATGTCACTTCAATTGCCCAAGGCTTGCTTCTCTTAATATAATGGTAAACCACATCAATTGCATGCCTAAAAATACCTTCATACACTGCAGACACACTGTCTGAGATGAATTACTTAGATCTTGCACTGAAAGAGATGCGTTACATCGAACAGCACTTACCTCTGAATTCTATTGTTGTGAGAATATTGTACTCACACATGCTTGTTATACCTTGTCTAATTAATCCCTATATTTTATCACAAATATTCGAAAGAACTGTGTATATTTTGGGTGCTGTTAGTGTACATTTCATGTAATGTGTTCCTACATGCATTCAGTGCACATGTCATGTAATGTGTTCCTGCATGCATTCAGTGCACGTGTCATGTAATGTGTTCCTACATGCATTCTCAAACCATGTTCAGCTATTGAGGCAGTGTATAAAATGAAGGGACAGAATGGAATTTAAACCTACTATTAAGAACAGACTATACCAAAACAACAATCTGTGGCTATAGTTTCGCAAAAGGTGTAGGACTATCTGAAGTAACTTGTAAGAGGAGCTGCCCTCAAGATTGTTTTTTTAAGTGAGGTTTGTCTCCATGCCTCCATGGTAATTATGCTTTCCTTATTCCAGCCATTGCTCACATTTTCATCCTTACCTCAGGTTTATTCCTCTTAGAATACCCTAATGTCACCTAAGTTCAGGTCAGGAAGTATTCAATACCATACAGGAGATCACATTACACAGGTGACTAGGGTACGGTACCACCTATGCCATATTATATAGGTAATAATGCCCATCACCAGTGAAGAAGAGATCCTTCAAGACAAGGAGTCCTTGCAGAGTCTGTTCCATGTTGGCAAGTATGCATACCATAAATGGAGACATGACACAAACTATACCTCCCTTGATGACCTAGCCCATCTATTCAGCCACTTGAACAAGCAATACCAAAGCAGGGGTTACATGGCTTCCCTTCCAATTAAGGTCCTCTTCTGGCCCTACCAGATATTATCAATGACTGCGGTGATGACTGATAGATGAATGGTTGTAGCATTCTAGCCATCCATCTCCACTTCACATGCTTTCTGGTGATGGTTCATAGGTGTTAACTAGTCTAACGAACACAGGGGCCTTTTTAAGCCTAGCCATGCTTCCCAAATCTCTGACAAGTTCTGATACCCTTGATAAGTGTAAGCAGGGGTTTGGGAGATGAAACATTTACAAGCTAGGGCCTGGGAGATGAACCATTTACAGATTGAATGTGCCCATTAGAGACATAGGTGCCAAACCAGGGATGAACTTCCTGTTCCCCATCCAATTCTCCAAGTTGCACTTGAATTGGGTTAGGGAGGAATGCTGCTTCACATGGATAGGGAGCCTGTTCCATAGATAGGGTAATCTCTGGGATACATACCTGTCTCTCCAGCAGGTTGTATTTATATCACAAGCAAGGTTTAAGTCTTTATAATGGGTAATTCTGGTGTTGTTTCTTTTGCAGATATGCAGGAGGTCCATCAGAGTGGGGTCTGACAATGCTCTGTATGTCAGGCATACATCTCCTCTCAAAAGCCTGTAGGTGACAGAATACAGGGATAGAGCCTTGAGTTGGTCTGCATAGGACATTTTATTCAAGTCCTGTATTATTTTAGTGAGGAACCTCTGTGGACATTCTAATTGTTGGATATGACTGGTTAGGTACATAACAAAAGGGGCATTGTACTCAATGATAGCTCTGATGAATACCGAATGCAGTAGAACAATGACTTCCTTGACTTAGATGAAATACCTTTGTTTATAAGTTGCACAGCATAGAGTGATTTCTTCACTACTGTAGATACATGATGGTCAAAGGCTAGATTACTATATATGTGTGTGTCCCTAAGTCCCTGACTACTGGGTCAACTCTAAGGGGTGTGTTGTCAGTGTGATAGTTGCCAGGAGTAGATGACTTCCTGAAGGATACTGTTCTGCATTTCTTGTCATTTAGTTTGAGTCCATGGCTCTGAGACCAGTTGTTTGTCAGTGTCAACCCCTCCTGGAGAACATTTGTGTCAGTGTGGGATTCAATGACAGCTCCTAATTTGCAATCATCTGCAAATTTAGTCAGCCAGAGACCACTGACATTGGTCTTGACTTCAGAGAAGTAATTGCCAAAAAGGAGTGGTCCAATGACTGATCCCTGAGGGACTCCACTTGTGACTGGCCTCTTTGTAGAGCTGGACTCCCCAATTCTAATGATCTGGCTCCTGTCTGTGAGCCAGTTGGCTATCTGTTGGGTGTTTGTACTTTACCTCCTGAGTTTGTCAACAATGCCTGAGTGGGGTATTGTGCCGAATGCCCTGGCCTGATCAAGGTAGGCAGTGTGAACCATTTTGCCCTCATCCATTGCTTTGGTGACCTTCTCAAAGAAGTTCACCAGGTTAAGTAAGCATGATCTGCCCTTGACAAAACTAAAGTGCATTGGCTCCAGTGTTTGGCAGTTTACTATATCACTATTGATCATTTCCATGATAATTCTTTCCATGGCTTTACATAAAAGACTACCAAGACTTATGGGTCTGTAGTTTCCAGGGTCTGTAGATGGCCCACCTGTGTGCAAAGGGATGACTGTTGCTGTTCTCCATTCATGAGGCATGAAGCCTGTTTGGAGGCTATAGTTAAATAGCAATTCCAGAGGCCTTGATAGGTTATGTTTCATGCTATTTAGAAAGCCTTCTGGGATATTGTCTGGGCCCATTGATGCAAGTGTTCCTGGCCTTAGAGAAAGTATTAAGGACTTGTTCCCTAGTGATAGCAGGGGAAGTTATATTAGATGGGATTTCACAAGGGAAGATTGAGGGGGAGAGGGGGTAAAGCTGAAGCTGAATTTATCAGGCAGTAGGTTTGCTATATCTTCTGGGTCAGTATAGGTGGCTCTATTTACAATGAGCTCTTCACACAATTGTGTATTGCCTTTGAAGTTGTGGACATAGCTAAAGAATGCTTTGTGGATGTCCTTGGCCTGGGAGGCTAAATTTACCTCAAATATGGCTTTGGTAGACTTTATTTGTCTTCTGAGTTGTTTGTTTAGTTTGATGAGAGTGCTTTTATCCTGCTGGGTGCTGCACCTCCTAATTTTTGCCATGATTTTCCTCCTTCTGTTATACAGCCTATTGATTTTGTGATTCCACCAGGGTGGCTTGTTTTTTTTTTGAGTTAGTTCTGTACTTCTTCCTGGTGGGTACAGCTGCCTCTATGGAGCTATTAACATGCTTGCACAGGGTTTCTGTGAACAGTTCTGCATAGACAGCAGTGTTCTCAAGGGTATATGGGGGCTTGAAATTTTGCCAGGTTATCACTTAATAGCAGGAGGTTAGCCTTAGAGTAGTTCCTGAATATAACAAAAATGCAGTCACCTATTGGAGCGAGCTCTAAATGTAGACCAAATGGTATGTACTCCGATAAAGGATGTTCGTGCCAACACCAATAGCTTCAGCCACAGCTTCAGCGAAAACGCATGTTTTTTTCTAAATAAACTTGGCGTTAAGGTTTTTCATAAACAAGTCCTTGCATTGTCGTTCGCTTTTTATTGGTGTTGGCACGAACATCCTTTATCGGAGTACATACCATTTGGTCTACATTTAGAGCTCGCTCCAATAGGTGACTGCATTTTTGTTCTTTTCAACTGTTTTTGTGGTGTCGTTTAAAACTAGTTCCTGAATATTCTAGGTTTAGCTGGGGATCCAGGTTTTATTTTTACTTCAAAGGAGACCATTTTGTAGTCAGACCTTACCAGGGAAGATATTACACTAGGGGGTGCACATCAGTCCTCCCATATTAGTGAAGACCAGATCCAGTATGGCTTCACCCCTGGTCTGTGTATTGACTCTCTGGTTCAGGGAGTTTGTGTTTACAAAATCCAGGAATCTCTGTGCCTGTACATTTGGAGTTGTATAGGATTCCCGGTTAATAGTGGGGTAATTAAAGTCGCCCATGAAACTGGTATTAGGTTGGATGATGAATCTGCAATGGAATATTAAAGAGATTTGAGAAGAACAGCTCATTGCCTGTGTATACCTTAAACAATGAAATGCTATATTGAACCAGTGTAAAAATATTTATAATGATTAATCCTTTATAAATGGCTGTGAGATACTTTTCTCTCATCCAGAACATGCCCTGTTGTTATGATGATCTTTATGGGGTCAATAGGAAAGCAAAAAAGATGAATGAACTGTCATCTGTAGATTGTCCATAGCAATGATTGTGGGCAGGTAAATCATTCTAAATGCAGTATGTTTTGTAACAGAGGAATAACCATGGTACAGGTAAGCATATATTTCTATGTGATATGTTAGCACCTGTATAAGAAATAAATACAGGTGTAAACTGTAGCTACAGTTTAGGCACATCAGATAATATGATATAAATAGAAAATATTCCCGTAGTCTCACACAATAATTATTTGATGCAGAGTAGCCACGTACACCTTCACATTATAAGATATTATCCTGCAAAATATTTCTGTGGCGTTCTTGGTATGTACATAGTCCTGATAAATGCAAACTAATTAAACTACAGAGACCCATGCACAAGTCTGGTTTTGTATACACACTCACACACACACACACACACACACACACACACACACACACACACACACACACACACACACACACACACACACAATACAAGTACATAAAATCTGATGTCAAACTGCTGAACATTTAAATTGTAAGCCACATGAATCCATTACCAGCACACATACATATAACAAGTAAAATGGCTGTTCCAGTACTGCTGCATTCTCTGCCATTATAGGATTTGCCTCCATAATTATGCATAGTACTCACTACTCAGATTATCATAGCATTAAAGCATAACTTGCAAGCATTCAGAAAACAGAAAAAATTATGTCGTAGCACTATTTCATATCACCGTGATCTGAATATTACAGTCTGCTTTTCATCAGTCTTCCCTCTAAACAAACTGACCAGTGACCAATTCTGCATTAAATCACTGCAAAACTTGCAGCTATACCTCTGTTGCATAATCATCAGTGCAAATAACTGAGGAGAAAATACACATTGCCTCTGACCATACGATCAAATGGCATATATTTACAAAGAGGCTATTCAGATTCATTAATGTGCTTAATCCCTTAGTCTTATCACTTAACATTTGTTTTATTTTTGTTTTGCTTTTGTTTACTGGATTTGCCCAGCTCAGTTTTGTCAAAAATATTTTCAGCAGATGCCTGGGGAGAAAGGCTCTAGAATATTGCAAACATTTTTAAACAGACATTAAGTAATATACATTAACAATTAAGCATTCATTTACATTTATATTCATATGAAATAAAGGCAACTATTGCAGCAGAAAAGATAAGTATCCATTAGTAGATGCTGAACATTGAGCATTTGAAGAGGTGTATCAGCGGGTCTGTCAAATAGATAAGGGATCATGTGATCAGTGCTTAGGAAGTCAAAGAAATAGAGGGGAGGGAAGGAACTGGGTAGGACAGAAAATGTTAGTATTGTTAAGAGGTGGGGAATAAAGCAAGTTCATAGATAATGACATATAAAAGGCTATCAACTGGGAGGATGGCCTAATGGTTAAGGTGTTTGCCTTACAAACACAAGGTGCAGGGTTTGAGTCTGACAAGGGATAATTGGCTAAGCTTAAAATGGCTCGCAAGGGCAGTTAGCTTAGTACTAACCTGTGAATAGGTTTATTTTAAAAGTTGAGCGGTGAGGGGTGAGCAGTGTCACAAAGCTATATGATTGGACGATGCTAATAAAACTGTTCAGGTGTTATGAAGGACTGGTTGTGAGGCATAGTATTTTAAATGAAGAGAGGTGGTTTGTTGATATGACAAGCTGAAAATAAAAGTATCATTTATCCTGGAGATGTACATGAGCACAGCCACTGATTTGTTAGGAGAAGTTTTAGTTGTGTTTTAAATAACTTTGAATTCTGAATGGATTTCCGTGGTAAAGGTATGCAGTTCCAGTTACCTACACTATAGCCACCTGCAGTTTTAGATATTTTGGTTATAGTAATTAGTGATTTTTATCTATAGCACAAAATTATATTGGGTGAGTAGTGTTGTATTAATTTTTTAAGGGTTGGGCAATTTTCTGGCTTATAGAGAAATCTCTGTCTTGTAGTTATATGAGAAAGAGCTATGTGATGTAGTTCTAACCAATTTAAATCTCTGAGGGCTAGGCAGTGGTGCATTTCTAGTTTACTGCAAATCTGGCTGTTTTATTATAACATGACTCAAGTTTAGATAACTGTGAGACTTGAAGGTTAATGAAGATTGGGGCAGCATAGAGGAGAGATGGCAGTAAGCAAGTAGAGGCTGTATGCCTTCTGGCTATGTCAGTGAGATAGGTCTTTACTCTGTATAATGTGTCTAGTTTTTAATGAGTTTTTAACTGTGTGTGATACATGATGTTCAAATTTAAACTGGTCATCTTGTATTTGTGTGATCTACTTACTCTACCATGGTATTGTTTGCAGAGGTGATAGTGAATACTGTTGTTTTCGGATGTATTCTGTGGTAAAAAGCAGTAATTTAGTTTTTAGGGTCTGTTAGCAGTTGTGAATTATTTATACAAGTTTTAATTGATAAAGGATAATTGTGTAAAGTCTTGGAGTTTAGAGAAAGATTAGGTAGAGCAGATTAAGGTCGAGTCATCAGCGGATTAGAGTGCATGGCTAAAGAGTATTAGCCACTCTCTGAAGTGCCTCATTACCATTTGCCACTGCCAGCTTGGCTGCCCTCAATGCTGATGTGGAAAATCAGTGTGATACAGTGGTTTTTGAACTGGAATGGGTTACTGAGCAGGAAAGTGAAAATGAATCTCAGGCAGAGTGAAGTCTGTAATACTGTTTGCATAAGTGAGTTTTGCAGCAATGTTGTACATAACAATGCTATCACAAGTAAAACAGTTGTTAAAGAGGAATGGTTAGAATAAAATAAGGTAGTGTTTGATGTAATTGCAAAAAGGGGCATTCAAAGAGAAAGGAGATACAGTTAAACTATAGATATTTACTTTAGCAGCCATTCATCTGTGTTAGGGTATGTTTCAGTAAATGAAGGAGAATTATCCATTCAGTAAGAGGGGTATGTTTACTGGGTACAAGCTTTGCTCTTGTTGGTATTATAACTAAATTTGTGGGCCTCATCTTTTATAACATAATGAAGCCTCAACTGTAGATCACTATACAAAGTCTGGTCAACATCACTAAGGAAAACAAACTGAGTCTTGGAACACTAGTTACTAAACGTAGTAAGAGTCTATGACAGGTGCAGTGAAACTACAGGAATATGCACTGCTGTGATATATTATTTTATATGCCCTCACAGAGTTAATTCGGAGGAGTCAGGTTTGAGCTGAATGAGAGGTGTGATTGTTAGAATCTACGGATGTGGCTTGAGTTTTGTTTTAACAAGAATTAGTAATCCACCTCAGCTTAGAATCATTTCTATAACATCTAAAAATGCAATAATTATAGGTTAGTCAGTGAGTGATAGGAACATTTCTTTTCAAACAAGTTTCTAAAATGGTAGAATATCTAGGCTTGCAGCCAAATTTCTGACTTCATTAACCAGTTCTCAAGATTGGCACATCACTCTTTTGCTTTTGAAAAAAATATGTAGTTTACAGTGAAAGTTGCCTTTATCATCACCTTTTTTTTTTGTATACCGTCATCCTCACAGTCAGGATCAGTTACTTTGCTCACTTTGTAATCCTCAGGTCTGCTTGATAGTATAGAAGTCAGGCTTACTGAAGCCCAACTTTCTGATCAGAATACGTTACTACTTTAGCTAACTGTGGTGATATAGCATACAAAACTCACTCATTTATAGCAATTTTGCACTCCTGATGTGGGAGCTCTGCCCTCATATTTCTGATTTTTATATATGCTACTCTAAAGTTTCACCAACTCAGCAAAAAGGATATAAAGCTATTACCCTTTCATTTGAATTGGTATGACCCTGGAGGCAGTATCTTCAGGGACTATGGGTGTGCAGTGGAGTACAGCTACACTGCAAAATATTTGAATTAAGTTGACCTTCTGCTACACATATTGTGGTGGCCTGTCAGGCAGGGTTAAAATTGTCCCTTGTAGGCTGTATGCAGTAAAAGTAAGAGTAGTAAAATAGTCAATGTAAATTCTCTGCTTACAAATTTCAAGGTGGCAAGCAAGGATTACTTATGCCGGGGATGCATATGCATTCTGGAGAAGAGTATCTGATACAGTCTGAAAGTTAAAAAAAAAACTTTGTACACTACAACCTCTGGTTAAGGTGTGTGCGTTATATTCCAAAATGGTTGCAGTCGCTTGCTCCCATCATACAAGCTCAAGTTGTGCTTGGATATAATGGTTTAAGCTTGCATTTGCTTGTATTTTGCTGATTGCTTCACAGTTGAATAAATCTTAAAATTTGCATGTTAACGAGATGTGGGTAATCCAAGTTTGGTGCACCTTTGACAGTGAGGACACCAGGTGCTGTTAATTGTTTACCAGTGATCTTTCTTTTTTCCAAGGTGCAGTGACCTTACAGTGAAAGTAATAAAGTAAAGGGAGGGTAGGGTAATGTTCCTCTCGTATGGAAAGTGCAGGAGACTCGCCCTTCTACAAAAATATTTTTTATTTGGCCACAAAATGACAAACTTGAATACATGTTTTATGACAGCATGTGTACTTAAACTCTCATTTAAAAGTTCTTGTGAATGAACTACTGTATAACGGACTGTAGAACTCAGATAACTCTAGCAGATGTATTGGATCCACATCAAACACTCAGCTTCACTTCTCTTTACAAGCTATTCTTACTTGCGCTAAAGCTATGTAGTGTAGGATTATGGCTGTGGATTTTAACCCTTATCTACTTCCAATGTATTATTTACATGTATACTTAATTTTAGCATTTTTAATGTTGTATGTTAATTATGTTAGTTATTTTAATTATGTTAATTTTGTTAATAAACAGCTTTTGGTGAAATAATCGTCTTTGTGGACCAGTTCTCCTTGCAAATTCCCTTGACATTTTGCATTTTTAATTTGGTGCATAAATGACTTCAGAACTGTGTTTTTAAGTTGATCTGTACAAATATGCATGCAAGCTATATTTCTACAGTAAATTGTATTTTAGACTACTTATATTTATTGTATTTGTGCCCTCATCCATTTAAGAGAGAATGACTAAAACTAAACAGCATGCATATCACAATACTACACTGGTATCTTGGAAAGAAACATTTCAGTGCTAATAACAAGAATACAGTGAGCGTGAACATTTCTTTTGGTGCAGGTGTACAACATGTTGCAGGAGGCTATAGAACTACATCACATCCCTCCCTTGGCCAGAACTTGTGAAAAGTGGCACACTGTCAACAGCATCCGGAACATTCACAAAAAGTCCTTGAGGAAAGGCACGATTGTACAAAACACTTTTCACCTGTGTTACCTAACTGACTGGCTATGGTACCACATGGCGAACTTCACAGAACTTGTCAGGCAGTGCAATCACTCTGCTCATGTCTGTGAGGAGGTTAACTGTCAATAGGTTCTGATGTTTCTGTGGGATTCACTATCAGTATTGTCCACATGGCTGATTGATATCTCTCTCCATCCCAGTTATCAGGAATACTGTTAGGCACAGTGCTGTCTAACACTGACGAGCAGTTTTCTTTGTCTTCCTAATGCTGTTAAGCAGGCTTTCCATTACATCTTGCATGTAACTTTAACAAAATGTTTATAAAACAAATTATGCTTGGGGTAACATATTACTCCAGTATGAATCTAAAAACAGGCCTTTGTGATTCCTAATGCCACATAATCAAATTAGGACTCATAAAGGTCTACTTCCTGGTTTTAAACATCTGTTGTATTCACAATGCCACTGTACTAAGAAATTTTACAGATTTTACATTGGAGCTGAATTCCAGTGTAAAACATCTAAGTATGGTATAGTGCATTATGTCCTATAGGCTACATGGTATAGACTGTGGAAAACCTGCATATTGGAACTGGTACTACAGGGAGCCATGGTAAATCGTTCATATGCTTGCAGTATCATTTCTGACATACAAGTGAAATTGTACTCAGATGGGCCAAAAGTCTGGAAGTTCTGGACAAGGACCAGTATTAAGAACTGCAAATCTTTCCCTTCACATACAGGGATGAGTTATATCTGCAGGTAGGTAACTTGGACTGCACTTTAATAGCACAGCCCCACAGCATGTTGCCTCTGTTTGTAGCCTAATACTGCTTGCCCGACAAAGCTTCACATGTCATCCATAAATATTATGGCCAAAATACAGGTGGCACTAAGGTGATGGCCAGCTTTGGGAGTTGTCAGGTCCCCTTGCATGCCACACCTGGTTTGCAGGAAGGCAAAATATCTGCAGTGCCAATTGTGACTACACTGGTAACTGTGGAGGTTTCATGCTTTGGGTGTTCTCAGATGCTTACATGGCAGGCTCATTAATCATTACATTATCCCAGTAATAGGGAATGAGATTCTGCAACATTGTGCCGAACTATCGGTGTAGCATGTTCTCCACAGACTCATGGCTTTGACATCATGTCAGGTAGTCTAAGTGCCCTGCTTCTGCTGGTACTGTAGTATATCAAAGGGCCACACCACAAGTGCAGCTGGACTAGGGCAAAGGGGGCGGTCACCCTGGGTGCAAGGTATTAAGGGGTATGACAGGCAGTAGTGCAGTACTGACATTTATTTCCATACCGAGGGGTGCTACTTCAGGGAATGGACCTCTTTTTGTCTCTCAGCTTTAGCTGAGGGGTGCCAGATATTTGGAGCAGCACTGAGTGCTAAATGAGTTAACCATGGCTCTGAGCTACACTGAGTTTTACATTTTGAGTAGCACTGCTAGATGGTTGGGATCCTCTGCAATACTACTAATTATCTTTTGGAATCTGGCTCTGTGTCCATCTATGTTTCTCACCACCTGATCCCATATGCTGATTTCCCTTAACATGGATTAATTAGCTAGGCTTAAAATGGCCCACAAGGGCAGTTAGCATAGTACTAATCTATGACCCTATCAGCCTGCACAGGGTTGCCATTTAAGGTTTCTTCTTTGAGTGTGTGTATCTTGGACCTGTGAATGAGGTCTGCCATCTGTGTTTGCTCTGCAGGTCTGTCTGCTGAATTTGCACTGAATTACTCTAGAGTTTTCCTAGATCACATCTTCCTTGGCATAGATCATCCAGGTTATCCCAAAACAGTATACCTTTTCAAGTGCTATTCATAAGCATTATGTGCCATGGATTAGGGTCCTATATTATTCATCGAAAGACCCTATATATGTAGTATTACCCCATTGTGTAGCTATAGTATTCAGTGGCTGGAATACATGTGCAAATGACTCACCCAGGATCATATGTAATTTACAGATACTACACAAGCTGTGCATACAGGTAGGTCTCCAAAATGTAACTTATGGTGTTTGATCCACAAACCTGCAGATGATGTAATTGTTGCAATAGCATTGTTCTCCCCTTCTCTGCTGATGTGATGCTATGATCAGGTACTACAGCTGAGCAGCATATCAGTGCTGAATCAAAAAAACCCTTTGCACACTAGCAAAAACTCTCCTGACCCTTGCACTGCCTCCATGCAGTGACAGTAGTGGGAGCATCCACAGCACCAGATGTCCTTGTTACAGTATTGTGGAAATGTCTTGAGTCTTCTGCACAGGAGTTGCAACTGGTTGTATGCCTGCCCCAAAAGGGAAATGCCTTATGAATGTCAAATATTTATGCATCCCTGCTAGGTGTGATGGCAAAGAGCAGCTACTTAGTAAGGTATGTTATACCTTACTAAGTATAGTTAATTAGTAATACCTTACTAATTAGCTGTTCCCTACTGCACTGTCTAGCATCATAATGCTATGAAGTAATTCTTCTGTTTCCCTTATGTGAAGTACCAGTTCACTGTTGTGTTTATTTATTTATTTGTTTATTTATTTAGTGCATTTATGCAAATGGGCACTATGTTTATAAATAGCCCAGTGCAAACTGATAATACTCACATCTTTTTTACCATAGGGCATATCTGACACATGCCTCATAGGTTCATAGGAGGTTACTAGGCTAATGGCACTAGGGCCTTAACAAGCCTAGCCATGTAATACCCTTGTTCCCTAGTTGACTATGGTTTGATAGTCATTGTTAGCAGAGCAAATCATTGATTAGCACCCACTGCCCCTGTCCATGAGGGAGGTAGGTTCCATCCCAGGGATGAATTTATGGTCTCCCATCCAGTTATCAAGGTTGCACTTAAATAGGATCATTGAGGAGCTTCACTTCACGTGAAGTGGGAGTTTATTCCAGAGGAGCAGCAATCTCTGGGAGAGATATCTGTCTCTCCAACATATTCTGTTTATGTTGCAGGCTAGGTTGAGATCCCTGGAGTGAGTGATCTCACATACAACATACATCATTTCCATTAGGGCAGGGTCAGAGATTATAGGTCGCCTCTCAGCAGCGTGTGGGATACAGAGTACAGAGACAGGGCCTCCAGTCTTTCCATGTAGGTCACATTTTGGAGGCCCTCAGTTTTCTTGGTTATAAACCTCTGTGGTCTCTACAGTTGTTGCAGGTGTCTGGTAAGGTACATGTGAAAGGGAGCATTGTACTCAATTAGTGGTCTGATGAGGGTCAAGTATAGAGGAGTTATAACATCCTTAGTATTGGATGTGATGCCCTTATTTATGAGATATGCAGCATAGAAGGCTTTCCTTACCACTATGAACACATGGTGATCGAAGTTAAATTGTTGTCAACCTGTGTTCCCAAATCTCTCACCACTGTATTTGCACTTAGGAGGATGCTATCTATAATGTAATTTGCAGGGGCCACTTCTTGCCAAAGGGGATAATGATGCACTTTTTTCCATTTAGTTTTAGATGTGACTCTGGCACCAATCATTAATCTGTGTTAGCCCATTTTGTAATATGTTAACATCATTTGGGGATTCAGTGATTGCATCTAGTTTGCAGCCATCTGTGAACTTTGTAAGTCACAGGTCATCTACTTTCACCTGGACATCTGAGAAGTAGATAGCAAATAGAAGAAGGCCTAGCACAGATTCCAGTGGAACACCACTAATAACTGGACTACTGGTAGAGGTGGAATCCCCAACTTTGACAGTATGCGTTCTGTTGGAGAGCCAGTTTGCTAACCATCTAAAGACATATGAGTTCATCTCCAGCTGGGAGAGTTTCTCAATGATACATGAGTGAGGGATTGTGTTGAAGGCCTTGGCTAAGACAAGATAGGTGGTATGTATTGCTTTGCTCACATCCAGATCTTTGGGGACATTCTCGAGGAAGTCAACAGGTTTAATAAGCAAGACCTGCCTTTTATGAAGCCAAACTGGGTCAGGTCGAGAGTTTGGAGGTCGCCTATGTGCTTGTTGATAAGGTCCATGATGATTCTTTCCATGGCCTTGCAGATAAGGCTGGTTAGGCTTATGGGTCTGTAGTTCAAAGGATCGGTTGATCCTTTGTGTTAGGGGGTTACTGTTGCTGTTCTCCACTCTGCTGAAACAAAGCCAGTGCTCATGCTAAGGTTGAAGAGACTGCAAAGTAGTTTCACTCAGTTTTGTTTTAGATTGTTTAGTAAGCAGCCTGGGATATTATCTGGTCCCGTGGAGGTTGTGTTTTTGGCCTTGGAGAGGGCAGATATGACCTGCTCTTTGGAGATGATAGGTAGTGGACTGGTGGAGTGTGTTTGATGGGGATGGGGGGGGGGTGAAATTCACACCAAGTCTGCCTGACAGCAAGTTGGCAATTTTTTTGGTTTCATCATGACTAGTAACGCCCACAATCAGTTCGGCACATAGCTGAGCATTCCCTTTAAGATTTCGAACATAGCTAAAGAAAGCCTTATGATTGTCTTTAGATAGAGATGCTAATTTAGCCTTGTAATTGGCTTTTGAGGACTTGACAAGATATCTCATTTGCTTGTTCAAGCTGTGGAGGGTATTCTTCCTGTGGTAAGTTCCCTCTTTTCTTGGATAACAGTTTCTTCCTTTTGCTATATAGCGTATTTATACTTGTGGTCCAGCAGGGTGGCCTGTTTCTTCAGGAGGACCTGGTTTTGATCCTGAAGGTACAGCCAAGTCTATACAGGGCATTTGTGTACTTCTCTACATAGGAGTTATTGTTGGCTGTGTTTCAGGGGGGTTTGAAACTTTTTATAACCTCGCTTAGTAGGCTAAAGTTTGTTTTGGAAAAGCTTTTCAGATTGTTTGCTCCTGTGGGGGTGTCTAGTCTGATCTTTATTTCAAAGAAGAGAGATTTTTATGGTCTGACCTCACCAGGGAGGGCAACACACAAGGGGTAGTGCAGTGACCCCATGTTGGTGAGTACCTGGTCCAGGACATTTAAGCCTTTTGTAGGGGTGCAGACTAACTGTTCCAGATTATTTGAATTAACAAAGTCCAGAAACATCAGGCCTATCACATTTCTGCTTATGCATCTTGTCCAGTCTATGGAGGAATAGTTGAAATTGCCATGACCAAAGTGTTTGGTATAGGGAGTGTTTCTAGCAAGTCCAGGTAGTTGGTGTGTTTCTCTTGGCTCATGGTGGGGGACATGTAGCTAGTGATGATGTCATAGGGTGTTTTACCTATATTTAATTGTACCTGGAGTAGCTGTAGAGAGTTGTACTGTTTAACATGTCTCAAGGTGTATTTGGAGTTAATGAAGATGAATACACCTCCACCTCTGGTTCTTTCACGCTCATTTTGGGGTCTGAACATGCGGAAGGTGTTGTAGCCTTGTATGGTCAGGGTGCTCTTTGCGGCCCTGAACCAAGTCTCAGTGACTGCACAGACGTCAGCATCTTTCAAGATGAGGAGTGCTTCCAGGAAGTGCAGTTTTCTGTTGAGTTTGCTAGCATTAAGCAGCATAACCTTGAGTTTGTCTCAAGTGGATTTCTTTACATCGGGAATTTTCTTTTTTTGATATTGCATAAAAAAGGCACTATGGGGAGGCAAGCATCTTTGACAAGATCCAAAAGCCTAAAGGAGACAGGTGAAGAACATCTCTGGCAAAGCAGCATGGTCTGTCGACCATATCTTTCCAGGCTTTGTAACTTTTTAATAATTTCATTCCAAGTGTGTACTTCTAATGCAGATTATATGTAAATAGTGTTCCAGTTGTTAGTATAATTAAGCTTATTTTTTATAGTCAAAGGTTCCTTCCCAAAGTTTATATCACATCTTTGTAGCCCCCATAAATAATCTGGCATGGAACACATTTAAAATGGTCATATTGCTCATATTATTCATACAACTCAACAATATTGTACTCGCCTGATTAGCAGACCGTGATGCCATGCATATTGACTGTGTGCCGAATGGGACTTGGAACACTCATGTTAAAATAGCCAATAAATACATAGCTGAATTATAAACAGTGCTGAATGGTCAGATGGGAACACAAAGGAAAATAACACAAACTTAAAAATGAAACAGATGATGGATTTTTTAATTGTAAGAGAGTCTTGCTTCTTAAATATGCAACATTAAAACAGAAATACTAGTTGTAGCCATGCCTGTGTCTCTTGTACTTTTTCTTGTAACTCAATGGTTCTATAATATTTTTGTGTTAAATTTTGAACACGTCTTATAAAAATGTACTCCCGGAGTAAGCAAAAAGTTTTCAATTGCAGACTGAAAGGAGATTTTTTTTCAGTGTTTCTGTATATCCACCCTCAGGTAGGAACTACAACTTTGGGCTATCAAGTCTCAAATGGGAAAAGGAGAAGAATGGAGGTGATATTGTTTTTGTCCAGTGATGTAATGAAGCATCATTCATGTCACTGCACTCGTCTAAGGATGTTGTACCTTCAAAATACACAGACAAGACATAGGCTGTTCAAAAGCAGGCAAAACCATTCCATATTCAGTCAGAAGTATATCAAACTTTGATGTATTTAAGTCCTCTCAAAGTATTTTTTAACTCATGTCTATGCTCATGCACCTCTCCTGTGTGATCTACATGAGGAAATACTTTGCATTCTTACTAACCTTTCAGCCTACTTATCTATCCCTTTTCAACACTTGCCCTCTCATCATTCTTGGGGGGGGGGGGGGGTTGTACCATCTTTTTTTGATTATTTGCTAGTATAGTAGACTATACTTCTAATATATTTATATACGTACTAATTGCCATATTTAATTGTAATTTTTTTATTTTATTATTTCATCACTAGTGTCCCCTCATGCTTTATTGTACCCTATGTATTCCTCTGTTAAATTGAAAGTACAATTACATTTATACAACTGTTTTATTTGATGTTATTTAACTGTCTAGAGCTTTCTCCCTGGGGCTCTGCTGAAAATGGGTATTTATTACCCAGACGGACTTTCCCTTTAAATAAATGTCAATGAATAAACAAACAATAAATATACACTTTCACGTTTTTAATTTCACCATGTCTTTTGGGTTTCTAATACCATGACAGGAATGGACCCCATTCCTAAGTCAAAGTACAATTAAAGTTCATGAAATTAGTATTATTTCACTGTTTGATATCAGCCAAAAGTGCTCTTCGCAATTTTCACCTGTGTAATGCTGCCTATAGTATACCATGGTGGACTTTACGGATCTCGTCAGGCAGTGGAATCGCTATGCTTCAGTGTCTGTGAGGTGTAACTGTCAGCAGGCCCTGCTGCTTCTGTGGGCTGCACTATCAATACTGCCAACAACAGCAGGCATTAAATGTAGTGTGACTCCAAAGCCAGTATTATGGCTTGACTTTGCCTTTGGCTATTCTGAAGGAGTACGGCTTAGCTCAGAGATGTAAACAGGGTACAGGACAGTGATTGACCTTTAAAACATAACTTGATTAAGATTGTGGTTTTAATATTTTAGGTTAAAATGGTTGCATGAGGGTTAGAAGTGAAAATAATTTTCACAGAAACCTTAGTTCTTCATATAGACTCCTGTTTGGGATTTCTGCCCCCAACCTAGCAGTACTGATTTTTATGTACTATTTTACAATGTCAAAAATGCCCAACAGATATAATGTGTTTTGAGTTATACTTTCAATGAAATGATATACTTGCTACAATATATGTTACCAGAACAGTTTCTTTGTGAGAGTTTTAAATGAAATCTATAAACAGGAAATGAACAAACCACTGAAGAAATGCCTTTACGACTCACATCAGAAAAAGTTGCCAAAGATGGGGTGGGACACTTTAGATCATTATCTACACCTCACTTAAATTGTGTAAGTTCAGAGTTGCTGACAATGTTCAGCAATATTAAATTACTTATCATATCGGTGGGCAGTAAATGGATATGAAACCTCTAAAAGAATGAGTTTTGAGTCTCATACTCCCTGTTTTCACACTGTATAATGCAAAATGAGCCACTGAATCATGTAGTTTTCTTTTCTGCTCCCTGAAATCTGGTCACGTTTTACCTAGTTAGATGATATCTCAGTCATCCTGAAAAGCTGCTATGTCTTCACATGCATGTAAATATGTTCATAGGAGGTTACTAGGATATTGGCCCTAGGGCCTTTATAAGCCTAGCCATGTTATACCCTTGTTCCCTTATTGACCAAGTTGTATGGTCTATATTTGCAGCTTGAGTCTATGATCAGCACCAACTGCCCTTACTTGAGAGGGACATAGGTGACACCACCAGGGTAAATTTACGGTCTCCCATCCAGTTGTCTAAGTTACTCTTAAATAGGGTCCTTGAGGAGCTCTGTTTTATGTGAATTGGGAGTTTGTTCCAGAGGAGTGGCAATCACTGGGAGACATATCTGTCTCTCCAGTATGTCTTGTTAATGTCGCAGGCTAGGTTAAGATCCCTAGAGTGATTGAGTCTTGTCCCATTTGACTTCTGGATGTACAGCGTTTCCATTAGGGCAGGGTATGAGACTGCTCTGTAGGCCAGGTAAAAGTCGCCTCTCAGTAGCCTATAAGATACAGCGTACAGTGATCATGTGTTGAAGGCCCTGAATTTTCTTGGTGAGAAACCTCTGAAGTCTGTCCACCTGTTGCAGGCATCTGGTAAGGTACATACAAAAGGGAGCGTTATGCTCTATTAGTGGTCTGATGAATGAGTACAGGGGAGTTATAACATCCTTAGCACTGGATGCAATGCCCTTACTTATGAGATGTGCAATGCAGAGGGCCTTCCTTACCACTGTGGACACATGGTGATCAAAGTTAAGGTTGTTATCAGCCTGTGCTCACAAATCTGTCACCACAAGGATTGAGCTAAGGGTATACTGCTAATATTGTAATTTGCAGGGATTTCCCCTTTGTAAAAAGGGATGATAACACATTTTTTTGCATTTAGTTTAAGTCCATGGCTTTGCCACCAATCAATTGTCTGTGTAAGCCCTTTTTGTAGTTTGTCAGCATCATTGGGGGACTCCGTGATTGCATCCAGTTTGCAGCCAGTGGTGAACTTGGTAAGCCACAGACTTCTATTTTTGCCTGGACTTCTGAGAAATAGATTCCATACAGTAGGGGACCCAGCACAGATTCTTGTGGTACACCACTGGAAACCTGTCTGTTGGTAGAGGTTGAATCCCCAGCTTTGACTATATGCATTCTGTCTGTGAGTAATTGGCTACCCATCTAGTGACATATGGATTAATTTCCTGTTTTTTAATTTCTCCAAGTCTTTTGAGTTTCTAATACCATGACAGGAATGGACCCCATTCCTATGTCAAAGTACAATTAAAGTTTATGAAATTAGTATTGTTTCAGTCTTTGATGTCAGCCAGAAGTGCTCTTCACAGCACCTGCAATGTGCCCAGTAATGACTCCTTCTGCAGTTTGTATGGTGTTACATGTATTGGTAACATATCTGAATACAATTGTACAGTAAACTCTCAGTCAGCTGGCACCCATGGGGATTGTTAGATACCGGATAAGTGTAATTTCTGGTTCCTTGAGAGTTACTATTAAAAATAGACCTAACAAATACTGTACCCTATACTATACCATACCATAAACACTATTGATTTGATTTTAATATTGAAATAGAGTAATTAAAAGCCTGGCTGGAATAATAATATTTTAAACTTAGATTTCCACGAGAAAGAGTGGTGCGCAGAATGGTTTTCAATGGCATGCTGAGTGGATTGGAATTGAATGAATTGAACTGAGACAGAGAGAGAGAGAGAGAGAGAGAGAGAGAGAGAGAGAATGCATGTATGAAAGTGGAAGTGACTGCATGTGAGAGAACAAAGAGATATATGAAAGCTGAAGAGACTGTGTGTGTATGAGAGATCAAAGAGAGACTGTGCAATCTGATGTAAAGTGACTGAGTGAGTATGGAGTGAGTGTTGTCATTTTAGTGATTTGACTTGTTTGGTTTGACTTGTTCTCAGGTTGGGCAGAGAAGGAATTTATTTGTATCTTCCTTTTTAAAACTCTAAAAACGTAAGTTATGTTTTTGCGGTGGGAGGGGGATGGAAAGTGCAATATATGAAATACTGAATTGTTCATACTGTACTGTATTTCTTCGATTTTTTTCTGGTTGTTTGAGTTCCGGTTAACTGATAGTTTACTTTAGATTCTTTTTATAAGATCCATTGCTCCTACTACTATTGGAACTGTATGGGTATCTTTCTTCCACATTGCTCTCATTTCTGCCTGCAAATCCTGATATTTTATGACTTTGTCTCTCTCTCTGTATGCCAGACACTGTAGTCAATGGGTGTGGCGATTTCAATGATCAACGCTACTTTTGTCTTCTTTTTATGGACCACTATATCTGAGTTTCTAGCGTCTAGCTTTTGAACTGTTGGTAATGGGTGATCCCATGTGATGTAGACTTCATTTTCTATGATGCTTCATGGCTCTCGTTTCCAGTGTTTTTCAGCCACTTCAGTACCATAATGTTTGCACAATCTCCAGTGCAACAGTCTTGCCACATTATTATGCCTTTCAGTATACAGTCCTTCAGCCATTAGTATGTCACAACCAGCAATGAGTTGTGCAACTCTTTCCAGTTCTGTTCTGCAATACCTACATTTGTGTGTTTCACCCACATGTTCAATGGACTTTGTAAACCAATGTGTACATATTCCACTATCTTGGGCCACCTATATTAATCTTTCTTCTCTTGGTTTGAATTCATCTCTCATTAACCATTCCTGTGTTTGATTCTGATCAACATGAAGTTCTTATAAAAGTTGTCTATACTTGCAGCTATATTCATGCATTTTCCACATTTCTTGCTTTCTCGTTTGGTCCTTCACCTTATATTCTTTCTTTTCTTTTTGGCACATTCAGTTGCTGCCTGATTTTTATTTACTTCTGGTTTGATTTCCATTCCTGCTTGATGCTGATATGCTTCTGCTAGATTAAGCAGAGAAGTCATCTTAGGTTTATTGTCCTCGTGTTTCAAAACTTTCACTAATTTGGTTCTTGTGAGGTCCGCAGATATGTGTGTAGTCCCACAATTGCAGATCTACACATATAATCAATTTCAAGGAGGCCTGTCCCTCCTTTGGAATGGGGGATATATAATCTTGGTATGCACTGATTTTTATAAATCATTTGGTGAGCATGAAGCATCTTTCTTGTTTTCCTGTCTAATCTATCCAACACTTTTTGAGGTCAGTCAATCACTCCAAAACTATAAGTTATGACAGGAAAAGCAAATTGGTTTATAGCTTGAATTTTGTTCCTAGATGTCAAAGCTGTTATCAGGATTAATTTACATATTCGAAAGTATTCCTTACTAAATTTTATTTGCATTTGTTCATGTTTTATTGTTGATCCTTCATGAATTCCCAAATATTTATACACTCCCTCTTGCTCAAGTTCTTTTATATCACATTCTTGTCCAAAACTGATGTTGTCTTGGTGCTGCAGTTTTCCTGCTTTAAAGGTTGCTTTTGTGCATTTAGCAAGACCAAATGACATTCTTACATCATCTGAAAAAGTTTTGACAGCTTGCAGTTGTGCTTTCAGTTCCTCATCTGATGAGCTATACAGTTTTAAATCATCAGCAAAGAGAAGATGAGAAGTCTTTACACTTTGGTGTTTTCTAGGAGGCAAATTATAGGGGTCTATATTAGATGCACTAAAAGACTTTAGCACGAATGCTCACATGAGTGAAAATGCCGGGAATCGAAACCATGATTGTGGGGTAGTGTTACAGTGAGGAGTGGGATATTTGCCCTTTCCTCACTGTAGTGCGACCTCAGAGTTAGATATATATTTAGCGGGGGGTGGGGGCCACAGCCCCCTCCCCCACAATAGCAACTTCGATTACCGGCATTTTCACTCATGTGAGCGTTCACGGTAAAGTCTTTTCGATTTTATAATATAGACCCAATTATAGCCATGGCCTAAGCTGCTAAGTAGACAGCTTACTGGGTTAAAGGCAAGACAGAATAGCAGCGGTGACAGAGTCACCTTGGAATATCCCCCTTTGAATTTTTATCCCTGGGATAATAATTTGTCCTTTATCATGGCTTAATTGCAAAATGGTACTGTTGCCACTGTTTCATGGTCACTGTAATGTAGTCAGTCAGTGTAGGGTGTATCTTATACATGAACGTGTGATACTATCAAATGTTTGTTTTGTAGTTAATCCATGCCATACTTAGATTTTTCCCCCTTTTTACAGTTCTCCATTATGATTTATTTAACAACAAATGATCCTTTGTTCCATATGACTTTCTTTTATTGCCCTTTTGTTCTATCGCCATAATTGAGTTTTCTTCTAAATGACTATAAACTCTGTTGACATCAATTCCAATGTAATTTCCTGCTAGGTGAGATTCTCAATGAGGGTGGGAGACTGGTATAATGGTTAAGGTGTTTACCTTACAGACACAAGGTGCAGGGTTTGATTCTCACATGAGATAATTGGCTAGGCTTAAAATAGTCCACAAGGGCAGTTAGCCTAGTACTAATCTATGAACATATGAACCTATTGGCCAAGTCAAGATAGGTTGTATGTACTGTTTTGCCTTCATCCAGGGCTTTGGTGACATTCTCGAAGAATTCCACCAGGTTTAATAAGCATGATCTACACTTAACAAAGCTAAATTAGGTCAGGTCAAGATTTTGAAGGTCACCTATGTCTTTGTTGATAAGGTCCATGATGATTTTCTCCATGACCTTGCAGATAAGGCTGGTTAAGCTTATGGGTCTATAGTTCCCAGGGTTGGCAGATGCACCCCCTTTGTGCAAGGAAATTACTACTGCTGTTTTCCACTCTGCTGGGACAAAGCCAGTATTCAGACTGTGGTTGAAGAGAGTGCCAAGTGCTTGCACTATGGCCTGTTTTAGACCATTTACTAGGCAGCCTGAGATGTTATCCAGTCCCATAGAGCCTGTGTTTTTGGCCGTGGAGAGTGCAGTTATGACCTGCTCTTTGGAGATACTAGGTAGAAGACTGGTGACAGGTATGCTTTGGGATATGTCTAGTGATGTAGACTTCAGTTTGCACCAAATCTGTCTGCTAGCAGGTTGCCAATGTCCTCAGGGTCAGTATGAATGGTACCATCCACTACTAGTTCAGCACAAAGCTGGGCCTTCCCTTTTAGATATCTGACATTGCTAAAGAATGCCTTGTGATTATCCTTAGTTAGGGATGCTAGCTTACTTTCGTAATTAGCTTTTGAGGACTTCACAAGATATCTAATTTGCTTGTTCAAGCTGTGGATGGTGTCCTTTATCTACTGAGTCAGTTCTCTCTTGTTCTTAGACATTAGTTTTGTCCTCTTGTTGTATAACCTATTTATGCTTGTTGTCCACCAGGGTGGCTTGTTTTTTGTGAGGATCTTGTTTTGATCCATTCAGGTACAGCCAAGTCTATACATTTGTATAGGTGTTGATACAGGGCACTTGTGTACATCTCTGTATAGGAGTCATTACTGACAGTGGTAGCAGGGGTTTGAAACTATTTATGCCAACGCTTAGGAAGCTATAGTTTGTTTTGGAGAAATTTTTCATCCTTTTTGCTCTTGAGGGAGGTCAGATGCGATTGTTACTTTGAAAGAGACTGATTTATGATCAGACCTTACCAGGGAGGGCAACACACAGGGGATAATGCAGAGACCACCTATGTTGGTGAGTACTAAGTTTAGGACATTTGAGCCCCTTGTGGGGGTGGAGACTATTTGTTCCAGAGCATTTGTATTAACAAAGTCCAGAAACCTTAGGGTGAGCTTGTTTCTGCTTATATATGACTCCCAATTGATGGAAGGCTATGAAGTTGAAATCACCCATGACTAAGGTGTTTGGCTGTATAGTGAGTGACTCCAGTAGGTCCAGGTAAGCAGAGTGATTTTCATGGTTCATGATGGGGGGCCTACAGCTAACAATGATATGGAAGGGGGTTTTACCTACAGTTAGTTGGACTTAAAGTAGCTCTAAGAAGTTCTACTGTTTGACCAGTCTTGAAGTGCATTTGTCTTTAATGGATGCACCTCTGCTTTTGGTTCTTTCATGCTTGTTTTGAGGTCTAAACATATAAAAGGCCTTGTAGCCTTGAATGGCCGGGAAGCACAACCTTGAACCATGTCTCTGTGACTGCACAGACATCCGCATCTTCTAAGGTAAGGAGTGCTTCCAGTGAGTGCAGTTTCCAATTTAGACTCTTAGCATTAAGCAGCATGACCTTGAGTTTGTCTCTATCAGATCTTTTTACGTCAGGAACTTTATTGTTATGACATTGGCTAAAAAAGGCACTGTTGAGTAGGCAAGTAACTTTACCAGTAACCGAAAGCCAAGAGGTGACAGGTGAAGACCATCTCTGGCAAAGCAACGTGGTCTGTCAGCCATATCTTCCCAGGCTTACAGATACTGGATCCCCCTGGAATGACACCAGAAGTTAAGCTAATTGCTGAAGTCAATCAATTTTTGTTTATATTTATTTCAAATTGCATCTGCCTACTACTACTTGTAATTACTGAATTTATGAATAAACTATGAGTAACTACAAAGTAAAATTAATTTAATATCTTATTAAACAGTCTAAAACCAATGCTAAAAACTTTTTTCTAATAAGCATTTTTATAAATTGAGTTTTGGTGTTAAAAAACTGCATGTAATTCCAATAGCTTAACATCTCATAAGAACATAGCTTAAAAATGACTAACTACACCTATTTTCTAAATACATGCAAATACAATGTTTTTAGCATTGGTTTTAGACTGTTTACATAAGATGTTAAATGAATTTTACTTTATAGTTACTCATAGTTTATTTATAAATTCAATAATTACAAGTAGTACTAGGCAGATGCAGTTAGAAATGAATAGGTGCTTGTGTTTTTATGTATATGTGATGGAGTTTTAAGTTCTATTAATATTAATGAGTTGTTTAACCAATCAACACTAAAGGAAGTTTATAAAGGAAGTGAATGTGAAACTAACAGTTGTCTGATTAACTTTAACACTTTGTTTAAACGAAAGCGCTAACAGGATATCTCATTTTAAAGAATAAAGGATTTGTGTGATTTTCATTGTGGGCTTCTCTTTCATCTTATTTTGCTGCCAGTAGAGTCCGTGAACTGCCGTTTTTATTTTATTCAGTTTTCAGTGTTTTTCTGTTTCTTTTGGTTTTGAGGTGTTCTGCCTTAGGGGTCCATTGGCTGAGACACTGTTGTTTGTATTATTATGGGTAGTAGATTCTGTTGGGTCTGCAGTGTGTGTAGTAGGTTTGAACTTGGGAGGTCTCTGATCTTTAGGTAGGCTTCCAGCGAGTACCTCCATGTATGTGGGTTTATGTGTTGTGAGCTTATGTGCAAGAGGTGAAGTGTGTGTTCTGACAACCTGTTTTGATGTCTGGTTTGTTGTTATGTGAGAAAATGGATTGCAAATACATAGTATAGCTACAGCTCTCACATGTTGCATTTGTTTGCTTTAGGAGTAATTGGTTGTCAGTATACATGAGGCAGTTGCTACATTGTGTCAGAATGCCCATGTCAATCAGACTGGCTGGAGAAATGGTGGGAAGCTGTCTGTCCGTTATGGCAGGTATATACTGTAGTAACTAGTGGGGTGTGGGTTAGATGGACCAGGTTTTGCTTTAGCACTAATAAAAATCAGCTATTCTGCAGATGGCTAGGCATAGAAAACTGCATCGGTGCTTCACAATGCATAACTGAGTTGATTGCAGAGCAGCAGTGCGCAGCTGTGTTGGGTTCCCTAGAAGATATCTAGGGGAAAATTCTTTCCAAGCGGATGCTTCTATATATGGCTATACACAGCTGTGCTAAACCCCATTGCATGATGCACAGCTATATCCAAACACAAGGCTTAAATACAAGTGAAGTTAAACAATTTTAAAACAATGTAACCAATGGGAAAGCCCAAAACTGAGCCTTGTTCCAGCAATACCCAACTCAGATGGGTGCTAGGCTGCACACTTCTGCCACAAGGGTGCTGGGGGCCTTCTTAATATAAGACGTCTGGTTTTAGTGCTCAGGTGATACGAAACAGTCTAGATTCAGTGAGTCTGAATCTAGCCTATGCTATAAAATGCAGAAGTACTAGAAATTCAAAGTGCAGAAAATCACAGTCACAACAGTAAAAAATAGTTTAAATAAAGCAGCATTTCAGTAGAATACTGTTCTCAAAGTGCAATGTAGGCTTTAAAAATACATATTTTTCAGCAGATTTAAATGGATGCCTTGGATTTAATTCTGATTCACTGCAGATCTCTGGCTTGTCATTACAAAGTTCATATGAAATAGATGTGGTATCCATCAGATTAACCAAGGACTACTGTCATTTCAAAGGTCTAAGACTATTTTCACTTTCTGGATGTTTTCACTCTTTGCCATTCAGGTCAAGGTATTAGCTATTCTAGTTGTGTTTGTTGATTTCCTTTACGTATGTTGCCTGAATCCACTATTTTATAATTCAGAAGTGCTGAGATCAGGAGTCCGAGCTGGCAACATTTTCTATCAAAAATGAAATCACATGACATATGTAAATGTTCCTGTCTTCGGGATTAACAGAATATATGTGCCAAAATACTTCCCATTTTCCCCTTTCCCCCTCATGTATTCCTTCCCTATATTTTCCGCTTTACCACATAAGAGTTTTAACATTTCACAATGTCTATATTTTAAATTTGGGTATCAAGGATGTAACAATTATAAAGTGCAATTAATGGTTGCTTAAGTCAGTGTGCTTATTTCCACCATTGTGGATCTGTACGAGAGTCAAGTTAATTATTAAGATATTGCTCTGTTTCCATATAGATGTTTTGTTGCTTCGTTTATTGTTGAAGCATTCTTCCACCCACATTTTTGTAAGTTACGTTCACATCCTGAAATGTCAAATGTCCCTGTTTATTAACGGAGATTGAAGAGACTAAGGCATGAACTAATGGACAGCTATTGAAAAGCTCGTCATGTACTTATGCCTGTTGTAAGCCTAATCGGCTTTTTAAATAGACACAATGTTTATTTTTATGAACGCTATGGTACGTAATGCACAGTAGCGTTCTTTGTTTTGCATTCAAGAATTAACCAGGCACATACGCAAGGAATACTTTGTTGTGCTGTGATTTTTAAAAGCGTTTCAGAGTCTGCAGAAAATAAGTAATTTTGAAAAACTGTTTTTAACTTTTGATTTATACGAGAATAGCCTAACTAATGTGATACAAGTTTTAACCACCTGTAATTGTTGACTGTTTTACGAGTCTACTCTGGATAGTATGAACTTCCAGTAAAACACGGAAATATCTAAAGTCACACTTTGTAAATATGTGCATTACAAGCAGTTTGGGTTATACTAACCAAGTCTGAAATGGCTTTTTGATATATACTGCCTGAAAGTTCAGTACGAGATTTTCCTAAAGCACCATGAGATGATAAGTAAATATGACAAGGCTCTGAGATATACTTAATTGTTTAATATAATATAATGTATGTTTGGGCACCGATGCATTTTTATGTATGTTTTTTTATGTATGTTTTTTATGTATGTTTATTTTGAACTATTCAGTTCTTACTTTTAATATACCAGTATTTTTCTTAGCTGAACAAGGTAACATTCATGGAACTGAGTTTAATTGGTTACTGTATTTTTAAATGAAGGAAACATGTGATTATAGAGATCCTATCACAAGCTTTTGTTGGTTTTAAAAGTGATGTTCAAAGTTTTAGTTTGTGTAAAGAGTCTGAAGAAGCCTTTGGCGAAAGCGCTTACTCGTTTGGAATAAACAATTTGCTAACTTACATGGATTTATTTGTTTGAATTTTTACTTTCATTTTATTGCTCATTGGAAAGTCACGCATCTTTTTGGACTGAGTTTTACTAGTGTTTTAGCGTGAGTATCCTACCTCAACTAACAGCAGCTCTGAGTTTTGGATTTGTGCATTTACTTTATAGTTACTCATAGTTTATTTATAAATTCAATAATTACAAGTAGTACTAGGCAGATGCAGTTAGAAATGAATAGGTGCTTGTGTTTTTATGTATATGTGATGGAGTTTTAAGTTCTATTAATATTAATGAGTTGTTTAACCAATCAACACTAAAGGAAGTTTATAAAGGAAGTGAATGTGAAACTAACAGTTGTCTGATTAACTTTAACACTTTGTTTAAACGAAAGCGCTAACAGGATATCTCATTTTAAAGAATAAAGGATTTGTGTGATTTTCATCGTGGGCTTCTCTTTCATCTTATTTTGCTGCCAGTAGAGTCCGTGAACTGCCGTTTTTATTTTATTCAGTTTTCAGTGTTTTTTTCTGTTTCTTTTGGTTTTGAGGTGTTCTGCCTTAGGGGTCCATTGGCTGAGACACTGTTGTTTGTATTATTATGGGTAGTAGATTCTGTTGGGTCTGCAGTGTGTGTAGTAGGTTTGAACTTGGGAGGTCTCTGATCTTTAGGTAGGCTTCCAGCGAGTACCTCCATGTATGTGGGTTTATGTGTTGTGAGCTTATGTGCAAGAGGTGAAGTGTGTGTTCTGACAACCTGTTTTGATGTCTGGTTTGTTGTTATGTGAGAAAATGGATTGCAAATACATAGTATAGCTACAGCTCTCACATGTTGCATTTGTTTGCTTTAGGAGTAATTGGTTGTCAGTATACATGAGGCAGTTGCTACATTGTGTCAGAATGCCCATGTCAATCAGACTGGCTGGAGAAATGGTGGGAAGCTGTCTGTCCGTTATGGCAGGTATATACTGTAGTAACTAGTGGGGTGTGGGTTAGATGGACCAGGTTTTGCTTTAGCACTAATAAAAATCAGCTATTCTGCAGATGGCTAGGCATAGAAAACTGCATCGGTGCTTCACAATGCATAACTGAGTTGATTGCAGAGCAGCAGTGCGCAGCTGTGTTGGGTTCCCTAGAAGATATCTAGGGGAAAATTCTTTCCAAGCGGATGCTTCTATATATGGCTATACACAGCTGTGCTAAACCCCATTGCATGATGCACAGCTATATCCAAACACAAGGCTTAAATACAAGTGAAGTTAAACAATTTTAAAACAATGTAACCAATGGGAAAGCCCAAAACTGAGCCTTGTTCCAGCAATACCCAACTCAGATGGGTGCTAGGCTGCACACTTCTGCCACAAGGGTGCTGGGGGCCTTCTTAATATAAGACGTCTGGTTTTAGTGCTCAGGTGATACGAAACAGTCTAGATTCAGTGAGTCTGAATCTAGCCTATGCTATAAAATGCAGAAGTACTAGAAATTCAAAGTGCAGAAAATCACAGTCACAACAGTAAAAAATAGTTTAAATAAAGCAGCATTTCAGTAGAATACTGTTCTCAAAGTGCAATGTAGGCTTTAAAAATACATATTTTTCAGCAGATTTAAATGGATGCCTTGGATTTAATTCTGATTCACTGCAGATCTCTGGCTTGTCATTACAAAGTTCATATGAAATAGATGTGGTATCCATCAGATTAACCAAGGACTACTGTCATTTCAAAGGTCTAAGACTATTTTCACTTTCTGGATGTTTTCACTCTTTGCCATTCAGGTCAAGGTATTAGCTATTCTAGTTGTGTTTGTTGATTTCCTTTACGTATGTTGCCTGAATCCACTATTTTATAATTCAGAAGTGCTGAGATCAGGAGTCCGAGCTGGCAACATTTTCTATCAAAAATGAAATCACATGACATATGTAAATGTTCCTGTCAAATCTTAGTATGGTGCTCACTGCAAGTAATTCAGAATTCCAAACAGCTCAAAATGTATTGTATAACAAAAACACATATTATGTGCCAAGGAATAAAGTACTCCTTTGTACAATTATTTTAGCAGCGGCATGTATAATCTATCAGTGTTTTAAACAAAACATACCCATTCTATGAAAATAAAAAAGTAAATAAAAAAAAATACAGGAAAAGTTGTATCCTATTAAAGATGTCCATTATGGTAACCACTAGGAAATATTTACCAGCTGACAAATTCATAGTAAGTTGTAGGTCTAGGACAAACACACCATGCAATCCAAGGCCAAAGTAACTAACTGCTGTCTACAATAAGAACATCTGAGACTATATGAAACATTTGTATGGCCAGAAAAGCAACTTTAGTGTAACCTACATTTCAAGTGCTGGATAGTAATACCTTTTACCACTGCTCTCAGTCAGAAAGGAAAAATCCCCAAACTGGTCACAAATGTAAGATCTGAAAAAGTAGGTAGTAATGGACTAATTAAGCAATAATCCACAGCTGTGCGTGGGTATATAAGGATTTACCCATGTCTGGTGTGGTTTTATCACAAAGGCAAAACCCAAGTGATTAAACAAAGCCAGCCATGGGTAAATCCTGTGATATCCACAAACAAGAGTGGATTATTATTTTTATACATTGACATTATTTAAGAAAGAAAGACATTACTTAGGTTTCTTAAAAAATATGATCATGTAAGGGCACGTCTGTCTTCTTCTGTATTATCTTCACTATACTGATGTACAGAGCATGCATATGGGACTTACGTTCCCATCCTTGCACAGTACATTAATGCAGGAGAAAACAGAATCTTCATTGCTGTTTGCTTATTTATTTAGTTTTTAAAGTGTTAAAAAATAGACACAGGGACAGCACAAAAATATAAGGAAACTCAGGTATGTTTCTGTTTTAATTTTGTAGAACTTACCTTATTTTTCTCATTTTAGTGTGTTGTGGCATGCACTAAGAGAAAAGTCCAGCAGCTCACTGGCACTTAAGTGGTTGGACTTTTTTCTGTTGGTATATGCTTGATTTACAATGGGCACACTGGTTTGGATGTCCAATCAGCATGCTCATTTTGGAACGGCAATGAGCCATTATTGTATTAATAGGATATATTCCAAAAAATAGTGTAAGGCCAGTGTGAGTATGTAAGTTGGGGAAAACACACTGGACTCAAAGAACAATACTCTACTTAGATTTGGCAGTATATATGTTACTTTTAAGCATTTCATATTTCAGTTACATTTGAGCATTGTGATGTGATGAAAACTACAATAAACTGTGCTGGAGGCACATTTCCTGTAAATAATTGTGTAATACTCTGTGCACCAGACAGCCAAACATACAATCTGGCTGTTACCCTATAATTTGTCTCTGCATAATTACACACATTAGTTTCCTAAGAAAGTATAACAAGGCTATTCTAAAGCAATGATTACTTAAGGGTCAGTTTACCATAATGTTGTGTGAACAGCTATGAATCCAAAGTCTGAAAGTTGCTGCTAATTCTACTTACAGTGTGCATTCTGTGCAAGTCAGGTAACACTACTACCGATCATTGCTAATAGCTAATATTGGATTTCAAAAGGGCTGACTGTAATATAATGAAGCTATGTTTAAAACTTGCCCTAGGAGGAAATGCTATACCAAGGTCTGAGAAGTAGCATGGACCTAGCATGGCAAAAATATATATATATATATACTAGATATAACAAAACAGTATGGCATTGCTCATTAAGAGACAAGAAGTAAACAAGACAAAAGGAAATGAAAAAGGTGAGTTTCAAAGAAATAATATTTCTAGATAACAGCTCTAGGAAGTGTCATCACTACTGATAAAAAGAACTTAGGAAAACATCAGTACTTAAAAGAGAATTGATTATTTCTGTCTGCATTGTAGAGGTAGCTTGTAGAGGGTCACAAATTAGAAACATAAACAGACAAGGTAGGAGGTAGTACTGTGACAGACAATGGTGGTAGTTCCTGCCACCAACATGTGCTAATGATGTTAAAGTCAGTAAGGAGATGTAGTGAGTAACAGAAGCAGCACTTATTCCAGGGAAGTTAATCAACTGAAATAAATCAGGAAATAAGCAGTAATACATGTAGAAAAATGTAACAATTAATGTTTCATGCTTTTTGACAAATGTTGTTTTATGATGGTGATGTGAAAATTAGTATTTATAAAGAGAAAACTAGCATTCACCATTTCAAAAATATTTCACCAACTTCAAGGTGCAGTAATGCTGGAATTCCAGGAATTCAATGTAGGCAAAAAATGTAAAGTTCTCTTTTGCTTGTTAGATATTTGCACAACATAACATTGCACATCTTACACTGAATAGTTACGCTATGTCGAATCAGAACTGTTGTACATGAGTCTTTGACTTACTACTTCAGTAGTTGCAATGCTACCCCTAGCCAGTGTGTGTGCACAGATGTGCATACACTACAGCATAATAACAATAACAATAATCCCGTCTGTTAACCAAGCAGTTTTTTTTCAGGGGTGACCTGTGAGCAATGCCTGGTTATCTGAATGGCTGAAGATCATACAGTAGGCAAATGAGGGCTGAGGGAATCAAACCTTGTACCACAGGAACTATGGCTCACAACCTTAACTTGTGTGCCAACTGTGTAAAAAGTGTAGCTTGTAGCATGCAGATAGATGCAACATCGCCTTCATTTTATTTTTATCTAGTAGAGTAAAGCAGCCATTGACATCTGCTGTAGTGCCATTGCTTGGTATTGCATGTTTCTAACATAACTCATGCTAAATAGCTAAATAGATGCGGCTGACATTATTTCCTCTGAACCAGCATTCTTGAACCCCAGGTAAGGTGATTTCACAGCATTAAAATTATTTAATAGCAAAGGAAAGCATGCTTATATTGCTTACTACTGTTTCATATCACCGTCTTTAAAAATGTTTGATTCTCATTTCAGTAACATTTGCAACCTTTTTTTATAAATATATATTGTGATAGCCTGACTCGTAGTGGCAAATGTTGGACTTGTGAAGCTGTTATGTTATCACTTCCAGGTGGGGGCTTCTTCACACCTGCCCTGACTGGAGGAAACTACACCCTTCTTCCTGTAAATGAGATTGGAGTTTGAAGATAAGGAGGAGTAAGAGGCCTGAAAAAGCTCAAGTGAGAGAGAGAGAGAGCAGGAATGGCCTTAGGTCAACTGGTGCCCTAGTCAAAAGGACACCATGGCACCCCCCACCACACAACCCAGTGCCCCCATCCTGGTCTACCTACACCAAATAAATACTGGAAAAGTGCCTCTAATAAAGCAGCGCCCTAGGCAGCTGCCTAGTTGGCCTATGCCTAAGGCCAGCTATGTGAGAGAGAGAGAAAAGGGGAAGGGGGGGTGGAGACAGAGAAAAAAGGAGAGAGGAGCAGAGTGCATAGAAGCATACCATGGGAGTGAGGTTTCTCCAGCAAGAGAGAGAGGGCATAGTTGCAGAGCCTTGGAGAAAGGTCACACCAAAGAGGGAGACCTGAATGTTCTCTTCAAAGGGTAAGTCTAAAGACTATTGTGTTTTCATAAGAAGATGCCAAAGATTGTATGAACTACTGTCTTCAAATACCTTGCTGAATGGCCTATTATGCTGAAATGCTTTGCTAAAGATTCACCTGTAGTGAGCTCATGAACTCCTCTTATACCTCTCAACTGTACAGGTTTTCGCAGAATGCCCAGATTTCTGCCTCATATTTCTGGTGTGTTCCTTCTAAAATCTGTTCCTTTCTGGCAAATAGTTGAGGACTGAAGTCATTAAATAATGACAGACATTTGAATTTAAGACTTCTCAGCCTTCAGAAAATTTATGCTAATGCAAAACCTATTATTCTATCAACCTTCTAAGTTTGTAAGAGCAGTATTTAAAATCTGTCCCAATTTGTCCCCCCCCCATCATTTTAGGTTTTGTCCAGATGTTTTGCTCTAAGAAGTTGAGAGGTACTCCTCTTATTAAATGTCTTACTCAAGGTGACCATTTTGTTACAGCACCTACACTGGAATACTTGAGGGCTGCCCTGAGAAGCCAGGTCTGCAGTCCCATTCTCCCAGCCCCCATGGGAGTGGAGATAGGGCCTCCATTTCATCTTGCACCGGGACCAGCAGGTTGGCCTCCAGTCCTTCACCCAGCACTGTTTGGATGCCACTCTGTGAACGGCACCACCCAGGAGGCAAGAGGCCATATGACAGGAGGCTCAAAGTGATGCACATTTGTCGGCACCTGGCACCATAGGGGAGAGAGACTGAGGTGTGCTGCAAAATGCGCAGAGATGGGGGGACCCAGGACTATCACCCCAGTTAGTTTGAAAGCCCTAGATGCAAGGCAAAGGGGAGAACCAGTGTCACAGAAATCTGGATGAGGGACTGTCTGAGGCTTTGCAGCCCAGCAGAGTTCCATGAGACTGGGAAGATCCCCTGAGAGACTCCAAGAGCACATGCAACACTGCATGATTTGGCAGCAGTCAAGAGATATGTAACCCTGGAATAAAGCTCTCTCTCCTGGGTAGAAGTTTAAGCCTGGAGGGGGGTCCTTCTCGATGGACGTCTGGAAGGGAGAGAGAGAGGTGGAAAGTGACTGGGACAGGATGGCTCCCACCTGGGTGAGGGGGTGTGGACCATGCCCCCTCTGGGAAGGAAGTCTGGAAAGGGTAGAGAGACAGATAGTGGCAGGGCTGGGTGAGGGGGGGGGTCAGGCAGAGATCCCCACAGCAGAATTCCTTAAGGGAGTGATTGGTGGACAGCAGCAGGGCCTGCAGAGCTCCTGCCTGGGTCAAAGGGATCAGGCAGAGCTCCCCATGATGAAAGTCCTTGAAGAAGCACCAGGGTAGGTGGCGAATGGGGCCTGGAGAGCTTATGCCAGGGCTAAGGCATCCAACTTCACCCCATAACTGATGGCATCCTTGAAAGATCTCAAAGTACCCAGAGCTGCTCTGGATGGGAAAGCAGGGGGACTCTGAAGCCTTCATGAGAGTGGATCTGCCCCTTAGCAGCCAAGGAGAGTTCTGGAGGGGCAGATGGGATCAGATGGAAGCTCCCCCAAGAAGGTCCAAGGGCATGAGCAATCTGGCATGATTTGGCAGCCTGCAGGAGACGTGAAGGTTGCGGAGTCCCCTGACATGGGGGAGCTGTGGCTGGGGAAGGTCTCTTGTCCAGGTCGAAGGGGAGGCCTGTAGAGGTTGGCCCTGACAGAAGTCAGTAAGGGTGCACCTGACAAATGGGTGTGGGGCCCGGAGAGCCCCTGCCTGAGTGGGGTCAGGCAGAGCACTCCACGACAGAAGTTCTGGAGGGAGTGACTGATGGGTGGTGGCAGAGTATGGAAGGCTCCTACCAGGGTGAAGGCATACGACCTTACCCCATACCCAATGACATCCCAAAAAGAAAATCACAAAGTCCCTAGAGCTGCTCACGATGGGAAAACAGTGGTACTGGCTGCCCCGGAAAGCCAGGTCACCATTCAGACTGAGCGGTCTAAATTGGGACATTTCTGTGTTCCAAAGACAATGTTCGGGATTCAAGGACAGAGACTTCCAAACCGGGACTGTTCTGGAAAAAGTGGGACTGTTGGTCAACTTGGTCTTACTGAATGCATTGTTATAGTACAGTGCTTTGCTGAAGATTGCTTGCACTTGAAAGTCACTGAGTTGATGGAATCCCTGTTTTATGCATATTCCCCAAACCTGTTCCTGTAAATACACCTGTTAAACTTGGAATTAAATTTGGCTTTGTGTTATTTGGAACATTACAAAACACCCATACATTTAATCTCTGTAAGGGGTCTCATGTACTTGGAAGACATCTTTGTGACCCCAATGAGCTCAAAACCATGGCAAATTCAAAAATCCATTTATCTGTAATTGAAGTTCTGGTCCATCAACCTTCTTGGGGAGAAATACTGATTGATCAATTTTCTTCTGGAAATGTTCATGATCATCCATAATCCTCATGGTGAATGGTCTAGTAATGCATCTGCACTGGGTTAAAGCTTCAGTTTTGCCTTTTTTCCCACCAGTGACTTTGGTGCGGTGATTTCCTGCTTGTCTTTCACAATGAGGGGTCCATCAAACTTCTTCAAAGACCAGCTTCTCAGCAACTGGTGCTAAACTATCAGTTATTTGAACACTTAACTGGTTTAGATAGTTTATCCATGCCTCGTCACTCACATAATTAATGTATCTTACAGGCTCAATCCTGGAACCAGTTTGACTCAGCTCAGTTTCAATTTTCCATGTCTGATCTCCATCAACATTTGTTGTCCTGTGAACAAACTTTACAATAGTCTTTCATTCACATATTGAAATTATATGCTCTACACTCAACTTTACTCACCTGGTTTTATTAAGTCTGGCCCAGAAAGCACAATTCTGTTTAAGAACAATATTGCTGGCAAAGACTGATTTATACAAGGGCATTACAGAACATAGAGAACAATTATAGACTTTGTATTGTATGACCCCCCCACCCCAGGCTCATCGCTTTAAGTTTCCTTAAACAATTGTGCAGACCTTTCAGCTAGATTCTTTGATAAACTGCAAATGTAAAATTATTGACAGTTTTTTCTACTAAATATTTAAAAATCTTCTAATCTGAATTGTAAATAATTATAGCTATTTTCTCAGGCAAGCAGTTTTCTTGAAAATGTAGCAAGGAATGCATAAACATGCAGACCACCTTACCTGTACTCTGCACACTGGATGCATTATGTGCTGTGTACAGGAATGTGACACACAAAAAAACAGTATGCCTATGGTATGCTCTGCACAAGCATAATCTACAATCAGTGATTCATGCTCAGTGCTGAACTGTGCAATGGACATCAAGGAGACCGTTGTGGAGCTGACTTCAATGTACAAATGTGAGTGAGTGAGAGTGAGAGTATATGTGTGTGTGTGTGTGTGTGTGTGTGTGTGTGTGTGTGTGTGTGTGTGTGTGTGTGTGCGCGCATGTGTATATATCAATCAGATGGGCCATATGCATATCTATATGTTTAATTACACGTAGTATGGCCTACAGTACCTGCAGTCCATTCCTACATGCACAGTATGTGATGGAGAAGCATAAGTACTCTCTACAATAGAAAAATGAAGTCTCTGCCTTTAAAATGTAAACTTTCTGCCTGATCATAGATGTCGTAGAAGCACAGTTTATATTTGAGCCTTTAAACCTCATGCTGTCTTTACCAGAATCACTTCATACAGCCAGCAGGGCTTACTAAATAGGCTCTGTATAGACGGGATTGAGTAGGTACACATCCATGCCTATTTGCCAGGATTCTGTAAAAATAGGCAGTAGTGCCACTATGTACCATGCACAGGCAGGAGAAGTTCACAGAAATCAGAGGTTTGTTACCCATGCATACAGATGTTGTTATGCATAAAGGGTCTGCTGATGTATGATCAGCACTTGACAATGTTTGTCCTGTATCAGTGTGTGGAAAGGGAGATGTATGTTTGTAACACAGTGATTATGGCCATTGTACAATTGCAGGTTGATGACTGGTATAAATTGCTGTTAGTGGCTGGTGTCCATGAAAGATTTCTGCATTTCTGTATTGCTGATATTGATTAACAATTTTAAAGCTAAACGATCCAACAGCTTTGGTCTATATTGGCATTTTGGTGCACTTTTAAATGTGTCGGTCCATAGGTGAGCAACATAGTCTAATGTCTCTGGCTGATAGCTTTGGGGGCCATGTGTGTTTCATTGCATAGCAGTCAGAGTTTTGTGGCTTAATTTGCATAGCTAGACTGTACATGCTTCTTCCAGGTGCACCATGACATTTTCAGACATGGCCTGTAGCTTACTAATTTTTGTGAAATACATAGGGCTCTGGGGTACATTTTCCATACACCAACTCTTCACATTTGTGGACAATGTACATGACTCTCACCCATTGTCTTTAATGCTGATATTTGACAAGATTCATCAACACCATCCACAACTGTGTAGGCCTAGTATTTATATAAGTCACATGCTAAATATTAATACCATTCTTAACAACATCACAGTTGTTTATCGTACATAGTTTGCAACACTACAGTTGCACTCAATGCATATACACACACTTGCACTGTCTGCTGCATACAACGTGTCACATGACATATATGCTGTATACAAATACTGCATTATTTATAAATGACCATTGCTATGGACAAAGATGTATAAGATTGAGACCCAAACCTAGGTCTGAAAATGACTGCATCCTTTTACACACTTTAATAATAAATTCTAATTCTTTTACATCCATCAACATGATAGCTACAAGAGCTGACCCAGTGACCATGGCATGTTATGTACCATTGTTACACACAAAGGAATTTCCATGATTGATTATTGTAACATAATTTCACCTTACAGGAGCAGTTATACTGTTTTTATGAAGGTTCTCACCCTGGATGTACAGTGCAACCACACTGAAGAATGAAAATACATGGTGACAAGTGGCAGACCATAAACATGTAGACCTGTATCATCATGTCTATTATGATCTTGGCCACTGGACGTTTCCAGAGGCCAGCTAAAGGTATAGATGCAGTTTCACAGGTATCATCCAGTTAAATACTTACACTGTTTCTCCAGTGCCTGATGCTACATGCTGGGACACATATTAAGATGCTGCAGGCACAGACTGAAAAATCACCAGTGGTGCATGAATATTACATGATTTTCTGCCAAGCAGGAATCCATGTTGGTGTAGATGGCACACATTGAGGTCCATTTTGCAAGAACATTCACCATAAATAATGACAAGAACAACACAGAAGCTGCTGCTCTTTGTGATCATTATGGAGCTGTGCTCGCCCTGCTGGCTGGTGATGCTGCCACTATGCCTGCCTACGTGTGATGCTGTCATAGGATCATAGGAGGTTACTAGGCTAATGGCCCTGGAGTACTTACAAGCTTAGCCAAGAGTTTATCCCCAAAAAAGAAACCTTAGCTAGCACTTGTCACCCATGTTAATGAGGGACACAGGTGCAACTCCTTGGACAAATTTGTGTTTCCCATCCACTCATCAAGGTTACGCTTGAAGAAGGTCAGCATGATATAGGATCATAGGAGTAATGCAATGTTTGGTTCATAGTTTCATAGATTAGTACTAGGCTAATTGCCCCAGGGGCCATTTTAAGCCTATCTAATTACCTCATGTGAGAATCAAACAGCCAACTGTAGGGTGTAGAGCAGTATCTATTGCTGTAGCTATGGTGCCTGTAATGACACAAGTTGAATAACAGTATTTTTAAGCCTTCTGACCTCACAGCAGAATCATAAAACACTTCTGTTGTGGCATCACAACCACTGTATGAAACAGCTGGCTTCATAGTGCAGAGGAAAAGAGTATTGTTTGTGATCCAGGCAACCTAGATTGAATCAGTGGACACAAACCCTAAGTAGTCAAATGGGGAAAAGGCACTGAATGACACTTTTGTTGGTTTGCTTTTTCCAGGGGTTTGGGGGTGTTTTTATTTTCTGTTCAAGGCAACAGTTTTCAGTAGGAAACAGGAGCTCTGTTCTGTAACCCAAACTGTAAATGCACCAACATTGCATTGGTGGACTAGTTCCACATTTTCATCATTGCATGCTGGACATTGAGTGTGGCAGTGGATAGAACATAACAAAAAAACCCTCTGTATGGTGGTGGCTGGTGACTTCAAAGCAAGGAGGTGTGTAGAGTTACCACCTGTCCCTCTTTACACAGGACAGTCTCTATTTTTTGCAGTTGTGTCCTACAAAAAATATGAAAAATGTTAACTATCCTGAGACTTCAGGACAAACAATATTTTCTAAGTTTCCACTAATAGTTGCATAAAGTACTTCATTTGTATTTGGGACATCTTAATATTATATGAAATAATATAAACAACTCAAATTCAGCAAGAGTGAACTTTTATTTTAGCAAAAAAGTGGAGTGTTGTCTTTCACACAAGTATAGTTTGTCCAGCCAAATCCTGCATTTCCATAGAAAATGCCCCATTATGGGCATTTGAAAATATGGCAACCCTAAGCGGGTCTGAAGGAAGCAAATGAATGGATGGGGCTAACTAGAATGGGGCGGGGGCTATATTACATCATATCAATGACCATTACCAGTGATCAAGCAATAGATGTCAGAAATTAAAAAAATGCTGCGTTGGTCCACTAACAAAAAATACCAAGACAATGGAATACCATCATGTAATATCTTTTATTGGACTAACATAGGTTTTGCAATTTCTTGGCTTTTGTGCTAGCAAGAGTTAAGTTACTGATGTAAGATAATGTCTTTTGGCTTTTCCCAGTTAGGGGTCGCCAAGCCGAACTCCGGTCCACTAATGATTGGCAGTGGATTTTTACAGTGCTGCGGTGCCAGCCTGACTCCCAACCTTCAAAGAAGGCACACCCATACCCCTACCTGCATGTCTTTAAATGTCACTTGACCACAGGGAGGACATGCAGACTCTACACAGAAGGCACTCCAGTTGAGAATCGAACCAGAGAACCTCTTGCTGTGAGGTGACAACACTAACTGCTGCACCACCGCAGCCTATTAAGTTACTGATGTAAGATACAGTACTTAAATAGACATTTTTGCCTAGAAACAAAGGGAAGTATATAATTTCTTTCTTATTGGTGAAAAGAGACACTTGAAAAATGCCAGTGTGGAAACAGTGTGCAGCTCAGATGCTTAGTATAGGAGCTACACTTCAAAGACAGACACTGTGTGTATGTGAGCCATAAACTTTAGAAAAAACAGGTTTTTACTTGTCATAAAACTAATAGTTCTTTCTGAATGTTACATTAAAATCAGTGTTTAGTTGAGAAGATAACAGCTCCAGAGACTGCTCTTAAAATTAATTATAAATCATAATACAAGTGATGTGTGGAGAGATTAGTTAAATCCAGACAAGGAAAATGAGCCATTACAGTTTGTTGCTGTGATAGATAACCAGTGGCAAAGCTCATAATGGCAGCACTTGCAACCCTACCTCACTGACCATATTGGGGTGATGCTTCAGTTTGCCCTGCAGTAACGTAAGTTGAGTAACTTGAACATGCCTGGTCGCACACACACACACACACACACACACACACACACACACACACACACACACACACACACACACACACACACACACACCAGCATCCTTCTATTGAGTCTGAATTATTTTCTGCTGAGTCATCTTGTGAGTACTGCTCCCAAACCTTCCCCGTATGTGATTGTACCTCTGCAGAAAACAGACCTACAGTACATGATGACAAGTCACTGACCCCAGGTTGCTCTGATTTTGAATGCCAACCAAATATGTAACATTTGCATTCTGACACTACATATGACCTGCTGATTCATTCCTTCCACCACTGTTGCTCACAATCTCATGAGTGGCTGCTGTGGGCAATAAAAACTCAGTCAATTCTTCCATAACAGCAGCAATGGTAACATTATCAGATCTATAGGCAGAAAACACATCAAACCTACATTTGCTGCTCATATGGTCAAGATCAGTGTGTGGACCTTCCAAAGCTTGGCCACATTTCTGCTGTGGGTCTGTTTCCACATCTATAATTAGAAACCCATGTTTCTGCTGTAGGTCTGTTTCTATTTCTGTAAATGGAAACAAGTGCTACATAAAGTAATGTCTTCCCTTCCACACCCTCCAAAAATTGCTACTACTATATATTGTATTTGACCCAAGTGTTGCTGTGTGTACTGTGGTCTGTCAGCTGACAAGGTCATGTGCACACTTGCCAAAGAATGAACAGTAAATCAAACTCTAAACCAGGCATACTTGAGATGTAAAAGCCACAATAATTAGTCCATACATATATTGTTTACTATGAAAAAACATACATAAAACATAGCTGTTCTCCTTATAGCATTGATATCATGCCTTCCAGAATGCTAAATATGGTGATGTAATGCTCCAGATACAACTGTAATCACTGTCCTCAGCTGTTACCTGCATGGTCTTGTAAGGGCATTGTCTTTCACTTTTCTTTTGTGAGATCAGAGTTAGGTGTTTTTCCCTTTACCCTGACCTTCATGTCATTCACCCTCCAAGGGCACTTGGAGCTCCGCCTTCCATGGCCACTGGCAGCATCACCTTTGTTCATCTTTGGTAACTCAGTTCCTTACTACTACCTTGACCCATGAGGAGGGTGCCTTAAAGATAAATTGCATCTTTGGAGTGAATTCAGTAGCACCTCATTTGATTTGCTGGCAAAGTTAATTTTCCTTCTTCTTTCAGGTACTACACAAAAAATATCTGTCTTTAGCATCTTTATACCTGTGCCCTATAAACATGTCAAACAACACCCAGTAGTTTGGGTTGAAGTTGGAAAGGATCATCTCTCCTAGCACAATCTCAGTTTTAGTAAATTATCAAAGATAAACTTGTCATAGCAAGGCAAGTACAACTGTGTACTGGTTCTATAATACGTTACCAAAACGAAAAAAAAAAGTATATTCAGTTATTTTCACTCACGTGTATCCCACATTATTTTTATGGTTCACTTACATGTTGTTGTATCTTTCGGCTTTTCCCGGTTAGGGGTCGCCACAGTGGAACTCCGGTCCACTAATGATTGGCAGTAGATTTTTATGTACCGAGTTGCCAGCCCTGATGCACAACCTTCAACAAAGGTACACCCATTCATGCATGTCTCCACACAGAAGACGCTTTAGCTGAGAATCGAACAGGACAACGTCTTACTGTGAGGCGACAATGCTACCGCAGCACCACCACCGCAGTTCATTGAGATTTAAGTAGGTTTCAGTCTACATGTATATGTGATTAGCATAACACCATGAAAAAACTTGGCTCACTGTTTGTGAACTATGGAGTCTTGCCACAATTGTGTATATTCTGTTGCAAAATTCTTTTTGTGTTGGGCGTCATCTAATATTTTCTACTCTGTGTAGATGTTGTATATAAGTCATATGCTCATTTCTGTTCATGAATACAAATCCAAGGCATGCATTTGTATATCTATAAAATCCAGTTTACTTTCCAGTCATGCAATATTGTACAGCTGTGTCTCTTCTCTACATTTAAACTGCTCTGAAGTAATATTTGTCCTCATAAGATGTCCTCTAATGCAGAGCTATCTTAATGTAGTAACATGCCCACTAATGTATATAGCTCTATCTTTATTAGATTGTCACACATGCATTTAAATGCTTGTGTATGTGTGTGTGTGTGTGTGTGTGTGTGTGTGTGTGTGTGTGTGTGTTTGTGAAAAAAATGCTGAATATTTTTAATTTACAAAAATATTTAAGCCAAATAACTGTACTACACTGTAGTCTACATGGCTGATATAAACACTCATTTCTCCAACTACATCCATAGTGTCAAAAGTATGTAGTTTTCAGTTTAATTCCTGGGAACCAGAAAATTCATAAAGGTTTACTGTGATATAGAAGCCTTATCTTGGAAGGTTTCAACATCACAGTAAACCTTACTGATTCTTAGAGTGCTCTATCACTGTGATCTTTCCTTAACAGAGAGAGTAGTCTCATGAGTGAAGATGCATGCCTATGAGGCAGTTTGGACTAAGTAATATTTTAATCTAGGAGGAAACCGTGAATATCATCACCCCTATGGGAATACTGTGTAACCATGGGATTGGAGGTCTCTCAATGTATGTATTTGTGTGGGTGTGTGTGCTCGTGTCTGTAGGGGCATGAATGAATGTGTGTTTGTGACTGCCTTGATGGTCACACTATGGGGAGGGCTTATGCAGGACATGATCAGGCTATTTATGCTCATGAGTGAAATGGGTTAGAATGTAGATGCAGGTGTATGGGTGAGTGTTGCCATAAGTGTAAGCAAGTGCTGGAGGACTTATTTGCGGATGCGAGGATATAGGTGTGTGTGTGCGTGTGTGTGTGTGTGTGCGTGTGTGTGTGTGTGTGTGTGTGTGTGTGTGTGTGTGTGTGTGTGTGTGTGTGTGTGTGTGTGTGTGTGTGTGTGTGTGTGTGTAGGTGTATGGGTGGGAGGATGTCTGAATGTAGGGGAGTGCATAAGCTACTGTGATGCATGGGCTGCTATGGAGATCACAACCATGATCAGGTCTGACAGTGAAGTCTTTGATTTAAAGAGATAATGAGTTGTTAACTTCCACGGTGGTGCAGCGGTACCATTGTTGCCTCACAGCAAGAGGTTCTCCCGTTCGATTCTCGGCTGGAGTGCGGGGAGTGCCTTCTGCATGTCCTCCCCGCGGTTGGGTGGGCGTTCGAAAGACATGCATAAATGGGCGTGCTTACATTGAAGGTTGAACATTGAGCTGGCACCTCGGCATTCGTGAAATTCTACTGCCAATCATTAGCGGACCGGAGTTCCGTTGTGGCGACCCCTAACCGGGAAAAGCTGAAAGACAACAACAACAATGAGGTGTTTTAGTGCATATCGCTAAAATGGAATTTCTTTCCATCTTTTTAATTGATTATTCCTCATTTGGCAATCAGTGCTGGTGGCAAGGAATTCTCTGAATCCCAGAAAATGTTTTTGTCTGTGTATATAATTCTTTTCATAACACTTTGTGGGCAATAAAATGTGATATTATCCTGTCTGTCAATTATTTCACTTCTAATGCATGGTGTTGCAGATATATTCACGTTACTTGCTGACTAATATGTAACATTCTGTATACATCTTTCTATTAGTTTTACATTGGTGCCTGATATACATAGATAAACTAACAGTAGATGAATGTGCTTTTGGCCGGTAGTGTGATTAATGTTTAGATTATGGCAGCATATATATTTGTAGGGTCTCAGACTGCACAAACAGGTATACAGGTAACTATAGTGGCATACCTGTGGAGTAGTAAATGGATATGTGCATGGAAGTGGTTAGTAAATGCTCTAAATTTAAAATAAGGATCAATGAAGCCAGAACACACACATACTTTTGCTTAAAAGAAACAATAATTTCACATACTTAAAAATGGACACAATGACTGATACACATCCAGAACAATCCCTAACATTTTACACATTGTCATCTGCTTGCTCTGAAATAACAATTTTCCTTTCAAAACTGGTGGAGAACATGCCAAGAAAAGCCACCTATCATCCCTTATTCCCAGTATTAGGCAAACATGAGACTCATTTTTCGTGGGCCATATGCTGTAGCATGAAGCTGTCCTTTTTGCATATTTGCATTTCCCCACTACTTGATGGAAAATCAATGTATTACCCCTGTACTCCCCTGTACTAGGAGACATCAGTGCCTGACAGATACCCTGGCATACCCAGAATCAGTAGTGTCAGCATAAGTTGTCTTACCTCTCCTAGCAACCCACCTCAAGTATCTCAGTCATTTAATGGTGTTTGAGTATCACAGAATCTTACATGCATGCATATTATATATACCAACTCCAAGATCGCACTGCAGCTGGGAATGGACAAAACTCCAAACTCAGCTGCACCATGATCTCATGCAATCACTCCGCTGCACAGCTCTATGTTTTTAATTTTGGTGCTACGGCACTTAGATGTTGTGCCTTTTCAATCTTCTGTGTTCACTGTTAAGAATGTTGATGTTATGAACATTCCATTTTCTAACATGGACCCATATAAATACGATGGTGGAATGAAATTATGTAATGTTTATTACTGTGTCATATACTTCATGTTGTGAGGATGTTGCATAATACAGACACGTTTCCTAGGAAAGGCAGGGATGGCTTGAGAACAGAAAGTGAGTAACCTTTTCTGATGCCAGCAGCTTCCTGAAGTTCTATAAATTTTGAAGCAGTAAGTAATATGTTGTTAGAATGCACTTATTTTTTCAGAGCACTGTTTTGTGCCCTCACAGTATAGTGACATCAATGTGTCGGTTACCTGGAATGTAGACAGTGTACCTTCTAGTCTCAGTAAGTTTAGGTTCCTTGTTTACAAGTGTAGTTATTTAAATCTGTTAGAAACCAAGAATGCAGAACACACTCTCAACAATGTGAAGATACAGGAAGTACAAGTTTGCAATTAAAGTCCAAATTCACATATAGTGCCAGCTTCTACTTGCAGTCAAATCAATGTTTAGATGCCTGAACTGAAGACCCAGCAGTCGCTATGTCTCAAGTGCTTATGCTGCCTGCCTCCTAGAGCAATCGCATCAATATGTGGACTACATCAGCTGTGCATGCTGACTTTGTGCTTATGTTGCTACCTCCAAGCAGAATAATATTCATGCACGGATACTGGGAACACAGGAAGTGCACCTTTCAAGTAGCAACATGCCTGTATATTCTGCTTCTGAATGTAGTCATATTGCTAGGTACTTAAACTGCAGATACTGTGGCCTTGAAGTCACCAAGCTTTCATACTGTCTGCCACCAAACACAGTCACATTAATATGCAGACTACTTGGACTATAGAAGCTGAACCCATTAGCCCCAATGTAATTATTATGTCACCTCCATGCACATGCACTCAATTGTGCCTCTATGCATATTCACATCAATGTGTTTACCACCTAGATTGAAAGAAGTACATACCTAGTCCCAGTGTTCTTGCATCCAGAAACATTCATGTCAATGTGTGAGCTACGTGGACTATAGAAAATGTACCATTTAGATATGAAGTGTGATTGTTTTCCCATTTAAAGTGCCTGTTCACATTGATTTATTGATATTGGCATCAAAAACATTGATCATGTAATTAACAGGCCATATGTATACATGCATTTTCCATAAATAAATAGCAATTATTATTCTAATTATTATAGCCTAAAATTTATCAATGTATTGTCATAATATATAGATATATTGGACTATATTGGACTGTTGATTTGATGACATTTGGAGCATTTGGGGACAGTAATGTAACTCATGTCAGGCATGATTGTGATTTTGTGACTAAGTATTGTACTTTAAAGTTGCATGCTTCATTATGAGTGCTATTTTACATGTAATTTACTTAACTTTATTTCTTCTTTTTTCATCTTTGTCTCCATTTTCGTAAATACTGTATTTTGTATAACTGTAATTTTTTATTCTGTTTAAATTTATTTTTTATTCTTTGTTTAAATTTATTTAAATCACTTACTTTGTTACTTTAATCAATTTGTTTTTTATTTTTATTTTCAGGATTTAATTCCAAGGATGGTAGCCAATAAAAGTATCGCAGCCTCTACCACCTGTGTCCAAAGTCACTGTAGATGAAGCATAAAAATTAATGGCCAGTCAATGTCACACAATTCTCTCAGAGAAACAGTGATACATGAAATAAACCAGGAAAAAGCTTATGAATGTTCTGTATTTATATTATAAAATAATGAAAGACACACATACATTGCTGGCTTTAAGCACCAGTAAACTCTGCGGTCAGTGGGGGCCCCCTGTCCTGGGAGTCCCCCCACAGCAAGCTATCTTATTTTGATATTTTGTTACATGTTTGTCGCTAGCACAGCAATCTTGTGTACTTGATAAACCAGGTGGCTAATAATAGCTCTTATCAATTTCATTAAATATTTTACCAGTGACATAGTGCACCTGACTTAGTTAAGTCCTGCTAGTGGGCATTCTCTCCACTAAAACTAAAATTACAGCCATCTCTAGATACCTGCAGTACCCATGACTGCAGGGACCCCCTAATCATCCTTGACTGTGTGAGGGTCCTGAAAAAGTTGCTGCTTTTGGGGAAAAATGAGGAGAAAAAATATTATTCATGTTTCAGTTATGTGCTTTATCTGAAACAGAGTTCTGATATGACCTATTAGACTAAAGCTGAATAATTAGTGAAAGAACATGAGTAACACTAGAGATCAACAGCCCAGAGTGACCAATCTCAGTGCTTACCTTGGATTTTGTGAAGAGCTAATGCTTTTGATGTTCAGGGATTAGTTTCTCTTTCAGGGATTTTTATAAATACTGGCAAAACACCAGGTACTATAACTGCCAAATTCTTTGTTCCTGAATTCTGGGCAAAGCCAAAAATAGTAGCAGAATAAAAGCTCAAAATTAGGAACACTTTTTTAAATATTACACTGATTAGTTACTTGGGGTAGGGGGAGAAGAGTGAAGAGGCATGCAGTGTATATGTATGACAACAGTCATATGAAATACATGACTGTGGCCATTTAAACTCTGTGCGGGCATCAACTGTCTTTTTTGGGGGAAGCAGTATTCCCAGACAAGAATTTCGTAAAACAAATGTCTTGTTAGCAACATTTTTGTCAGTTTTGAACATCATGTCTTCTTTGAAAGCAAAAAAAAAAAGAGAGAGAGAGAGAGAGAGAGTGACATTCTTATCTTACTTGTATTTTTTTGTTCCGGCCATTAGTGGATTAAAAGGTTGGAAAGATGCTCTAAAATGTACCTCAAAGCATCTATAACCATATGCCTTCTGGGGTCTTAGTGTAATTGAATTATTAATGATTACTACTTCACTGTCTTGGCCAAGTAAGGTGTGTTGAAAAGATGTAAGGAAAACCAAAGCTGAACAATAACACTAAATTCCTTTCCTTAATCATAATTTCTGTTCAAGCTATCATTGGATGAAATGTTTTGTAAAAAGAAAAACAAAACTGTAAAATGACTTCAGAGCATATAGAAAGTCTTGGCAAAATGTGAGAAAAGGAAGACAAAAAGTAATAGGGTTGGGAGGGTGGCTTAATGCTTAAGGTGTTTGTCTTACAAACACAAGGTGCAGGGTTTGAGTCTCACAAGGGATCATTGGCTAGGCTTAAAATGGCTCACAAGGGCAGTTAGCTTAGTACTAATCTATGAACCTATGAACCTATAATGTGCACTGGAGGATGTGTATTTGTGGGGATGGTGTGTGAAGTAAAACTTACAGTTCCTAGAGCACCATTTTACCCAAGTCCAGCCTTGAACGTAGAGTTGCCATGTATCAATACTACAACTAAATACCCAATCACTGTGAATGTCCCTGTGTGTGATGGGCCCAGCATAGTGTGGTACACAGACCTGTTCTAATGTAAAACCACTGTAGCTATAGTTCAAATGGTGCATATAACCCCTAAAAACTCTGCAGTGTGAACTAAAACGTTTTTTAGGAGGGGGTGGCAGTGACCGGGTGATACTTAGATTGCAAGTGTCCACGAGCCCCAACTTGACATCTTTCGGGACTCTGAAAAATGCTAACACTAGCCCTACACATGTATATACACACACACACACACACACACACACACACACACACACACACACACACACACACACACACACACACACACACACACACACAGTCAATTGCCTATTAAATAGATGGTGTATGAATGCGAAGTTGTAAACATCAATGTGGAAATAATACTATGCACTATAGATGCTTCTTTTAGTTGTACTTTAGACACATATTATAGTAAAAGGATGGTTATACGGATTTATGTTGTATTCAGTTCCGATGTCAATATTGTGCTAGCAATATATATATTATAATACGTAGCGCAATACTATTTTATAGTTCAGTATTTTTCATTCATATTAGTTATTTATAACAGATGAGTCTTTTGACTGAAGAATGTGAATATAGGATGTTTTTGAATTTATTAGTTTAGCATGATGTATGCATTTTTTAGCTGGAATGATGCATATTTATTTAGATATGCAATCTTGCACAATTTGTTGCTACCAACTAGCCTAGTGATAAATATCTATTAATGTAGTAGTATTTATTTGGTAGATGAATAATGAATTTGTTCTTTGAAAGTCACGTTATGAAGATTTTTATATAAAGCATGTACTTTTAAATGTTAATTGAATAATTATTTCTACATCATGTGCTTGCTATATAAGCAAGTGTTTGTACGTTTAAAAAGTTTTTAAGGTCTGATGAAGCGGTTAGTGAAAGCGCTTACCTAGTGCACGAATTAAAAGACTTTTAAAATTTTACAACAAGACTGGATTATTGGAAGCCTGGTGGTTGCCTCTCTCTGCTTTTTGCTGTTGGACTTTAAATAAAATAAACAGTTTTATCACACAGAAAAATGATAGTCTTGGACCATGCCACAGAATAGACCTTCAATCTACACTAAAACAAAATGTGGACTATGTCAAGCTGCCAACACTGCAGTTATAACAGTTAGGGAGGACCAGCTCCCTCTGGACTTATTACAGGGATGCACACAGATACATTTTATCACCTTTTTCTTAAATGCCATGGTTTCAAACTTACATCAAGACAGAAAACAGAAGACAAAATTACTTTACATTGAAAGTCTGGAGGTCTTAATTTTCAGATCAGATTCAAACTCTGGTTTGGTTTTCAGCAAATGTCCATGATGTCTTCTAGTATATATATATCCTAAGAACTACACCCATAACTGCTATCAAATCAGGTCTAATTTCTACTGTCTATGGTAAATATACTCATATGACTCTAACATTTCTAATGCAATATACTATTATATGTAATAATGTAATTTATGATAACTGTAGGCCAAAACACCACGTCAGGTTTTCCCAATGACAGATTTTAGGTCTATTGTCCTCATATTACAATCTATTTAGTGTGTATGCAGCCTTAACAGAATTCTAGAAGTATTCTACATGAAGAACTGCCACTAATGTTCTATTAATGCATTTTGTAATGTGCACCCCCCAAAATCTGTATACCACATATTTTCCCACACTTAGGCAGACATAAGAAAAAAGCTTATTTTTTAATGAACATCTAAACAGAGAAATACTGTCTTAGGCTGTATGAATACTTCTATAAATCAGATATACGCTCATAGACACACCTTTAAAACCGGTCATATAAATGAATTTTAACAGTTAATGCCATTTTTTTTCAAAAGCAGATGAATTCAACATGGTATAATATAAAACACATTTTGTTTTGAGAATCTTCCAAAAATGCATTTTTAAATCATGCTTATGTCTCAGAATCTTCAAAATACAGTTTTAAAACACATTTCTTTTTTCAACAATATCTTCATGTATTTTATCAAGTTCAGTCTGAAATGTAATTCAGACCCTCAAATCAGTATTATACCTTTCCACTAGTAACATTCAAATCTGAAATATATTTTACAATGCTAGATATTCAAACTCTAGATCTAACTTTCATTTCATAGAGGTAAATCTCAAGAATTCAAAGAAATAAAACTGGAGTACTTATTTGCTGCCTGCAATTGAATTAAGTAATTTTTGTGTTTAAATAATCTGTTTAACTGTTGCAGGCTACACACTAAAGTGTGATAGCCTTTTCTGTGCATTTAAAGTGTTTTGATTGTATCTGCTCTATTTTCTGAAAAAACAAAACAAAAAAAAAACAAAAAAAAAAAAACTACTTGTTTCCCGCCTTTCTGAACTAGTATAGTCCAGTTTTCAGGTTATTGCTGAATCCAGGGCTGTGTAGTTTCTGTGTTGCCCATACCTTACGTGGATAGAAGGAAGTTTCTCTGTTCACCTGTGAGAGAGGGGAGCTTTGAGCAGTCTATCTGTCCCTGGAGGAGTGGTTTCAGCCCAGAAGTTAGTAGTTTATTGGCCATTTTGGGCTAATTTTGATAGTATCTGCTCTATTTTTTGAAAAAAATCAAAAAACAAACAAAAAAAAAAAATACTTGTTTCCGCCTTTCTGAACTAGTATAGTCCGGTTTTCAGGTTATTGCTGAATCCAGGGCTGTGTTACAAGTTTCTGTGTTGCCCATACCTTACTTGGAGAGAAGGAAGTTTCCCTGTTCACCTGTGAGAGAGGGGAGCTTTGCGCAGCCTATCTGTCCCTCGAGGAGTGGCTTCAGCCCAGAAGTTAGTAGTTTATTGGCAATTTTGGGCTAATTTCTATCTCTTTCACCTTCCTGCTATAAAAAACGCATTTGCGCAGTTTTTGAGCTTGTATTCCACTCCGCAAGTGCCTTCCAGCTGTTCTGCAGAGTCTATAGCAGCAGAGAGACAAAAGAGTGACTTTGGAGTGATTAAGTATCATTTTTCTGCTTTTCTTGCTGTCTTAAATAATTCCGCCTAAAACACCAATTTTTTTTTTAGCAAATCTGTGATTTAAAAAGTTTGTTATTGCTACATATTGTACTTATTTGCTGCCTGCACTTGAATTAAGTCATTTTTGTATCTGTTTAACTGTTGTAGGCTACACACTAAAGTGTGATAGCCTTGTCTGTGCATTTAAAGTGTTATTTTTGACTGTATCTACTCTATTTTCTGGAAAAAAAAAAAAAATATATATATATATATATATGTATACACATGTTACCCAACTTTCTGAACTAGTAGAGTACAGTTTTCAGGTTACTGCTGAATCCAGGGCTGAGTTACAAGTTTCTGTGTTGCCCATACCTTACTTGGATAGAAGAAAGTTTCTCTGTTCACCTGTGAGAGAGGGGAGCTTTGAGCAGCCTATCTGTCCCCGGAGGAGTGGTTTCAGCCCAGACGTTAGTAGTTTATCGGCGATTTTGGGCTAATTTCTATCTCTTTCACTTCCCTGCTATAAAAACTGCATCGTTTAGCTAGAGTTAAACTATTCTCGGCTCCATTAAGTCTACTCTTCAATTTTTCCCTTGGAACTAGACAAAACCTTTAACTTTAGCACTCAAACCATTCATTTCACAGTCAAGCACTTGCTTAAAACTCATAGCAAGCACTAATTAACCCTAGCACTAGACCCCCCCCATACTGTCATAGGTTCATAGGTTCATACTAGGCTATCTGCCCTAGGGCATTTATAAGCCTAGCCAGAGTGTGTTTGGCTTTCGCCACCTATTTTAAATTAATTTTGCTATGTCCTTTTTCGAGGTTAGTATACTGTGCCTCTGTCTAACAGTGACACAGAAGTGATACCCGGGGTAAACTTACGATCTCCCATCCACTCATCAAGATTCCTCTTGAAGAGAGTCAATGAGGGACTCTGCCTAACCTGGACTGGGATTTTATTCCAGAGTGAAGGGAGCCTCTGGGTTATGAATCTGTCCCTCCAGCATGTCCTATTTATTTCAGTGCTGAGGTTCAAGTCTCTCGAGCGCGTAGCTCAATGGGATTTGGATTTTCTGAAGTGCAGCATGTCCATTAATTCCGGGTTGGACATGGCTTTATATGTCAGGCACAGATCGTCTCTGAGCAGGCGGTATGCCACTGAGTAGAGCTGGAGTTTCTTTAACCGGGCAGCATATGGCATCTGTTTGAGCCCTTTGATCCTCTTGGTGAGGTACTTTTGGGGTCTTTCCAGTTGCTGCAGGTGTCTGATAAGGTACATCCCAAAAGGGGCATTGTACTCAATTATGGGCCTGATGAGGGATGAGTAAAGAGGCACGATGACCTCCCCTGATCTAGATGTAAATCCCTTCATGATTAGGTGGGCTATATAAAATGTTTTTCTAACCACTTTGGCCATTTGGTTGTCAAATGAGAGATTGCTATCAACTTGGCTCCCCAGGTCCCTAATTACTTCTTCTGTACTTAATGGATTACCACCTATGTGGTAATTTGTGGGCACTTTCTTTTTGCCAAAGGGGATGACTATACACTTTTTGCCGTTTAGCTTGAGGCCATGGCTCTGGCACCAGTTGTCTGTTTCTATGAGGCCCTTTTGGAAGATGCTTGTGTCAGCTGGAGAGTCTATTATGGCGCCCAGTTTGCAGTCATATGCGAACTTGGTCAGCCACAGTCCTTCCATGTTGGCCTGTACCTCCGAGAAATATATACCGAACAAGAGAGGTCCCAGGACTGAGCCTTGTGGGATGCCACTTGTAACTGGTTTGGAGTCTGACATGGCTCCAGCAATTCTAACCATGTGGGTTCTGTCCTTGAGCCAGTTTGCAACCCATCTAGTGACATAGGGGTTTATATTTAAGCTGGTGAGCTTATCTATAATGCCCGAGTGGGGTATTGTATTGAAGGCTTTTGTGAGGTCCAGGTAGGGTGTGTGGACCACCTTCCCCTTGTCAATGGCCTTGGTGACTGTTTCAAAGAAATCAACCAGGTTTAAGAGGCAGGATCTGCCCTTAACAAAGCTGAACTGGGTAGGATCCAGTGTCTGTAGGTCCCCAATATCTTTATTTATGAGGTCCATGATGATCCTTTCCATAGCTTTGCAGACCAATCTAGTCAGGCTTATGGGGCGATAGTTTCCAGGATCCGTTGAGGCACCACCTTTGTGGAGAGGGACCACTGTTGCTGTACGCCACTCTTTGGGTACATATCCTGTAGTAAGGCTGAGATTGAACAGTAGTTTTAGGTTTGGGTTTAGCTCTTCTTGGAGTTCATGTAGGACGCAGCCCGGGACACCGTCTGGTCCCATTGATGCTGTGTTTTTTGCTTTGGAGAGGGCGGCCCTTACCTGAGCATCTGAGATGTCAGGGGGGCAACACTCTGCTGGGATAGATATTTGCCCTTTTGGTGGGGAGGGGGGGAGAAGTTTGTGCTGAACCTGTCAGCTAGGATTTTGGCAATGTCTGTGGGTTCCGTGTATTTTTTGTCATTTTGGACTAATTCTGAGCATATCTGGGAAATCCCACCCAGGTTCCTAACATAACTAAAGAAAGCCTTGTGATTATCCTTAGTGTCCTGTGCAATTTTTCTCTCGAAGCTGGCCTTAGACAATTTTATGAGTGCCCGTAGTTTTTTGCTAATACTGATCAGAGATGCCTTCCCTTTTTGGGATTTTGCTCTATCATGTAGTAGCTTCCTCCTTCTATTGTATAGTTTGTTTATGGTTGGGGTCCACCAGACAGGACATCTGCCTTTGGAGGATTGGGTCTTGGTTTTATTTGGGATTGCATGATCCATGCATTCCTGAAGGTGTTCATAGAATGTGTTTATAAAGGATTCTGCGGTCTGGGCTGTATTTTCCACAGGCCCGAGGGCTTTGAAGGATTCCACCTCAGTTTTGAGGAGTGTGAAATTTGCTTTAGAGAAGTTTTTCACTGTAGTTTTCTGGGGAGGGGGTGGGGTCGGGATGTGAATATCCATTGAGATTAGTTTATGGTCTGATCTTACCAGTGAGGGATACACTTCTGGTCTGGAGCATAGAGTCCCCATGTTGGTGATGATCAGATCCAGTATGTTTTCCCCTCTTGTGGGAGTGGTAACAAGTTGTTCCATAGCATTTGAGTTTATAAATTCTAGGAACCTTTGGGCTAGGGTGTTGGAGCTAGAGTAATGCTCCCAGTCTATGTTTGGGTAGTTGAAGTCGCCCAATATAATGGTGTTTGGAGAGACCTTCATATTTTCCAGTGTTCGCAGGAAGGCCAAGTGGGGTTCCTGGGTTTGGGAGGGTGGTCTGTAGCAGGCTATAAACTGGAAGGCAGTTTTACCCACTGTTAGTTGCACATGGATAGTCTCTGATGCTTTGTGCTGTGCCACCAACCTGGAGGTGTGGGTATCTTTGACGAATATTGATACTCCCCCTCCTTTTGTGGTTCGGTCCAAGTTTTGGGGCCGAAAAGCATGGTATGAGGTATAACCTGGTAGTGCTGGGGTGCTCTCTGGAGCCTTGAACCAGGTTTCTGTTACTGCAAAGATATCGATGTTCTCCATGCTAAGGAGAGTTTTGAGTGCATGCATCTTGAGGTTTAGACTTCTGGCGTTGAGTAGCATTACTCTTAGTTTCTTATCCCTTGTGATACCTATGGAGGTGGGTTTGTCTTTTGATCCTTGCCTAAAAAAGGCACTATGGGGGTAGCAAGAGCCTTTGCCAATATCCGAAAGCCCAGGGGTGACAGGTGCGAGCCGTCCCTAGTGAAGCATCGTGGCTTGTCAAGCATGTCATCTCAGGCTGACAGGCATTGGATCCCCTTTGAATGACACCAGTACTTAAGCCAATTGTTGAAATTGATCATCTTGTCTTCATATTGTGGCATCATTCTTGGTGAGGGTAAGATGCTACTCAAGGTCAGGGTCATACCGGCCTGGGCTACATGCTCAGAGAGCTCCTCTATGTCTCTTTTCATGTAGTCCAGGGAGGTACATCTCAGGTCATTCACACCAGCATGGACAATGACTGAGTCATATTTGTACTTGCCTTGGAGTGACCTGAGTGCTTGTGTTATGTGGTGGATCCTAGCACCCGACAGGCAGCTCACCGTGACCTTCTCCTTGTTCAGCCTGGTGACCGGGACGTCATTGTGCCTGACGATAGAGTCACCTATTACAAGTGTATCAGGTGTGTTGTTTAGCCTTATGGGGTGTGACTGTTCGGCACACTGGCTTTGTGAGATATGTGTTGCACGTGTTTTGTTTTGGGGTAGCGGTTGCTTGGGTGTCTGCTTTGGAGGTCTCTGCTGCTTAGGCAGATTTTTATTTAGAGCCTCCGAGTATGTTTTTGTGTGTTTATGTGTTTGGTTTGCTGTCATGGTAGGTCTATGTGAGACTGGAATTGTAGTGAGCGTGGTTTCCTTCTCCTCCTGACTGGTTACGCCAGTACTGAGTTGAGAGAGATTAGCCTCCAGTTTGGCTATATGGCTGCATCTCTCACATGTGTTGGAATTTGTTGGGAGGAGGAGAGGGTTGTCTGTGTACATGAGGCAGTTGTAACATTGCCTCAAGATTCCCGGATTCACCAGCTGGACCGGAGAGGAGATTGACAACTGACCTTTGGACATGCTAGAATAGTATTGGGAATTCCTTTATAATTGAAAAAAAAGGCCAATGGGGAACAAGGCACTCAAGGGGAGTTTGTGAGGGTGTAGTGCTTTTAATTTTTTAGTGCTGACTTATATAATTGCTTTAGTGAGCAAGTGCCAGGTAACTTAAATGCAATGTATTACAGGTAACTTAAATGCAAAAATGACAAACAGTAACTTTCTTTCAAGTGAAACAAGGAAATAAGTACAGTAAGAAATGCAGATATCACTAGGGATCCACAGAAGCACTGAAAAGCTGCGTTTTAGGTGGAATTAGCATTTCAGGGAAATAACAAGCAAACAAACAACAAGCATACAAACAAAGCTAGATTCAGCAGGCCTGGATCTAGTCTATGCTACAGCAAACAAAGTGTACCAATTTCAGTAAGAAACAGTTCAAATATGCAGGCACTACAAGCCTTTAACCAGAAATTCCCAGCTCAGAAGGGCAGAGTCCAGCCTCTCCTCCCACAAGCGTGCAGACCACGAACCTTCTTAATGTGAAATAACTGGCCTGAAGCCCAAGTGCTTAAACCAGAACTAATACACTTTTAGAATAACAGACACTGAGCCCTCAATCAGCAGTTCCCAACTTAGAAGGATGTAGGCTACCTGTCCTGCCACCACAGTGCAGGCCACAAACCTTCCTAATGTAAAACAACTGGTCTGAAGCCTAAATGCTTAATCCAAAAGACTTAGAATGATAGCTACACTTTAATCAAGTTACTACCAAGCAGTAATAAATACAATTGAATACTTTAAAGAATGCCTGGATTAGTGCTCAAGTTATACAAACAAAGCTAGATTCAGCAGGCCTGGATCTAGTCTATGCTACAGCTACAGAAGGACAAGGCTCTCTATTCGTCCCCACCAGCCAATCAGAAAAACAGCTTACTCTACCTATTCAGGCATGTCCAAAGGGCAGTTTCCGGTGTACTCTCCAGTCCAACTGGTGAATCTGGGCATTTTGAGGCAATGCTACAACTGCCTCATGTACACAGACAACCCTCTCCTCCTACCACCAAACACTAATATATTCAAGAGATGCAATTATACAGCCAAACTGGAGGCAAAGCTCTTTCAACTCAAGACTGGAACTGATGGTCAAGAGGAGAAGGGTAATATCTGCAACACACCACCAGTCTCACATAGACCTAATAAACCAACACCGGCAAATAATGCACATGAATACATGAAAACATACTCGAAGGCTCTAAATAAAAATCTGCAAAAGCAACAAAGACCTGCAAAGCAGACGTCCAAGCAACCTCCACACCCCACCACCAACCATGAAACACATACTTCACATAATCAGTGTGCCACGAAATCACAGCCCTTAATGCAAAATAACATACCCAACACACTAGTAATAGGTGACTCTATAGTCAGGCACACTGATGTCCCACTAACTAGGCTGGACAAGGAGAAGGTTACAGTTAGCTGCTTGTCGGGTGTCAGGATCCGCCACATAACACAAGCACTCAGGTCACTCCAGAACAAGTACAAATACAACTCTGTCATTGTCCATGTTGGTGTGAATGACCTGAGACGTACCTCCCTGGACTACATGAAAAGAGACATGGAAGAGCTCTCTGATCATGTAGCCTAGGCTGGTATGACCCTGACCCTGAGTAGCATCCTGCCCTCACCAAGAATGATGCCACAGTATAAAGAAAAAAATTATCAATTTCAACAATTGGCTAGGTTTCTGGTGTCATTCAAAGGGGATCCAGTATCTGTCTGCCTGGGATGACATGTTCGACAAGCCACATTGCTTCGCAAGAGATGGCTTGCACCTGTCACCCTTAGACTTTCGAATACTGGCCAAGGCTCTTGCCACCCCCCCCCCCCATAGTGCCTTTTTTAGGCAAGGCTCAAAAGACAAACCCACCACCATAAATAGCACAAGTAACCAAAAACTGAGGGTAATGCTACTCAATGCCAGAAGTCTAAACCTCAAAATGTATGCACTCGAGGCACTCCTCAGTATGGAGAACATCGACATCTGTGCAGTAACAGAAACCTGGTTTAAGGCTCCTGAGAGCACCCCAGCACTACTAGGCTATAACTCATACCATACCTTTCAGCCACAGAACCATGACCGAAACACAAAAGGTGGGGATGTATCCATATTCATCAAGGATACCCACACCTCCAGGTTAGTGGTGCAGCACAATGTATCAGAGATCATCCATGTGCAACTAACAATGGGCAAAACTGCAATTCAAATTGTAGCTTGCTACAGATCACTCACCATAACCCAGGACCCCCATTCCGCATTTCTGGTGACACTGGGAAATATGAAGGTCCTACCAAACACCCTAATACTGGGTGATTACAATTACCCAAACATAAACTGGGAGAACTACTCAAGTACTAACTCCCTTGCCCAACACTTCCTAGAATTTATAAACTTGAATGCCCTGGATCAACTGGTCAACACCCCCACCAGAGGGAACAACATATTGGACCTGGTCATCACCAACATGGGCGACCGGTGTTCCACACCAGAGTTCAACCCTCGCTGGTTAGATAAGACCATAGACTAATCACTCTGGATATCCACATTCCGCCCCCACCCCCAGTCAAGGAAACCACCATGAAAAACTTTTCAAAAGCAAACTTCACATTACTTAAGACCGAGGTGGAAAGATTCACAGTCCCCATGCTAAAAGACAATGCTGTCCAAGCTGCTGAAACCTTTACAAAGGCACTCTATGAGCATCTGCAGGAATGCATGGATCGTGCTATCCCAAGTAAAACCAAAACTCACTCCTCCAAGAAAAGGAAACCAGTCTGGTGGACCCCTGCCATAAACAAGCTATACAACAGAAGGAGGAAACTAGTACAGAAAAGAGTAAAATCCCAAGAAGGAAAGACATCCCTGATCAGTATCAGCAAGGAACTACGATCCCTCATTAAATCATCCAAGGCTAGTTTCAAAAGAAAAATTGCCAATGACTCCAAAGATAACCACAAAGCATTATTTAGCTATGTCAAGAACCTAAGTGGAAACTCTCAGATCTGCTCTGAGTTAGTGCAGAATGGCACAAAATACACTGAACCAATTGATACTGCCAACATTCTGGCAGACAGGTTTAGTGCAAACTTCACCCCCTCTCATCCCCTAAAGGGCCCATAACCATACCAGAAGAATGTAGGGCCCCATCAATCACTGACACACAGGTTAAAACAGCCCTATCCAAAGCCAAAAACACAGCTTCAATGGGACCAGACAGTGTCCCAGGCTGTGTCTTACAAGAGCTCCAAAATGAACTAACCCCTCACCTAAACACACTGTTCAAACTCAGCCTCTCTACAGGCTATGTACCCACAGAGTGGTGCACAGCAACAGTTATCCCACTCCACAAAGGTGGAGCCACAACGTACCCCGGGAACTATCACCCTATAAGCCTGACTAGCCTGGTCTGCAAGGCTATGGAATGCATCATCATGTAACTCATTAACAGAGACATTGGGAACCTCCAAACCTTGGACCCTACCCAGTTTGGCTTTATTAAGGGCAGATCATGCCTCCTAAACCTGGTGGACTTCTTTGAGATGGTTACCAAGGCATTAGATGAGGGAAAGGAAGTCCACACAGCCTACCTAGACCTCACAAAGGCTTTTGACACCATTCCCCATTCTAGTATAATAGACAAGCTCACCAGCTTGAACATAAACCCCTACATCACGAGATGGTTTGCCAACTGACTCATGGATAGAACCCACATGGTGAGAGTTGCAGGCTCTATGTCTGACTCTAAAGCGGTTACAAGTGGCGCCCCCTAGGGCTCAGTCCTAGGACCCCTCCTGTTCGGTATATACTTCTCAGAGGTACAGGCAAGCATAGAAGGACTATGGCTGACCAAGTTCACAGACAACTGCAAACTAGGGGCCATAATTAATTCTCCGGCTGATGCAGACACCCTCCAGATGGGTTTCACCGAGACAGATACCTGGTGTCAAAATCATGGCCTCAAGCTAAATGCCAAAAAGTGCATAGTCATCCCCTTTAGAAAACACAAAGTACCTGCGAACTACCACATAGGTGGTAGTCCCCCTAAATACAGAAAATGTAATAAGGGATCTGGGGAACCAAGTAGATAGTAATCTTTCCTTTGATAATCATATTGCCAAGGTGGTTAGAAAATCCTTCTATGTGCCCTCCTAATCACAAAAGGGTTCACATCTAGAACAAAAGAGGTTATTGTGCCTCTCTACTCATCACTCATTAGACCCATCATAGAATACAAAGCCCCATTTGGGATGTACCTTACAAGACACCTGCAACAGCTGGAAAGACCACAAAGGTACCTCACCAAGAGGATTACTGGCCTCAAACAGATGCCCTATGCAGCCTGACTCAAGAAACTCCAGCTGTACTCAGTTGCATACCACTTACTCAGAGGTGATCTCTGCCTGACATACAAGGCCATGTCCAACCCAGAATTTATGGACATGCTCCACCTAAAAAAAAAAACAAATCTCAGAGAGCCACACGCTCTAGAGATATAAACCTCACCACAACGATAAATGGGACATGCTGGAGGGATAGATTCCTGTCCCAGACACTCCCCATGCTTTGGAACAGGATTCCAATATACATCAGGCAGAGCCCCTCACTAACACTCTTCAAGAGAAACCTTGACGGGTGGATGGGAAACAGAACATTTACCCCGGGGATCACTGCAGTGGCTCTGCTGGACAGTGGCGCAGGGAACTAATGGCTCTGCTGGACAGAGGCACAGGGAACTAATCTAAGGGGGTGGCGAAAGCCAACACATTCTGGCTAGGCTTATAAATGCCCTTGGGCAGATAGCCTAGTACTTACCTATGAACCTATGAACCTAAATGAGGTAAACAATTTAAAACTTCAGATAGCCAATTTGTTTCCTTACCCAAACCATTTTGAGCAGAAAATTATGATTATTTTCTAAAACACTAACAGTAATTACTTTTGGTTCTAAAAGCATAATCTGTATTTCTTTTAGAGCAACATGCACAGATGGTTCTAACATGCACATGTGAACATTTCATTTCATGTAATACTATCAAGCTCATAATCAAAAACTTGAAGCACATACAACTGAATACACCTGACTTTTCTGTTGTAATCAGACAGTTTCCTCCTAGTTTCCAGCCCAAGATCAGCTGGGGAAACTTCCAAAATATTTAGCTCTTCCCAAGCATCAAGCTTAGAACATGTAGTTAGGATTACCAACTGACTTTCAGCTAAGAGTGCCCAACAACTGGTAAAGGGTAATTCAGTATTGTAACTGCTAGCCTTCAATTTATTGTTTCTGCAACTAAAGCATTCAGTCTGGGGGATTGTTTCTAAAATAACATTTCTTCATTTTAGATAATTAGCTACAGTATGGTTCATTTGCAAAATTGAATTCCAACAGTGATGGTCCAATTAGATCATTTTACTTGCCAGTACTATTTTCTGAACAAAATAATAATTTACGCCCCACCCACCAGCGTCTCAGAAAGAGTGATACGTAAATGACCTTTAAGAACTGCAATAAAGCATATGCATTTTTGATATTCATATTGTAAAAATTATGAAAAATGCACATGCATTCATTTAATAATTTCATTTCTGAAATCTATATGCACAGTTTAAACACAGATCTGAAAAATGGACAGATTATTTGGACAAAGCAATGCCCAGACTAGGTATTAAACTGGGGAAAATTACTTTCTAGTTTGATACAATGCCACCCATAACTAACACGAGGGAAGGTATCCTGTGTACTGGAGGGCCATAATTCTGGAGGGTCTGGTACCAATATATGTTCTGACTGTATTCAAAATTTTCCCTCTAAGGGTTTTCATTCACACTTTTAAACTGAGTTTCTTGGCACTGTCACACTTAGCTGACTCATGTAACCCCTCCCCTTTTAGTTATTCTTCTCAGGAACAAAGTATATTTAAAACAGATAGGATTTGCTAACTCCTGCATGACTGAAAAATGTGTGTGAGTTGTCTTAATGACAGAAGAAACTTGGCTAGCTATACTTTTGTAGATGTTTTTTTCTGTCTCACTCTGAGCTAGACAAAGGTTCAAGATCATAAGACAAAGGTCAAATGCACAGCAAAAACTGCATGCCGAAATCTATTGCTTCCCTTCAGCAAATGTCTGTCTGAAGAATTCAGTCATTAACCTGGAGACAAACAGATGTACAAACACTGTCTGTGTGAATGGAATTTTACATGTTGGAACTTGATGCATTTCTACATTGTAACTTCTAATACATACTAAATTGTTAAACAGCTTTGTCACAGAAATAATAGCCTCATAGAACAATTGTGTATTTGTACTTATTACTATGTTCGTTTTGTGCTTATACATCAATTGTAAAGAGGGACATAAGCAATATAATAAACTTGCACTTAATCAATGAATTCAAACAAATATTACTATGTGTACGCATAGTGAGGAAAGAAAGATTAGGGATTTTTTTATGAAGATTTGATGGTAACTTGGATGATAAATATGTTCCATGCAGTCTGCATGTTTCACCTACCAATTATTGTGAGGTTTCTCTAGAGAAATCTGGAGTTTCTCTACCTACAAGTTACATGCTTTCTGGTCTATTATATGCATCAATCTTATGGCTGTTGTCTGGACTAACTCAAGTGGTTGTGATGTCCCACCCATTGTACATCCTTCCTGAACTTCACAGTGCTCACGTTATGGCCTTAGAAGGGCTAACTACAGTGGCAACATTATCTGTCGCTTTTGTAGACTAGTCTTATTTTAACACACACTACCATCCTTTTATCTGCACTACTGCCCTGTGATGCTGTTTTTGATGGTTGACTGCACATGTAATAACCACAGACACTAGTCATGCTGATTTATCATCAGTTTAATTTAATCCAGTTGCTAATTTGTCATGGCTTCTGTGCACTACACACACTACTCAACACTGGTCTACTCTGTGTGTGTGTGTGTGTGTGTGTGTGTGTGTGTGTGTGTGTGTGTGTGTGTGTGTGTGTGTGTGGTTTTAAAGGTATGTTCGTGTTTAATCCTGGTAATACACAAGCTTGAAGTTTAGCAATCCACTTCATTTCATTACGTTCGGTCGCTAGAATGATATCACCTCCCCTGGCATTAGTCTTAGTGGCCTGCAATACCATACATTAAAAATAATGTCCATCATTATCAGTGATATGTTTAAATAATGGATTTTTTACATCTCTTAGTCTAATGTCAGTCACATGCTTCAAGTTCCTTAAAGCATATATCAATTTTTCTCACATAGAAGCATGTGCATAAATGGCATATTGCCACATAGACCAAATGTTGTTTTGATTGGCATAATGGTTAAGGTGTTTACCTTACAGTCCCAAGGTGTAGGGTTTGATTCTTACATGGGATAACTGGCTAGGCTTAAAATAGTTCATAAGGACAGTTAGCCTAGTAATAATCTATGAACCTATATCTATGAACCTACAATCCACATAGCTATGACAACTATATTTCCTACCAGTCTGGGGATGTATAAACTCATCAGCTGTCAAAATATATTTACAATAAGTACATAGTCTGCATAATAACCTGTATATATTCATATAGTTACTGAAGTTTTCGAGGGCGGCCACGGTGGTACAGTGGTTAGCATTGCCCCCTCATAGCAAAAGGTTCTCTGGTTCGATCCTTGGCTAGGGTGCTTTCTGTGCGGAGTCTGCATGTCCCCCCTGTGGTCACGTGGGTTTCCTCCAGGTGCTCCGATTTCCTCCCACACCTCAAAGGCATGCTGTAGGTGGATTGGACACTCTAAATTGGCCCTAGGCATGAGTGCGTGTGTGTGCTTTCTGTGGAAGTTTGGGCACCAGGCTGGCAACTCAACACTGTAAAACTCCACTCCAATCATGAGCGGACAGGTGATCCACTGTGGTGACCTCTAACTGGGAAAAGAAGAAGAAGTCACTGAAGTTTTCTACATGATTTGTGGATGACATATATCTAATATGGAGAGGCACTGTTGAGAATTTAAATAACTTTGCAGTGTCCTTGGAAGGAACAACTGAGTTTCTGAGATTTATTCAGTTATTCCACTACTAATATAAGCTTCCTGGATATAGAGATTTCCAGTGATGAGCTGAACAATTTTAACACAAAACTGTTTAGAAAGGAATGTAGGAAGAATAATTCATTGCATAGAAATAGTATGCATCCGGCGCTTATCTATCAATTTTATTTGTTTTATTAAAGTTGGCTTATGTTTTACTGTCTGGTGGCAGCATCATTTTATTTATATATATATATATATATATATATATAAATATATATATATATATATATATATATATATATATATATATATATGTATTTATTCATATATAGGTCTACTTTGAAACATCTAAAACCCATAATATCTAATTTCATAACACTGAGACCAGAACATCTAAAACCCAAAACCTCTAAAACCCATAACATCGAATTTCATAACATATAACACTCCAAATCACAAGAAAATAACACCCAGTCCACATATAATGACACCAAACTACCAAACATACTTTTTGCTATGTTTCTGCAGGGGGGAAGCCCCCCTGCACCCCTCATGTGAAGGGGCTCTGCCCTCCACACCCCCCATAAATTAAATATACCAACTCCAAGATCGCACTCCAGTGGGAAAAAGTTAATTTCCTAACCCCACTGTATCAAGCCCTCCTGCAGAAACATAGAAAAAGTGTGTTTGATAGTTTGGTTTCATGATATGTCATTATATGTGGAGGGGATGTTATTTTCATGTGATTTGTACTGTTAGATGTAATGAAATTCAATTTTATGGGTTTTAGATGTTTTGCGTTTTAGATGTTCTGGTTCCAGTGTTATGAAATTAGATGTTATGGGTTTTAGATGCTTTGAAGGGGACCCATATATATATATATATATATATATATATATATATATATATATATATATATATATATATATATATATATATACACACACATATATATTTGCATCTTTTGGCTTTTCACTTACCTGTTGTTGTATCTTTCGGCTTTTCCCGGTTAGGGGTCGCCACAGCGGAACTCCGGTCTGCTAATGATTGGCAGTATATTTTTACATGCTGAGTTGCCAGCCCTGACACACAACCTTCAGCAAAGGTACACCCATTCACGCATGTCTCCACACAGAAGACGCTCTAGTTGAGAATCGAACAGGACGTCTTACTGTGAGGCGACAATGCTACCGCAGCACCACCACTGCAGTCTTTTTATACACACACACACACACACACACACACACACACACACACACACACACACACACACACACACACACACACATAAAGTATGCAGTATATGTAGTGCACACATTGTATACATAATATGTGTTTTGTGCAGTGTGAGTGCAATAAGTGTGTGTGTAGTATACTGTCATGTATGCAGTGAGTGACGTACTGTGTGCATGCAGTAGATGCAGCATGTGAATAGTACACAGTGCATGAAGAGAGTGCCTGATTATGCACTGTGTTCTGGACATAGGTGAAATGGTGTAGTACATGTACAATTTATTTGCAGTACCTGCAATGTGTATGTGCACTGCATGCAGTATGTGCAATATACAAACTGCATATGGAGTATATGCCTTACAGCATTTTATGTATAGTGCATATGCAGTGATTGCACTAAGTCCTGTATGCAGTGTGGGAGTAGGATGTACAGTGCATGCATTTTGCATAGTGCAGTGTGTGTGTTCAAGTAGGTGATGCAGTGTGTAAAATGCATACAGTTAGCATGTGCAATATGTGTGAGTAGTGCATATGCAGTGTGAATGCATTGTATATGTACGCAGTATGTGTCCACTTTATGCAGTATGCCTGCAATGTGTTTTCAGTGCACATGCACTGAACGCCCAATGCATACACTATGCATTACATCAACATATACATTCACATGTTCTGCTTGCAGTTTGTGTGCAGAATATACAGTCTATCTACATTGTGTATGTAATAGGTTTAATTTATAGTGTCTGCATTAGGTGTTCAATGCAAATGCAGTTTGCATGGATTGTTTGTGTAGAGTGTGTATACAGTGCATGTGTGCGCTGTTTGTGTAATGCTTGTACATTGTGCACAGTAAGAGTGCTATGTGAATATTTACAATGCATGGCTTGAATGTGTCATATGTAATGCATGTGCATTTTTCACATTTTACAAGCAACAATCATAGCTAGTACGACAGCCCTATGCTGCTCAATTCAGTAAACCTGTAATTCAGGCCTTTTGATAACCACATGACTAATTTGTTAAAGCTTCTAGATTTTTTTTGTCTTGGTTTATAGGCAAGTACTGCAGATAATTTCAAACCTAGCCCAAAAACCCAAGTCAAAACTTTGTTCTAGCCTTATGGCAACGTGAAGTATGGATAGCTATGCCAGGAGAAGTAGGGAAGTGGATGTGTAACATATGCCAGCATAGCTAGCTGAAGTTTTGTAAATAATTATATGTCATTTGTATATTAAACTGATTTGTACAGATGCTTGTGTTGAAAAATGTATTTGCAAAGTTACTTGTGTTCGAAAAATGTGCCAACAGTGGATCCTGCTGGGAAGAAAAAGAAATACACTTGTATTTCAGACTGTATTATAACTGTGGAAATTAATATATTGTAACAGAGAATACTGGAAGAGAAGAGGTTAATCTCAGTCCAGTTAACTTTGAAAAATAGTCTGAAATTAAATTACTGAATTTAGGCCATAAAGATTGTATCTTACAGTTTTGATTGCAGCCAGAGAGAAAAAGTCTATACTAGGAAGCCTTCTGTATTGTCCTTGGGGGTGAACTAATTGCTGCTCTGGAAGGTAAGGAGTTTGAAATTGTTTTATGACTTCCAGAAACTGCAACAGATCTTAACAAAGCTCTAGGTGTGTAAGGAAACATATCTTTGCTAAATTCTAGCAGCATCTGGTAAAAGGGGTAGTATGGGAACCAGAAGTCAGATGACCAGATGTATGTGATGTCATTATGTAATCCAGCACAAAAATGATGTTTTGATACTAGATGAGACTGAAGTCTCAGAGCTCTTTGTTTTTGAAACCTGACAAAGAAGGATCTCACACCCACTTCATCTTGCCTTGCTTTAATAACTAGCCAGGGAATACTAATTCTTTAGATCGGTCAGGAAAATACATTGAGATTAGTTAAGTACTGTTTTTCTATATCTGTGTGAATCTATTTGCCTGTGTTATTTTTAATATTTCCTGTGATTGGAACTATGGTGTTATTGTAAATAGATATTTAGTATTTCATGTTGTTTTTATTATTTATTATTAAATATATTTAAACATTTCATCGTGGCTGGTCCTTTAGAGAATATTTTAACTTTTGAGAATATTTATATTTATTTGGTGACACTGAAGCTGCTCCTGAAAGCATTACTGCATTGGTCAAACACTACCATTTATATTAGTATTAATTTCACTTAGTATAATTGGGTACCCTTGTAAGAGCCTTATAGTAGCTGGTTTTGGAGTGTCTGGTGGCAGTAACCACCTTATAGTCTGGGCAAAGGGTAGCAGACAGAGTAAATCTGTGCCAGACATTTACAGATCTTCTGTGTGTGTGTGTGTGTGTGTGTGTGTGTGTGTGTGTGTGTGTGTGTGTGTGTGTGTGTGTGCGTGTGTGTGTGTGTGTGTGTGTGTGTGTGTGTGTGTGTGTGTGTGTGTGTGTGTGTGTGTGTGCAAATCAAATCTCAAAGATTGTGTGTGTCAGCTGCTTGTAGCAGGGACACAGAACACTGGTTTCACAGAGAGAGTGGTGGAGGACTTGGCTAAGACACTCTACAGCTGTGCCAGTGGGGAATCTTAGTGGGGACCTGGAGACAAAGAGAGATAGAGAGAGAGGGGAGCCCAGCCCCTGGACTGAGTGTGTTTCCTGTATGACCTTAAGGGAAATTGTGCTTGATGCGGAAAGCTGCATCTGGAAATATTGTGTGCATCTATTTTTGCTCCAAGTGGATGTCTTTCAATGGTGCCAGTGTTGAAGATTCAGGCTCCTTGGTTAGTGGCCTATAGGAGTGACATCACAAGCCTCAAGAAGGGCAAGACATGATAGGCTGTGAGAGAATTTAAGTCTTCCCATCCAGTTATCTGGGTTTACCTTGATGGTGGCAAGGTTACTACTCTGCTTGACATGTAGAAAAACTTTGTTTCAGAGGTGGGGGATACATCGGGATATGAATCTATCATGCCATGTCTTATTTATCTGCTGATAAAAGTTTAGTTCCGTTAACCAATTAGTTGATGTACTACTAGTTCTGCAAAGAAATATGATATATTGTTATATATTTCATTGCACAAAATGTTGGGTGTAAATCTCCACAGAGGAGTCTGTAAGAGAGTAATTACAGAGAAATGTCTGCCACTCCCTCCTGATAACAAAGATTTTTGAGGCCACTGATATTTTTAGTTAGGAATCTTTGAGGTCTCTCAAAATACATGCCAAAAGGCGCATTATATTTAATAATGGGTCTGATAAGATATGACTAAAGGGGGATTAAGACTTCTTTGGACCTAGTAGAGATGCCTTTTGGAATTCATTAAGACTTGTTTGGATCTAGTGGAGATGTCTTTGGGAATTCAATGGGCAGGATTAAAGATTTTTCAACCTACTGTGGAGACACAATGGTCAAATGATAAGGAATTATCAACAAGAATACCCAAATCCCTTACAACAACATCTAAATTGTGAGGTATATCCCCTATATGGTAAGTGAATCTACTGTGTTCACCATAATGAACTATACTACATTTTATTGCATTTCATTTGAGACCATTGTCCTTGCATCAATTGTTAATAAACTCATAGCTGTGCTGGGACAATTGTGAGTTAGTTGAAGATCAAATAACAACACACAGTTTACAGTCATCCGCAAAGTTAGTTAACCATGGGCCAGAAATGCTGGCTTGAAGGTCTGAGAAATATATGCCAACTAGAGGGCCCAAACAGAGCCCTGTGGTACACCTCTGCTAATTGTTTTGTTTCCAGAAGTGGTACCTGCTACTCTAACCATATGGGTTTTCTCATGCATAATGGTATAGTGTGAGTACAGTATGTGCAGTGTGAATTCAGTGTATATAGTTCTTTGTATTCTGCCAGTTAGCTACCAATTTCACTTAAGGATTTATATTCAGATTTACAAGTCTGTCAGTAATGCTTGCTTGGGGAAGAGTGTTAAAGGCCTTGGCTAAGTCTAGATATGTTATATGCCCTGCATACCCACTGTCTACTGTTTCCGTTACTTTTTTCAAAGAAATTAATGAGGTTAAAGATGGAGGGCCTATCTTTGATAAAGCCAAACTGATGAGCTGATGAGGATCTAGAGTTGAGAGAGTTTCAATGCCTGGATTGATGAATTCTGAGATAATGCACTCCATACTTAAGTGAGGAGTTTTAATGATTTACTTTTTGCTATACACGGTGTATACTGTTATGCATTTTAACATAAAGCCATAGGAACAAAACACTTGTTACAGTATAAGAAATAAAGCTTTTGTTTTTTGTCCACACAAACTTTGCTTTTATGAAGTGTGCAAAGTATGTTAACTGCAGATGCACTGTATGTAGCATAGTGTGTGGCGTGCATATACATTATGTAGAGAGTGCAATGTATGTGATGCTTGTATAGTTCATTTATGGTGGCACAGTCTAAATGTAGTGCATGTGTAATAAATGCAGTGCATCTGAATGCAGTGTGTGCAGTGCGATACACAGTGCACATGTAGTACATGCATTGTGTGCAATATATTCAGTTAATGTGTAGTGAGTAGCACATGTACAGTTTGCAGTGAATTTCCACTGTGGATTATATGCTTACAGTGCATGTAAAGTATTTGCAGGGTATATTGCCTATTTTTAGTGTGTGTGCAGTAAATGTGCACTGCATATAATGTAGTAAGTATTTTAGTAAGTGCAGGATACATGCAGTTTTGATAGAGTGCCCTTAGTTTATGAAATGTAGGTGTACAGTATGTGTACAATGAATAAACTATACATACAATGTGAATGCAGTGCAGGCAGTATATCTGCAGTGTGTGTGCATAGTACATGTAGTCACAGATGCAGTCTTCAGTGTATAGGTAGCACATATGTGCAGATCATTTTGTCTGTGGACACTAAATGCAGTACATGTGCAGGATGTGTTTTCTGGTCAGACAGTGCACAGTTTATGCAGTATCTGTAATGCATGTGTAGGACATGTAATGTTTGAATGTTGTGTGCAGTCTGAGCAGTACAAATGCAGCATATGCATAATGGTATAGTGTGAGTACAGTATGTGCAGTGTGAATTCAGTGTGTGTGTAGCCCTTTGTATTCTGCTTGTACTACATGTGCAACACATTTTCAATGTTTATATAATGTATGCAGTGAATTTGCAGTGTGTAATGTATACAGTGAGCTGTATGCACTCTATAATTTATGCAGTGAAACATGCAATATTTGAAGTCAGTGTACATTGTGTAATGTGCTTGCAGTGAATGTGAATAAATACTTTGTATGAAATGTGTACAATGTGTGTATGTGCAGTGACAGTGTCCATTACATGTGCAGTGAATGGACAATGTGCAGTGCATGTGTGCTGTAAATGAGGTCCTTGTGGTATGTCTACAGTACCTGTAGCGCATAATGTCTATTGTGTTTGCAGATCCTATACTGTGTATTCAATGCGTGAAATGCAATTACAGTGCATGCACTATATATGTAGCAAGCATGCAATGTGTGTGCAGTACAAGCAGTGTATGTTGATTGTAGGCAGTACATAGTGTACAATATGCAGTGCATATGTAGATCTGAGACTATTACCTTTTCATGTGATATAACTTTTTAATAGATGTGCACTTGTAAACACCACCACAGGCTTCCCTCTTGTTCCATCTCCTCATTTGGATGGGCTGCTGACAGTGATCTGGAAAACATGTCATGTAGATCACAGTATTATATATAACATCCATGTCACCGTGTTTGAGACCAGACACTTCAGTACATGTCCACTGCAAGATGTTCAACATGTGTATATATGCCAACATGATATTTTACCTTCTCTATAAGACATGTGAATGTAACCATGGCCTACATCCAGCTATCTCTCTTTTGAGTAATGTGCATATTTATAGCCCTAATGGCATACAAAGTAACATGTGCATCAAACTGTCAGACACAAGCACTGATATTCAGTTTGCATTGTGCCACACTCCAAAATACAGACATATTGTAAGCAAACATATGCAATTATATATCATGAATGCAATAGGTCAAGCAACAGAGTGCCAATTTAAAAGATCTGCAAACCAGTTGTGGATGCCAGAAATGCCATGTCAACTACCAAGCAATATACATACATAAGCATAGACTCAGGCAAGCATTGGCGACTATATATACAACCAAAAGCCTGTTAGGTATACAGTGTGGTTGCTCAGTGTATTGCACAGCTGGGTACTCCTTGATTACATGTTCACTGATGATTCTGCAGGATCTGTAATGGGTAACATATTAGTAGATATTAAACATTTGATACTTAAAATTGTAATTAAATATTTTAACCTGTTGGTGTACATACTAAAAATGTGCTGCTGGGGGTACCACTCTTATCTCATTGAATGCACCCAGTAGTTGCCACTCTAGTGCAGATTGCTTCATTTTCATTGACACTGTTTGCCTTTCCTTGCAGTCTCCATGTCATCTGTAAGCCTTCTGATGATACTTTTCCAGATGTCCACACAGAGCTGACCTTCAGGATGAAGAGCCTGCCCAAATAAAATGTCATGAATTGAAATTGCATAGCAAGCAAATAATTTCACTTCTCTTTTCTCAATGTAGGGAAGCTGTTCTTGGGTTTCAATGTCTAGAACAATATGGCTCATGATATGAACACAAAGGAATGTGATTTCATGTATCTACCAAATGGACGTCTGTCTTGTCAGTCATATTCATTGCCATACCACGCACAATGTCACATCATATTAAGATAATGGTCAGTAGCATATACAAACATGGGACACACCATTCCTGTACAAGTCTGTGCAGGTGGCTTAGTTTGGGGAAGAAATGTATGCATGATGCAATGAAATCCCATGCACATGAATGCATATCATGTAAACCCTTTGTATTTTATGAAAATTTGGGTGAAATATACCTGATTTGTTACCCATACATATACGACAGTACATAATCCTCATTTGCATTGTAGGGCTTCATTACACTATTGCCATATGCAATTGAGAAGTATTATGTACTATTGTTACAGTAGTAGTAGTACATCTTATAAGTAGTGTTTGGTCAGTTCTAGGTAAGATATTATGGTGTTACAACATTTATAGCATTTTGAGGTTGTATTTTTCTGCAAGACAGAGTAGTACTTTTAGTTCTGTAGTGGTCTGGATTGCTAGGTATATCACCATATTGTATAGGTCACTGTAATAGTTCTCTCTTCATTGTTTGTTTTCATAATGAAAGCTTGTAAGGCTTACAGTATGATAAAATGCAGACATGCAGGGCAGTTATTCATGACTATGTTTATTCTGTGTTTGTCCATGTTGTAGTAACAGGTAAAAAAAGAGAAAATGAACTTCATCCGCAAGAGACAGAAGTGGCAAAGAACATCATCCACAACCTATCAGGAAGAACCTTCCTTTTCTGTGGGCACATATTTCGAACCAGTCCACCCATTCATTCTATAGTGTCCCTTTGTGGGATAGTGATTCAGTGGCTGCACAACTAGATTAACTTTTACAACCCCTTGCCAGGTTGTCTGAATCCTATGTGAGGGACTCTTTTTTTTTTTTTTTTGATAATTGCAACACATTACATGGCAATGGCAACAGAGGTCATTTTGGGCAATGTTAGATGCCCATAATTTATATAGTGATATTGCACACCAAAAGTTTTTTTCCTATAATTATCTTATTCTTTTATTGTAAATATCATGTTTTATAGGCACGTAGGTTAAGTACTAGACTAGCTGCCCTTGTGGGCCATTTTATGCCTATCCAGTCTACCCTTTTTTGTGCTCAAAATAACCTATCCCATTTGTTTATAGATTGGTCTTGCCCAGCCGATGGTTGATATTATCCCTAATGAGAATAACTGGGATCATACCATAGATAATTTGACAGGACCCATGCATGGAATAAAGCATTTAGAAGATGCAACTGACAATTAGTATTACAGGGGCAGTTTTGGGGTATAATTTTCTTTTTCCCATCCATAGATCTAAGTTGCACTTAAAAATGGACAGGAGTGAACTTTGGTTTATGTGGCTGGGGAGTCTGTTTTATAGCAGTGGTATTCTCTGCAAAATATACCTGTCCCTCCAAACCACTCTGTTGATGTTGCAGAAGAGATTTAGATCCCTGGACTGAATATTTCTGATGCCATTTGACTTGTTGATGTGCAGGAAATCTATCTGTATTGGGTGAGAGGATGTCTTGTATGAAGTGGCAGCTGGTGACTTCAAATAAAAGGGGGCCTGCAGGAGACAGCTGAATGGGTTGCGCCAAAAGTAGGGTCAACTATAAAGGGGTGGAGTTATGTTCAAAACCAAAAAACTGGGACTTTAATTAAATATGCTGCCTTGGGTGCCAAACCGTCATTATGAGAGTCCAATCAAGACAAAATGAAGTAGAGAAGAAAAAAATATTTCAATGCATTTGCTACATGACAGCTTACTTAATATCTAGATGGAAACAAAAAGGTTGTGAGGCTAAAAAAAATACTTTTTAAATACATTACTGGAATGCCAGTCAAAATCAAATATAAAAAAAAAAACAAGCAGCACTCAACTCAAACCACTTCTCCTTGCACTGCAGTTCTAATTATAATTTACAGTCAGCTTTATAAAAGTACCAAGTAACATGCTAAAAGTATCAATCTCTGTGATACCCCCACTTGTAAAATGTTTCTTATCCAAAAAAGACTTGCTGCCTGACAACAACTATCTACTTGTTTCATGGGGAAAACATGATCAAAGTAAAAAATGAACAGCAAACAAGAAACAAGCTCAAGATAAATTGCTTAAAGGATTACTGCACAGGTTATGGACCACACATGATAGATTGGCATTCTGTTTAATTTATGGGTAAAGCCTGCAAAGATGACTGCAAGTGTCCAACAAATGTAATGAGATTCTAAAAATACTGTAATCCTGTCCTTTATTACAAATACTGTCATATGCATTTCAATACTTAAGGCTTATACGTTATCTAGTTATGTTGTGAGGTGGAGTTCAGGGATGAGTTAAGGCAGGCACTGGGTGGCAGTGAAGAGTTACCAAATAGTTGGGTAATTACAGCAGAGCTAGTAAGGGAGACGGCTAGAAAGGTGCTTGGCATCACATCTGGACAGAGGAAGGACGACAAGGAGACGTGGTGGAATGAGGAAGTACAGGAGAGTATACAGAGAAAGAGGTTGGCAAAGAAGAAGTGGGATTGTCAGAGAGATGAAGAAAGTAGACAGGAGTATAAGGAGATGAGGTGCATGGCAAAGAGAGAGGTGGTGAAGGCTAAGGATAAGGTATATGAAGAGTTGTATAAAAGGTTGGACACTAAGGAGGGAGAAAAGGACCTGTACCGATTGGCTAGACAGAGGGACTGAGCTAGGAAAGATGTGCAGCAGGTAAGGGTGATAAAGGATAATGAGGGAAGCATATTTACAAGTGAGGAGAGTGTGTTGAGGAGATGGAATGAGTACTTTGAGGGGTTGATGAATGAAGAGAATGAGAGGGAGAGAAGGTTGGATGATGTAGGGATAGTGAATCATGAAGTACAATGGATTAGCAAGGAGGAAGTAAGGATAGCTATGAAGAGAATGAAGAATGGAAAGGCTGTTGGCCCAGATGACATACCTGTGGAAGCATGGAGGTGTTTAGGTGAAATGGCAGTGGAGTTTTTAACCAGATTGTTTAATGAAATCTTGGAAAGTGAGAGGATGCCTGAGAAATGGAGAAAAAGTGTTTTGGTACCGATTTGTAAGAATAAGGGTGATGTGCAGAGCTGTAGTAACTACAGAGGGATTAAACTGATCAGTCACAGCATGAGGTTATGGGAAAGAGTAGTGGAAGCAAGGTTAAGAAGGGACGTGATGATTAGTGATCAGCAGTATGGTTTCATGCTAGGAAAGAGCATTACAGATGCGATGTTTGCCCTGAGAGTGTTGATGGAGAAGTACAGAGAAGGTCAGAAGGAGTTGCAGTGTGTTTTTGTAGACTTAGAGAAAGCATATGACATGGTGCCTAGAGAGGAGTTGTGGTATTGTATGAGGAAGTCAGGAGTGTCAGAGAAGTATGTAAGAGTGGTACAGGATATGTACGAGGGTAGTGTGACAGCGGTGTGGTCTGTGGTGGGAGTGACGGATGCGTTTAAGGTGGAGGTGGGGTTACATCAAGGATCAGCTCTGAGCCCTTTCTTATTTGCAATGGTGATGGACAGGTTGACAGATGAGATCAGACAGGAGTCTACATGGACTATGATGTTTGCAGATGACATTGTGATCTGTACTGAGAGTAGGGAACAGGTGGAGGACACCCTGGAGAGATGGAGATATGCTCTAGAGAGAAGAGGAATGAAGGTCAGCAGGACTAAGACAGAATATATGTGTGTGAATGAGAGGGAGGATAGAGGAATGGTGAGGATGCAAGGAGTAGAGGTGGCGAAGGTGGATGAGTTTAAATACTTGGGGTCAATAGTTCAGAGTAACGGTGAGTGTGGAAGAGAGGTGAAGAAGAGAGTCCAGGCAGGATGGAGTGGGTGGAGAAGAGTGTCAGGAGTGATTTGTGACAGACTAGTACCTGTAAGAGTAAAAAGGAAGGTCTACAAGAGGGTAGTGAGACCAGCTATGTTATATGGGTTGGAGACAGTGGCATTGACAAAAAGGCAGGAGTTTGAGCTGAATGTGGCAGAGTTAAATATGTTAAGATTTGCACTGGGTGTGACGAGGGTGGACAGGATTAGGAATAAGTATATTAGAGGGTCAGCCCAGGTTGGAAGATTTGGAGACAAAGCCAGAGAGGCAAGATTACGTTGGTTTGGACATGTGCTGAGGAGGGATGCTGAGTATATTGGGAAAAAGATACTAAGGATGAAGCTACCAGGTAACAGGAAAAGAGGAAGGCCTAAGATAAGGTTTATGGATGTGGTGAGAGAGGACATGCAGGTGGTTGGTGTGACAGAGCAAGATGCAGAGGATAGGAAGAAATGGAAACAGGTGATCCGCTGTGGCGACCCCTAATGGGAACAGCCGAAAGAAGATGATAAAGTGTTTAACAAGTGATCAGGGTTCTAAGAATCCACTTTTGATAGAGCAGTCTGTGTTATCCAACCTGCACCTCAGATTGTCTGAAATGCTGGGTCAACTGGAATTCCTAAAACTGGATAGCACAAAGAAGTAATCTTCATGGAGAGTCCTGCAACAACCCTCTCTTTAAGAGGAATAACATGTATATTTAGTTTTAAAAAACTCTTATTTATTCTCTGATGGATGTCTGTCCTTGTTTTAACAGCTGAATAATCTCAGAAAATGTTCTCTTTTTTATAAGGGTTTTCTTTGAAGGGAGGAATCAGGCTGTGGGAAGGAGTTTAGATATTGTTTTAGGTTGGTGGTTTGACACATACCTCATTTGTATAGAAATAAGGGTCCTTTTTTATCCTCACCTTCCCAGGTTATAACAGATAGATTTACATGGTGGGTTTAAAACTTAAGATTTTAAAATTACAGACAAAATCAAGGATTATTTTTCACTCTACTATAAAAAACTACGAAACAGCAACAACAGATAATAACTAGAGTTAAAAACTAGAATTAAAAAAAAATTGAATTAAAAAAACATTTAAGTAATGCTTTCCAAAGGTTGCTTCATCAGATTTATCAGATATCCAGGTGATTTTGTTTAATATTCTGTTCCCTAAAAGGCTGTCTTTAGTTTGGGATAAGTCTGATTCATTCTTTTAATAATTTCCTAGATCTTTTTTCATCTCTGTAAATGTTATGCCTAATCACTATTTGCCAGGTAATTTGCTTTATAGTACAGCTAGCATGCTTTAAATTTCCAGATTCATTCTGTCTTGGAAGATATCTAGCAGCTAAAACCACCCTGTAGTATACGTTTTTGTTTCAGTGGATGGTTCACTCCTAAAATCTGGCCAGAGACCTCTTTTATGGGGCTCATAGTCCAATCATTTTAAACATAATGCATCATCTTTTACACCATGCACCTCATATGAATGGTTGGGGCTATGCTAATACACCTATTGGGTATCACACTATGCTGCAGATGCAGGGGACTTTACTAATGCCTGTTCACTAGGTATCATATAATGCAACTCATATGGATCTCTTTGCTAAATCTGATTATGCTGTGGTGCATATGCAGATGGCTATGCTAATGCTCATAATTAGGATTCACATCATGATACATTTGTGGGTTATAAGCTATCTTCATTAGGTATCGCACTATACATCTGATATGGCTGGTTATGCTGTTATGGTCCTTCAGATATCCTACTTTACTGCACATGTTGGTGGCATGCTAATTCCCCATCATAGGTGTCATACAATGCAGTGTGTGCAGATGGCTATGATAATGCCCTCACTTTAGGTATCATACTATGGACTTAATGCAGGTGTCTATGTGAATTTCTTGCATTAAGTATTGCACCATGCTGCACATATTTATGGTTATTATAATACTCCATCAGGTGGTTATGTAAATGCTGCCTCATTAGCTATCATGCTGCGTTGTATATGTATATGGTTTTCTAATGCCCCACTTGAGTATAGCACCATAATGATAATGCTGGTGGCTTTACTAATACTCTCATTTAGGCATCACAACATGCAACTTGAGGGTGCTCTGCTGATATTCCCCATTAGGTCTCACATCACGTTGCACCTGGAAGCCTCTATACTATCACATTAATATTTATATTATTACAACATGCACCTCTTGTGGGTGGGTATGCTACTACCCTCCTATTATGTCTCTCACCATGTTATGTCTACAGGTGGCTTTGAGAACCCCCCCCCATTAAGTATCACATACTGCATATGTAGGAAATAAGGTAACACATTCAACTTGTATCACACCATACACCTCATGTGGGTGGTTATGGTAAAAACCTCATTAGGTTTCTCACCATACAGCACATGCAGGTGGTAAGCCAGTACCTCCAATAGGTATGACAACATGCACACAATTGGTCTGTGTCTTGATATCCCTGTATTAGGTATCCCACCATGCAGGACATGTGTATTGTACATGTTGCACACCAAGGTCACTATGTTAATATCACACAATGCTGCATGTTTGGGTCATTCTGCTAGTACCCCAATTGAGGTATCATACAGCACAGGTCATTGTGTTAATCTGCCCCAATTAAATATCACACCATGCTGCACATTTGAGTCATTCTGCTGGCACCACTTAGGTGTCACACTGTGCAGGTCATTATGTTACTACCTCCCATTAGATTCTATACCACGGATCTCATGTGTAATACCCTCACTAGATATACAGGTCATGGGTTACTATGCCCTCATTAGATACCAGTCCATGCACTTCACATGTGTGGCTATGCTTTAATACCTCACATTATGTATCACCTCATGTTGCATATGCTGATCTGTAGGCTAATACCCCATGTTAGATATTACACCATGCATATTAGCACATGACTATGCAAATACTGCAACATTAAGTATCACACTTTACATGATAAGCAAGATGTCTATACTTTTACCCCCATTATGAATAAGGACACGCTGCATATGTGGATCTCTAGATTAATATCCCCATGTGCTGGTACAAGGCAGGAAAGCCAAGGAATCTTTATGGATAAATAAACGGAACATACTTTTGTTTGTATTTTACAAAGATGTTTGAAAGGTTTACTATTTATTTTTTCCAGGAATTCCTTCCTACATGCAACTGTTGCTGCCCATACCACATGACTGACAACACCCCCAAGTAATAATTCATGCAGCTTAAATGCATCTGCACTTTACTGGATGATTATGTGATAGTGGCACATGATGTGAAGCACAGGTTTAAACACAGAGGCTGTAGCACAGAGTTGGTAGGTAACTCCTTGCAGCAGACACAACTAATAAAATGCATGGAATTATTACAGTATAGTGAGATGTATGAGTATAATATTATCCCTGACATAATGAGATTTATTACAACTTATTGTACCAATATTAGGTTAATCAGGTAGATTATTGAGAGGTTTTGTTCTGCTTTAATGTATGATAGACGTTTAGGGCTTGTTTTACTAAACTTATGAGATATTTCATCTAGGTGGGCCAAGAATTTACGTCAATATTTTAGTTGACATAAAGGAATAGATTATATTTCTGTTGAGAGTTATGTGGATGATACATATGGTATAAAAGGATGTAGGATGTAGGCCATGTGGTAATTGCAATATTTACAAGGTTCTTAACAAGACAAAGTTATTCGCTGCTGCTCATTATCAAAAAGTATTTGAAATCATCAGCTTACTATTTGTAACACACAATGAATGGCTTAATTGGCAGTATGTATGTACGGGGCATTTCATGCTGATCAGACATCACAATGTGTAATGGAAACAGCTGAGTAATGTCAGGTGTAAAACTGTTGCAACTGCTTTATACAAACATTCTCTAGCACATAAGCAGATATCCACTGTGTTTATAGGCATTGATAATTATGTCTTTCATGATGTTCCAGTATTTAGATACTATGAAATGCTATATAAAAAAGAAAGATTTTGGATATGAATCATAGGGGCTTTATTTTCTGCTGGTTTGACTGAAGCATTTGGAGCACCATTCATTTTTGTTGGATTTTCCATGTTATATTATTTTTGGCCAATAGATGCCACTATTGTCTTTAAAATATTCTGCAGGTAGGATTTTTTAAATTTTACTCCGTTATTTTTTTCTTTTGTATATTATTAGATTTAATTTTATTATAATAGATGGGGGTGGTTATTAATGCCTGAGCTGTATGTATGAAGTTGCATTCTTATTATAAGTCTTAACAAACTTACAAATATCAATGGATGCTCATTAGCTGATCACTCATGCAGTTTTAGTTTATTTAAAGTGGTGTGTATTGTTGGGGAATTTCAAACTGAGAAAGACAACTTTTGTGTTAAAACTGGTACTTTTTTTGTTTTAAGTCCCTATATTATATGAGGTGGTTGTGTTCCTGTGCTGGATTTGCATTAGAGTGGTCTGTTTATACATAGACACTCAGTGAGTTGAGCCTTGCCATTGGTGTGATTTTTAGACAAGCCTTCTTGTTTTTAATGGCTTTACCTAAGTTACCGAAGAACTATTTCAAGATGGCAGTCAAGAATACCCTATCTATCTGGGACTTAATTCAGATTATTTTAGGACTCACTAATAATATTGATGATACTTTCCGTTTTGTGTTTCTGATATCTCTGATAGCACATGTGATTCCTTGCAATCATGTAGAGCCATGAGTAACACTAATATGAATCTTGGTAATGCTTTTTTTAATGTTGGGTAATATTTCTAAAGCATGTGATCCAGTATGCAGCATATGCGGTACTTCAAATGTATGTTGCAGAAAGAAATGGCATTGAGGGGACTGAATGTTTTAATAAGAGGTACAGGGAGACAAGATGTGGCATTCATAAAGAAGTGGAATGCTGTATAGTATACTGTTCCAGTGTTTGTAAAGTGTCTAACTGAACATTATGAGAGATTCGTTATTTCATAGAAACCACATATGAATTAATGTTTGATGTGTTATGAGGCATTTCAGGATATGCCCAATGTGAGAGTAAATATAACGGATGTGTCCAAGTTATGTCTGAATTGAACACTGAATGGCAAAATGAAAACATGCAGAGCCTGAAAAGAGTACACTAATAAATAACAGTTTACTTGAAAAAAACATAAATTAACAGTAGTTTTTCTGAAACTGATTTCAGCATAAAAAGAAATAAACCAGTCTTTAAGCATAAGAAGGGTGGCCCTTTAAAATCTGTATTGCGTCTATCTGATTTCTTATTATTGAGTCAATGAATGGGGATGAAATGTCTTCAAATGTAGACACGGATATAGAGTTTGGAGAAATGGATCCTCAGCCTAAGCACAGTAACAATGTAGCACTTGTATCAACTCATTTAAATAATAAAGATGTACTAAGAGAAATTCAGGAGAGTAAATAGAATATTTTGAACTGCTCTTGCAAGTTTCGTGACCTGGTTGCTAATTTCTCATCTGGCATTTTAAATAATTTTGAAGTCAAATTGTTAAATAAAGATTTGAACTATATACCATCTAATTATGTATCAGAGACTGATGTAGTACAGGATATAAAGATATTTTGCAGAAAACTGAATCTACACATTTGGTTTAAGGACACTGGTGTGGTGCTTTCTGGTTCTTCTTTTGGAGTAGATTTTCATTTTCACAAATCTTATTTCAGTTTCCCCATTACTAGATAGTAAAAAACTTTGAGATGACAGTTTACAAGATTTATATGTTAATGCCACAGATATATTTAAACATGTCTAATAATTTAAGCAGTTCTCTATATCTGGTGTCTAAGGTATTAAATAATGACACTGTGGTCATAATACAGGGTAACAAGGGGTGGTATGACATGGGTGGCCATATAAGCAAGGAAATGACTTGCAGGGTGTGTGTTACTATGGAAATAATACCCGCCCAGGGATGTTGTGAGGTCCAACAACCCTGGAAGAGCATTTTTCTCTCCAACAACACACACCCTGGAGGGCATTATTGACCAAAGAGAATGGGTTATCTGTTAAATTATTTTGTATTTTTTATTGCTAAATACTTTTTATGTATATTTTTGATGTAAACTAATGCTTCAAACTTGTTGTAGCATATGTAATTGTTGGGAGAAATATTTTACATTCAAAATATCAGTTATATAAATATTTAATGTCTATACCCACATATAGACAAACATACTACAACTTTCCATATGCCTTCTAGCTGTCACTGATTTTATTACATACTGCTGCTCTGCCCCTTGTAGAATGTTTGGTTTGCTTGTAAAGGGGTAACCAAGGATTAAAGTCAGTAAAAAATGCCAAACATTACAGTTTCATACTACTGATTGTTTTTTTCTCTCCATCCAGAACCCCTATTTTTTTCTCAAGTTATGCTCCGTGCCCAATAACCCCATCCACCTTCCATCTGAGGGTTCAGCTTGTGGGTTATCTTTTTCCCTCAGCAGAAGTTTGGGCCAAGCATTGGAATTATTACCATCATCCTTGGGGCCTTGGGGATTTTGTTGACATATGCCTCCTCCCCTACTTGCCTAGTGAGAAGTATGACTGGCTGAGCATAGGAAACAATGGCATACCCCACACCCTGAGTCCAAAGAGGTATGCACTGTCTATCCTACCCCTTCAGCCTGATGAACAACTTCCCTGAGCACCAGCTTCCACTAGTACTCAACTGGAGAGATGTCAGCACGTACCCTCCCCACAAGATAGGAATATCCCATCCTCCCTGCCAACTCCATCAAACGCCTAATCCACTAATCGAACCAGAGTTGCTAGGGTCGTAGTCCGAACTTAATCCCTCTATGCCACTGGAGCGGCACATCCTCCTTATTGTTAAGGGAATGTGTGCTGATGGATTGACTGCTGCAGTCAGAAGATGTTACTAAGTGTTCTTTCTCTCTTTCTCTCACTTACACACTCTCTCAGACTCACAGGCACACAGACACACACACAAACACACACACACACCCACACACACACACACACACACACACACACACACACACACACACACACACACACACACACACACACACTTTTCTTTTTTCTTCATTTACTTTGTTTTTATTTTAATTTTATAGACACTAAAAAGCTGTTTAGCAATTTTGAAAAATGGCAGCTGTTTACTTTTTGTGTCTGAGCTTCACAGCAGCTTAATATGCTGCCTTGAAGCAGTGGACTTATTTTTCAGAGGCTATTACTTGTACATTAACACCCTGCTGGAAAATGTTATTTCTCCAGTCAGAGTGAAGATGTACATGCTGTCCATTCTCTAAGCAGTATTTGATTCAGGGGAATATAGACTATTGTCAGGCCAACTGCATTGCTGCAGACTCCCATATGACCCAACAGTGGAGCCCTGAGGACAAATTATTAAGGGAATTGGGTGGATGCAATAGTTATTTCTGATAGTCTTGTGCAAAAGCTGATTGCACATAAACAAAGACCCCAGATATTTTATATTTTACCTAAAAATCTTTAAGCTGTTTCTAATCCACAAGGGAGACTGTCTGTTTCTGGAAAGAGTTCATTAACTGAACCAATTTTGGATTTCTTAGAGAAATGTCTCAAACCTCTTTAGCAACATTTCTCACCATGAATTCAGGATATCACAAATTTTCTGTAGCTGATGTTTGATTTACATGTTAAACAGGATTTTTTTATGCACACTGCCTGCCAGCTCTCTAAATAAAACAGTTTTTTAATGACAGTTAAACATTCCAAAGGAAAGAAGAAAAAAGCAGGTACTGGCCACCACGCTGAGCAGCTTCAAAACTCCACAGGAGTGAGCGCTTTTGGGACCAAGCCCTTCTTCAGATACAAAATTCAAATGAAACTGCAGTTTCTACATAGCTCTTCATTTAACATTCAGTACCGCACCCTCCTTTTCTTTAGTGCAGGTCTTAAAGGTATAACCCCATTTAAGGATTCAGTGAACAAGCGGCCAGCACCAAGGTGTAAGAAGCACAACAACAAAGTTAAGGTAAATAAAAAACTATTTAATGGTCCCAAACTGGTTTAGGAAAACTGCCTTCCTCAGTGGGATATATAACAAAACCAATATAATCATATAATTTATATAGAACAGTCCCTCCAATGAAAAATCAGCCTTACAGATTATGTCATTTCCTATAGCAAAAATTAACATATTTACTTGAAAAATCAAACAAATAATGCTCAATGCCACCTTCTTATAAAATAGAAATCACAAACTCTATAAGTGATCATTGAGCCCCGGTGAGAAAAGACCCCCCCCCCAATTTTATAATCCAATAGTTCTCTTTTTATTGAGGATCAAATGCCAACCCTGCCTATTGCTTCTATTACCATGAATCCTATCTATAATCATAAAGTAAAACTGTGCAGTACCGTGGATAGTGCAATGTCTATATAATGCATTCGTCAGTCGCTTATTATGTATATCCCTCCAAAGCTCCGACATATGAAGACACAGGGGATGTGATGTCTGGCCTATATAAAAAGCCAAGCAGGTACATGCCGCTAAATATATTACCCAGTCCATTCCACAGTTCCCAAAGAATCTAGTATCAAAAACCTGACTCGTGTTCTTACTAGTAAATTGCTTAGACTTGAATATATATTGACATGAGGAACGGTGGCCACTAGGAAAGGTGCCCAGCAATCTGTCCCCAGTAATAGTTATTTGATGATAGACTGCACCTCCTGTACTAGTACGTTTAAAGTGGGAAAAATGCGATCCCAGTGTCTTTCCTCTCCTATATGAAAACCGACAGTTGAGACAAAGAACATGATGCAATTCATCATTGGCCATTAATATATTCCATTGTTTAGAAATAACCTTCCAAATCAGATTAATGCTTCGCCCATATGTAGTTACAAATGTAATATTATCAGACTCCACCCTCTGTGTTTTATCCAATAATTGCATCCTGTCCAAATCTGAGGCCCAATTACTAGCAAATATAATATCATGTTGTTTGTAACCCCTAACTCTAACTCTAGTAATAAGGTCTTGTTGAGTTGTAACATAATCCTCCAGTGTGGAACAAATTATTTTTATACAAAAGAGCTGAGAGTTTGGGATGTTGTGGATGGTGCAGCTTGGATGCATACTGGTGGCAAAAAGCAGGTTGTTATACTTGGGATACTTATGAAACACCTGAGTTCTGAGTGTGTTGTCAAAATTTCTAATAACTGTCACATCAAGAAAGTTGATTTGATGGTAATCTGAATTTAATGTAAACTCTATTCCCCATTTATTGTCATTCAAATACTAAACAAATTCCAATAAATATTGCCTATCGGCTCGCCACACCAGCCAGCAATCATCCAGGTACCTCCTCCAAATATCAGGTTCATTCATATAAATATTATGAGTTGGGTCATATATTAACTGTTCCTCAAGGTATGCCATGAACAGGTCCGCATAGATGGGTGCAAAAGATACACCCATTGCAGTTCCCTGAATTTGCCAGAAACATTCCTCCTGGAAACAGAACACATTTTTGTTAAGTACATTTTTCCCACTTTAAACGTACTAGTACAGGAGGTGCAGTCTATCATCAAATAACTATTACTGGGGATAGATTGCTGGGCACCTTTCCTAGTGGCCACCGTTCGTCGGACTGGGTAATATATTTAGTGACATGTACCTGCTCGACTTTTTAGATAGGCCAGAAATCACATCCCCTGCATCTTCGTAAGTTGGAGCATCGGAGTGATATATGTAATAAGCAACTGACTAATGCATTATATAGACATTGCACTATCCACGGTACTGCAGAGTTTTACTTTATGATTATAGATAGGATTCATGGTAATAGAAGCAATAGGCAGGGTTGGCATTCGATCCTCAATAAAAAAGAGAAATATTGGATTATAAAATTGGGGAGGGGGTCTTTTCTCACCGGGGCACAATGATCACTTATAGAGTTTGTGATTTCTATTTTATAAAAAGATGGCATTGAGCATTATTTGTTTGATTTTTCAAGTAAATATGTTAATTTTTGCTATAGGAAATGACATAATTTGTAAGGCTGATTTTTCATTGGAAGGGCTGTTCTATATAAATGGTATGATTATATTGGTTTTGTTATATATCCCACTGAGGAAGGCAGTTTTGCCGAAACCAGATTGGGACCATTAAATATTTTTTTATTTACCTTAACTTTGTTGTTGTGCTTACTATACCTTGGTGCTGGCCACTTGTTCAGTGATCCCTGGTTTAGTCTGGCACTGCACCTGCCATACGTGCAGAATTTTTTTACATAACCCCATTTAAACCTGGGGTTTTGTATGCTGCTAACTCAGTGATCCATTTAATTTCATTCAACTCTGTCTCATTAATCAAATCATCTCCCCTTTTGTTTTTATTTACACATTGTATAACCATAAACTTAAACTTATGATTTTCATACTTAGAAATGTGCTGGAAAAGTGCATTATGTTCATATTTTAACCCTACAGAGGACAAATGGTTCAAAATTTTGTTTTTCAGGATGCAGTTAGTTTTTCCTACATAGAATGAGCTGCAGTCCTGACAGATAGCCAGGTAAACAGCATTCTTTGTTCTACAATCTACATACAAATCAAAACAATGTTGTTTTCCTGATACAGAGTGTACATAGGATTCTGCTTCCACAGTGTACTCACATGCTTTGCAATTTCTGCACTTTAATGTACCTGCACATTGTGTAAAATTGTTCCTACTTTATCTGATTCCCTTCATGACATAAATCCTTCAGATTTTTATTTCTTCTAAAGCCAAAAACTGGCTATTTTTTCATCTGTCAGCAAAAGATTCCAATTCTGTTTTATTATATCACATATTCCCCCTATGTTATGTTAACATAGTCTCACATTATCCATCTGAGAGGCTCTAGACTGAACAGGTGTTCCATCCTGTTGTCTATGGGAGAACCAAGGCCTAGACCTGTTACTTCTGTATTGTTTACTCAGTAATAACATCTTTAACTCTATTTTGATTGTCTCCCCTTCGACAAAGGTTACTCTCTAACTTGTCTATTTCTTGTTCAAAATGTGTGCCCAGCGTACATATACATGAAATTCTATCAACCTGCCCTCTTATTATATCATTGAATGTATACCTTGGATGCATGCTGTCATAAGATAGCATGCTATTCTTCCAACAGTTTTTTTCTCTAGCTGATGTTTGATTTACATGTTAAAAAGGATTTTTTTATGCACACTGCCTGTCAGCTCTCTAAATACAAACAATCCCCATGTTCTTTAACTAATGGCAGTTAATCATAGCTTAGATGTGCCCCATATTTACTCTGTGTTTCTTGATTTCTTGTTTGAGTTGGCAGAGATTATGTTAAATAAGAATTTGATACACTATAGTCACAATGTCTTTTTTTTCGATTTGAAGGCCTGCTTTTCCTCATTTTGTGCTGATTTATTTGTGGGCCACTTTGTTGCAAAATAAGTTTATGATGGAGTTGACAATATTTATTTGGAACACAGAGAAATGTGGCATTATTTGGATACCTGTCAGATGCCATTGATAAGGAAGGTAGAAGATCTAAAGAATTTCTGTGAACATATAAATGGCACACATTTTGGTTTACACTTTGCAATGACTTTTGAAAGGTTTACTGTTGATTTGTCGAGTGTTTTCATAACATAGTTGTTAGGTGGAATTCAATTATTCACACTTCAAGAAAGCCTTTTTCCAGAAATTCCTTTGTACATGCCAGCAGTTGCCATCTAGGACACATGATTAAAAACATCCGCAAGTCACAATTTATGCAGCTTAAATGTATCTGCATTTCCATGATTGATTATGTGTTTTAAACACAGGTTTAAACAGAGGTCACAACAGGGAACTGGTAGATAACTGTGCAGGAGATAAAACTAAGAAAATGCATTAAATTATTACAGCATAGCATGTAATATATTACCCCTGACAAAATGAAGTTTATTACAATATAACCAATTTTAGGTTGATCAGGATAGAGACTCCCTTCCTGAGCAGGGATTGATGTTAGAGTATTGGCAAAGAAAAAAGGATAGGGGTGTGTTAAGTAAAAACCCATCTGTGGTAGAATTTTTAGAATAGAAGATGATGTTTAAAAATGGATAATTAGTAGGGTATATACAATATTGCAGTTTTTAACTGAAAGAATAATTAAAAGAGGTCAGAAATGATAGGAAAGAGAGACTGGAAAGGCAATTTACAAAAGACCAGTAGAATGGCATTTGTATGTCTCCCATATGCAACAAAGTCCAGAAGGTTTACGATTTTTGCTTTGAAGTATTTGCATATATGTTGTTATACTCCAAGGAGACTTCAGACAGTTTATCTTCAGATAGATAGCAAATGCTGGAGGTCTGACTGGAAAGAAAGAGGTAACTGAAAACCTATTTTAGGGAGTGCAGTGAGTAGACAGATTTAAAAAAATTCTCTGCAAAGTACTATGCCAGAAATATTGGGGGAACGCAAATGGCTGTACCTAATGAAATGATTTTTTGCGCTAGGACATGGATTCTGAATCTCCTAGACAAAGTTAGGTCTTACTAAGCTTAATGCTGTTGGCTGGCAAAAAAGCAATTGCTAAAAAATGGAAATAAAAATCTAAATCAGCTGTAAATGAAATACTAAATATTGCAAAGGAAATAGAATAACCAGAGGGTATCTTTAAAAAGGGAAAAAGCAAATTACACTGAAATAAATGGAACTTTTGAATCAGTTTATGCTGAGTAATGCTCAGGAGGAGGAAGAGGAATGAGATTTAAAGGACTGTCTGCAAGAACTGAGCAATGTACATAATGTTGAAGTGAATGATTGTTATAAAGAAAACATGTATATATGCTGCATGAAAATAAAAATATCACTATGGTTTGCTTTTGTTTCTATTAATGTATAAGTACCTATGCCATTCTACAGATTGTGATTTAATAAAGATGTTTAAAAAAGCCATCTGAGTTTTTTTCTTTAGATGAGCAGAGGTCTAAGAATCTATCTCACTATTAAAAAAAAATAATAATAATCAAGGTCAATATTTAAGCAGGTATAATGGAGTTATAGTCACATAAGGGATGGAGATGGCATAAAAGTATGCAGACCAAACAGTGAGTAAGGTTCACATTAATACCAAAGTATTTACTAATAATTCCTAAACTGTGTTTGAAATCAGGAATCTTTTTCTTGTATCACACAATAAAAGGTTTACTTGGCAGTATGTATGTCTGTGGCATTTTATACTGAGCAGTCATCACAACTGCTTAAGTCTAAGGGAACATAACTGATGTCTGATGCAAACTCACTGACAAAATACGTATGCACACCTTGTTTATAGGAATGGATAAATATGCCTTTTGTGGTATTCCATAATTTAGATATCAAGAAATAATTAATAAAAAGAATTTGGGATATTAACCATGCGGTTTTGTTTTCTCATTGTTTCAAAGACCGATTTTAAGCACTATTTTTGTTGAACTATCCACATCATATTATTTTTGGACACCAGATGTCACTATTGTCTATGATATAAAATGTAAATAGGCTTTAAATCATGTTCAGTGTTTAATTATGTAGTTTATTCTATATAAATAAAGCTATCCAGGCTATATTGAACTGGTTAGGTTGTTAATACTTGACTTGAGGCATCTGTATGTATGAATTGACATTTTTACTTTAAAATGAGCAAACATATAAATATAACTATGGCAAGCTCTTCAGCTGGTCAGTCATGTTGTGTTAATTTATTTGAACTGGGTATGTATTGACTTGGATTTCAAACTGAGGAAGATACTTCTGAGTGAAAAATAATTGTTTTTCTTTTTAAGTCCCAAAAGTAAAGTGGAGTTCCTTTGCTGGATTTTTGTCGTAGTAGTCACCATGCTATTACCCCCATATTTATGTACTACTACATGCTCATTGTAAGTGTCCGTCTAATACCATCTTATTAGATATCTCACCATACACCTCCTGCAGATTGCTATGCTAATATCCCCACTACATTTTGCACAGTGCTGCACATGCAGGTGAGATGTCAATTCCTTTATTATATATCAGAGCATGCCCATCATGCGGATCTCTATGTTAGTACTCCTCAAATAGAAACTGCACATGTGTATGGCTATGTTAATATCCACTTTTGTTACTGCACTGTGTTGCACATGGAGACCACAATGTTAATACCCTCATTTCTTACCATACCATGCTAGCACCTCCACTTAGGCTTCACACCACACATATCACTATCCGAATACTTCTTATCAGGTACAATGCCATTTACCTCATGGCAGTTTCTATGCAGCAGACTGGCTACCACACCATGATGTTCATGGAAAGTGGCATGCTAATAGTCCATTATGCACCACTTCATGCATCACATGAATCATGTTGGTGGCTATGTTAATAACCCCATTAAATGTTACACCATACTGCACATGTGGATGTCTAGGCTAATACCTTCCATTAGCTGTTACACAATGCAAGTAGGCATATGGCTTTCCTACCCATTTGATATTGTACTGTGTACAACAAGCAATATGGCTATGCTCTTACCCCAGTTAGGTATTAGAACTGCTGTACATGTAGGTGGTAGGCTGATACCCCCATTATATATCATGTCATGCACCACATACAGGTGGCTATAATAATACCCCTAGTTAGTTATCACACCAAGGACCATATGTGGGTGGTATACTAATACATCCCATTTGGTAGTACTAATAAATCCCATTTAATATTGCAGAGTGCTGCAGTTGAGGGGGCTATTCTAATGACCCCCATATGTAGGTATCATACCATGCTGCACATGCTGCTGTGTTAATATCCCCTTTAATTATCATGGCATACACTTCCTGCATGTGACTATGCTAATACCCCCTCCTTAAGGTATCACACCATGTCTGTTGTTACCAAATTAGATATCATTCTACAAAGGATTTACTCCAAGTGCTGACATGCTAGTAGCTTGCAACATGCTTGCTGCCACTTGCTTGAAAAGGTAAGTGCTCTAACTTCCAATAACTCAATCTTCCTTAACTACTAAGCCTTTCCAACAGCTGACCCTATTCAACCATATAGACCTACCAGAGCCCTAACTTTAACCCTAAAACTCTGACCCAGTTCCTAATCTAAGACCACAGTCCCTAAACATGAAAATCTACTCAGCCTCCCTAAACCTAAAATCTTGAATAGCTTTCTAAACCTAAATTCCAGCCCCTCCCTCTCTAAAATGAAATTCTGTCATCACTCCCTAACCTCGAACTCCCTTCCCACTCCCTAAACTTAAAACTCTTCTATTGCTTCCCAACTCTCACTCCCTAATCATAAAATTCCCTTCTTGCTCCATCCCTAAAATTCTTCTGATTACTAACCCAAAAATCCCCTAATTGCTGCCATAATCTACATTCATAACCTTTCCCCCTCCCTCCCTTTGGCTGCACACTTACCTCAAACTGGAATAATGCGCTTGGGCAAGCAGTTGCCACACCTTACCCAATCTCATATCTGAACTTGAGCATGACCGACAGCATGTGTAAACTACAAGATACTCGAGTCCCTAGCTTTAAGACAGTGATCTTTGAGTGCCTGGGACTCAAGTGCGTATAGCAGAACCTTCTACATATCATTAGCTATGTTAATACCCAGTGATTAGCATAGACACCTACACGTTGAACTCAATGTGATACCTAATAAGCGGTTACTATTATAGGAAGCCAAAATGTGCAGGACAGTGAAACAATAAATAGGTGATGTCAGTACAGCCACTCACATTTACATTTACATCATAGTTTGATACTATTATTAATTATTATTATTATTATCTAATCCAAAATCAACTTCCTTCTGCTGCTCAACATGGCTTCTGGCCTGGACACAGCACCACTACTGCTCTCCTATCCTTCTTAAATACCATTATCCTTGGCCGTAATGAAGGTAAACTTGTCTCTGCACTCTTCCTTGACTTCTCAAAGGCATTTGATACCATCTTCCATTCTCTCCTTCTTTCAAAACTATCATACCTAGGCATGTCCACTCCTGTCTTGGACTGGTTTGCCAACTATTTTACAAACAGACAACAATCAACAAAATGGCTACACATTCAGTCACCTTTTGTCACTACTCCTACTGGTGATCCACAAGGGTCCATCTTAGGGCCTCTAATCTTTAACATTTTTATTAATAACGTTCACATTGTTCTCTCTCACAGTATTATTGTTCAATATGCAAATGACTCTACAGTCATCTGCTCAGCCTTCTCAGAATCAGAACTTCTTTCTAAGACCCAAAATGCTTTCTCCACTACTGAATTATGGATGTCCAATAGCCATCTGGCTCTTAACCCTAAAAAAAACAAAGCTCCTTCTTTTCACCCCCCCCCCCCCAAAAAAAATAACACTATCAACAAATCTGATTTTATCATCTACTCCTCTAACAAAACCTCCATAGAGTTAGGTCCCTATACCAAGCTACTTGGAGTTGCCATACATGAAAACTTATTATTTGACCAGCAAATCCACAACAGCACTAAAAAACTTACCAAAAACTCTGCAATCTATAGACATAAACACTCTTTAAACTACTCCACCAGAAAAACACTGGCCTCAACATTCCTTCTTCCTTCTCTCATATATGGTGCTCCCATTCTGACAAATATTCAGTCCGGCTTAAAAACAAACATAGAAACCTGCTATAATAAAATTGCCAAGGTCGCAACTAATGCTAAACATTCATCCCATCACTGCTGCTCACTACAATCCTTGAAAAGGCTAGAACTTCCACAACATCTCACACATATACAACTATCTACAGCACACAAAATGATCTATGAACATTTTACATGTCCAGCCCTTGCTCCCCTTTTGACACCTTACTGACCAAATAGGCACCTCAGATCTGAAAACCAATCCTTCATCCAACTGAATAGGCCAAAACTCCCTTTAGGTCAAAACCTCTACTTTTTTACCATAGCCAAACTTCTGGAACGCTCTCCCACCTGACCTGTGGACTATTACTAGTGCCCCCTTGTTCAAAAAGTCTTTACAACAATATATTTTTACTCAGTGGTGCTGATCATGCACCATAACCCAATCCTCTATTACCTGATTAGACTTTATCCTGTGAAAACTACCTAAAACAAATTCAAGCCCATTCATCTTCTCCTCCATAAGAACAATTGTATAAATTGTAAAGTGCAAAATATGTATGTCCTGACTGCTAAAAAAATGTGTAATGTTTACTTTACCATGATTCTAAAATTGTATATTCTTTAAGTGAGATTTAAGTCTTATTCATTGTAATCTTTGTATAATTAATGACTATTATTTTGTGCTATATTTTGTGGAGCTTTTCTCCCCAGGCCTCCACTGAAAATGGGCTCTTTTCAGTCCAGTGGACTTTCCTGGTCAACAAAAGTAAATAAATAAATAAACAAATAAATTATTATTATAGCCACCTGGCACCTGCATTTGTAGTAAAATATGAAACCTAACGGAGGAATATGAATATAGCACCCGCATCTACAAAATGTGGTATCTAATGGGGCATAGCAAAGCAACCCATATGTCATAAACAGAGTGATAACTAATTTGGATATTATTTACATGTGCATCACAGTGTGGTTTCTAATGTGTTAGCATAGTCACCTTGCATGTGCAGTACAGCGTGATACCTAGTCATGTATTAGCATAGTCAGTTGCATGACATGAACAGTGTGATAGGTAATTGGGAGTATTAGTAGAGCCATCTGTATGTCATGCACAGTTTGATACCAGATTGATGGTATTAGTATAGCCATCAGAATGGGCAGCACAGTATGATATCAAATGCTTGGATGAGGGTATAGCCACCCACATATCTTGCATCGCAAGAAACCAAACTGGGGATAATAACATAGTCACTCACATGTTGTGGATAGTGGGATGGCTAATTTGGAGGTGGGGGGCATTAGTCAGCCACTCAAATGTGCACAGTGTGACACCTAATGTGGTGTATTAGCATATTAGCCACCTGCATGACATTTACAGTTGGAACTCTAACAGAGGGCATTAGAATGTCCACCTGCATGTGTAGAACATTGTCATCTCTAGCTGGCTGTACTAACATAGCTTAATGAAGTGTAATACATAATCAGGGGAACATTATAGCCACCCACAGGTTGTACAGTATGCAATAAATAATGGGTTGGTATTACAGTAGACATCAGCATGTGCAGTACAGTGTTATACTCAATGGTGGTGTTAGTGCAGCCTCTCTTATGTGCAGCATAGTGCGATACTAATAGCAGATGTTGTCACAGACACCCATTTGATGAACATAGTTTGATAAGTAATGGGTGGTATTAGCACAGCAATGTGTATGTGTGGTGAATGTGGTAACTAATGGGACATTTTACCATAGCCACTTGCATGCAAATAGAATGCTCTATGAATGAATTTGTGAGCACAAATATGCTATTAAAAAGGCAGCTTTATCTTATGCCCTAGCTAAGCATGTTTTTGAATCAGGCTTTTCACACTACTCTAAGTTTAAGGTGGTCAAATTGTGTATAAAGGACTAAGAGGTGGTGACTTTGTTAATTTTACTGAAGAAAGGGAACTATACTGGATTTATAAGTTGTGTGCAGATTGGAAGCCAGGGTTAAATGACAGGGTCTTTTTAAGGCCGGTCTTGAAATCTAGAGATTTACCTAGATAATTACTGCATTGTCTCTATTGGCTGAGTAACAATATATTAACTTGAATTGTATGATGCTTTTTTATTCAGTCTGACGAAGAACCTTGTGTTTGAAAGCGCTTACTGTATGGATTAAAACTGTTTTTATTCAGACCACCTTGGGTGTTTGGAACTTCTTTTTGTTTTTTGATTTGAAGTTTGTTGATTTGGGAAGTTCCCACAGTTTTCCTGTTTGGAGGTATTTTCTCTTTTGGTACAGACTTTATTTTTCCACTGACTTGTTTGTTTAGTTTGACAACAGTGATTTCAGCCTGCTGGGTGGTTCACCTAATAATTTTTGCCAGTATTTTCTTCCTTCTATTATGCAGCCTATTAATGTTGTGATTCCACTAGGGTGACTTGTTTTTTGAGTTAGTTCTGCATTTATTCCTGGTGGGTACAGCTGCTTCTGTGCAGCTATTAAAATATGTGTTTAGGGTTTTTGTGAACAATTCTGTGTAGGCAGCAGTGTTCTCAGGGTTTATGGGGGATTGAAATTTTGCCAGGTAATCACTTACTAGAAGGAAATTTGCCTTAGAGTAGTTCTTGAATATTCCAGGGTTAGCTGAGGTTATGTTTTTTTTCTTCACAGGAGACCATTTTGTGTTCTGACCCTTACAGAGATGACTTTAGACTAGGGGTGTGCAGCGCTCTCCAGTATTAGTGAGGACCAGATCTAGTATGTTTGCACCCCTGGTCAGCATATTGACAATCTGGTTCAGGGAGTTTGTGTTTACATAATCCAGGATTCTCTGTGCCTGCACGTTTGGTGTTGTATATGATTCCCAGTTAATAGTGGGGTAATTAAAGTTACCCATGAAAATCATACTGGGTTGGAGAGTGAGTGATCCCAGTAAGCTTAAATACATATTATAGGTTTCCTGGGTCATAGAGGGTGGACCAATAGCTGGCAAGGAAGTTGTATGGGATTTTGCCTATGATGATTTGAATGTTATACTTTATGTGATACCCAGTAGGGAGATTAGCATAGCCACCCACATTTGCATAACAGTGTCATACCCAGTGGGTTGTTTTACCATAGCCAAATGAATGTGTACATCACAGTATGATACCGAGTTGAGGGGAAGTATTAGCATAGCCATCTGCATGTCATTCAAAATGTGATATACAATGGGGGGTATTACCATAGTTATCAACATGTGTAGCACAGTGTGACACTAAATGATGGTGCTAGCACAGACACCTGTACGTGCCACACAGTGTAATACCTAATGCTTGATATTAGCATCCATATGAAGTGCACAGTGGGATACAAAGTAGGTTGTATTATCACACCCCATATATCTGCAGCAAGTGTAATAACTGGGTATATTATCATAGTCATCTGCAAATCATGCACAGTGTGATAGTTGGTGGGGCATTAGTGTAGTCACCCTCACAATATGATAAGTAATATGGTATTATTTGCATGGTGGTTTACATGTTATGAACACTGTGATACCTGTTTTCAAGGTATTATCATAGCCACCTGTCTCATGCATGGAACAATACCAAACAGGAGGTACTAGCATAACCACTCACAACTCTTTTACATAGTAACATCTAATTGAAGTATTAGCATAACCACTTGCATGCACACTACAGTCTGATATTTAATGAGGTATTAGCACAGCAGCCTGCACATGTGGTGCAGTGTTATACCTAGTGGTTGGCATTATCATAATAACCACATCAGTGTGAAATCTATTTGATTTATTAGCATCACCATCCACATCTTCAGCCCAGTGTAGTATTTAATAGGAATGTAAGCACAGTTACCCACATATGCAGAACATAATACCCAGTGGGGTACTAGCATACCTATCTAATGTATAGAACAATGTACTAGAGGCACTAGCATGTCCAACACAGTGAGATACATAAACAGGGGTATAAGGGCAACCACTCTCATGTCATTCACCGTGTTATACCTAATGGTTGTTAACATAACCAAGCATATGTCATATATAGTGAGGTAGCTAGTGGGGACTTTAGTATAGTCTCTCATGTGCATTGCATGATACTTAATGGCAGGGGTATTAGCATAATTTTATTTTATTTTTTTTTATTTATTTAACATTTGTTGACCGGGAAAGTCTGACTAGGTTCCACAGATCCTGTTTTCAGCAGAGGCCTGGGAGAAATGCTCCAGAAGCATGTCTTTAGAATAACTATCTGCATGTTGCACACAGCATAATACTTAAGGTGAGTGCATTAACATGTTGTATACACTGTTGTTGCTTCATGAGGAGGATTGGCATAATCACTCCATATTGCACACAGCATCATAACTAATGATGGTATTAGCATACCCAACTGAATGTGCAGTATAGTGTTACCTAATATGGGTATTAGCATAGTTACATGCATGTCATACAGAGTATGGTACATAATGGATGCATTAGCATAGACATGTCCATGTGCAGCACTTTGGGAGAAATAATGGGCAATACCATAGCCAACTGCTTGTGAAAGATTAAGCAATAAGGAGCATTAACGTAGCCATCCATATGCTGTGCAATGTCTGATACCTAATGGGATGGTATTAGTATAAGAACACATGTGCAGCACTGTGTGATATGTAATTGCATATTAATATGGCAAACCATTTGTTGTGCACATTGAAAAACCAAAGGGGGTATTAGCATAGCCATCTACATGTCCTGCAAAGTGTGTTACCTTATGAAAGGGTATTCACTTATATGTGTACTATATTTTGATTTACAGTGAGGGAGTATTAGCATAGCTAACCACATGGAATGCACAGTGACAGTATGTGTGGCTGTGCTAATAACCCTGTTAGAATGCCCACACACATGCACAATGACAGTATGACACATGATGGGGGTATTATCATAACCAATTGTATGTCATAAACAATGTGATAGTACCTTGAGAAATTGTCACAGCCAACTGCATGTTTAGTGCAGTGTGATAGCTAATTGGGGTTATAGCATATCCACCCAAGTGCACACAATGTGAAATTTAATTACCTCACTATTACCTGGGAATCCTATATGACACCAAATGTACATGCACAGAGATTCCTGGATTTTGCAAACACAAACTCCCTGGACCAGATAATCAGTACACCAACCAGGGGTGCAAGAATACTGGATCTGGTCCGCACTAATATGGGAGAATGCTGCACACTCCCTACAGTAATTTCTTCCCTGGTAAGGTCAGACCACAAAATGGTCTCCTATGAAGTAAAAATAAAACCTGGACCCCAAGCTAAACCTGGAATATTTATGAACTATTCTAAGGCTTGCCTCCTACTAAGTGAGAACCTGGAAAAATTCCCCCCCCCCAATAAACCCTGAGAACACTGCTGCCTATGCAGAACTGTTCACAGAAACCCTGTGCATGCATGTTAATAGCTGCATAGAAGCAGATGTCCCCACCAGGAAGAAGTACAGAGGTAACTCAGAAAACAAGCTAACCTGGTGGAATCACAAAATCAATAAGCTGTATAACAAGAGGAAGAAAATCATGGCAAAATTAGAAGGTGCAAAACCCAGCAGGATAAAAGCACTCTCATCAAACTAAACAAACAGCTCAGAGGACAAATAAAGTTTACCAAAGCCAAATTTAAGGTATGTTTGGCCTCCCAGGCCAAGGACAAACACAAAGCATTCTTTAGCTATGTCTGCAACCTCAAAGGCAATATACAAGTATGTGCAGAGCTCATTGCAAATGGAGCCACCTATACTGAGCCATAAGATATAATAAACCTCCTGGCTGATACATTCATATCCAACTTTACCCCTCACTCCCCCTCAACCTTCCCTCAGGAAATATCATCAAATATAACTCCCCTACTATCACTAGGGAACAGGTCCTTATTGGTCTTTCTAAGATCAAGAACACTGGCCTTAGAGAGACAATATCCCAGGATGCCTTCTAAATAGCATGAAATATGATAGAGATACAATATCCCAGGGTGCCTTCTAAATAGCATGAAATATGATCTATCAGGTACTCTGGAATTACTGTTTAACTGTAGCTTCCAAACTGGCTTTGTGCCTTATGAATGGAGAAATGCAACAGTCAACTCTCTGCACAAAGGTGGGCCATCTACAGACCCTGGAAGCACAGACCCATAAGTCTTATCAGTCTTATATGTAAAGCCATGGAAAGAATTATCATGGAGACAATCAATAGAGATAAAGTAAACCTCCAGACACTGGACCCAACCCAGTTTGGTTTTGTCAAGGGCAGATCATGCCTACTCAACCTGGTGCACTTTAAGAAGGTCACCAAAGCAATGGATGAGACCAAAATAATTTGCACTGCCTACCTTGACCTGGCCAAGGTATTAGGCACAATACCCCACTCAGGCATTGTTGGCAAACTCAAGAGGTTAGGTAAAAACCCTTCTGTCACCTGGTGGTTTAGCTAACTGGCTCACAGACAGGACCCAGGAAGTTAGAATTGAGGAGTCCACCTCTACAAAGAGGCCATTCACAAGTGGAGTCCCTCAGGGATCAGTCCTTGGACAGCTCCTTTTTGGCATTTGCTTTTCAGATGTCAAGGCCAATATCAGTGGTCTCTGGCTGACTAAATTTGCAGGTGATTCCAAATAAGGAGCTGTCATTGAATCTCACACTGATACAAATGTTCTCCAGGAGGGGCTGACACAGACAAACAACTGTTGTCAGAACCATGGACTAAAACTAAATGCCAAGAAATGCATAATAGTATACTTTGGGAAGTCAGCCATCCCTGGTAACTATCATATTGACAAAAACACCCCTTAGAGTTAGTCAGGGACTTAGATACACATATAGATAGTAATCTAGCCTTTGACTTTCATGTGTCTACAGTGGTGAGGAGATCATTCTATGTTGCAAAACTTATAAACAAAGGTATGGCATCTAAGTCCAAGGAAGTCATTATTCCACTGTATTCAGCATTCAAAAGACCTATCATTGAGTACATTGCCCCCTTTGGTATGTACCTAACCAGGCATATCCAACAATTGGAATGTCTACAGAGGTTCCTCACTAAAAGAATCCAGGGCATAAGTAAAATGTCCTATGCAGACCACTTCCTATCTCTGTGTTCTGTCTCCTACAGGCTTTTGAAGGGAGATCTATGCCCGGCATACAGGGCATTGTCAGACCCCACTCTAATGGATCTCCTCCATATCCACAAAACAAACAGCACCAGAATTACCCATTCTAAAGAATTAAACCTTGCCTGTGATATAAATAGGACCTGCTGGCGACATAGGTATGTATCCCAGAGACTACCCCATCTATGGCACAGGCTCCCCATCCACATGAATCAGAGTTCTTCCCTAACTCAATTCAAGTGCAACTTGGACAATTGGATAGGAAACCAGAATTTCATCCGTGGTTTGGTACCTGTGTCTCTAATGGACACAGGTAACCTGTAAATTGTTCATCTCCCAGGCCCATGCTTATACTTATCAAGGGTATCAGAACTTGTCAGAGATATGGGATGCATGGCTAGGCTTAAAAAGGCCCTTGTGGTCATTAGCCTAATAAACACATATGAACTTATGAACCTATATATAGTGGGGTATTAGAATAGCCATATATATATATATATATATATATATATATATATATATATATATATATATATATATATGTCAGCCATAGAATAGAATAGCCATCGAATAGCTATATACCATGTGATACTTAATCGAGGGTATTATTATTGCCATCCACATGTGCATGGTCTGGTGGGTACTACCATTGCCAGCCACATATACAGCATAGTGTGAGACTGAATGTGGGAGGGATTAGCATAACAACTTGCATGTGGACTACAGTATGATACCTAAAGGAAGGTTTGCTATGGCCAGCAGCATGTGCAGCACTTTGTGATATCTAATGGAGGTATTAGAATAGTTATCTGCATGCCCTGCATAGTATTAGACATAATAAAGGGGATTAGAATTGCCATCTACATGTCTGTGTGATACATAATAGGGAAGTATTAGGGTAACCACCTGCATTTGTGCACTGTATTATCTAGTGGGTTCTACTAGCATAGCCACCCGTGGCAGTACAGCACTATACCCAGTGAGGGGGATTAACACAGCTACCCACATATACACAATGTAATATATGATGAGTGGTGTTAGCATAGCTACCCCACATGGCCACAACTTGATATGTAATGAGTGGCATTAGAATAGCCACACACATTTGCAGCACAGTGTGATATCTACTAAGATGGTATTAGCATAGTCACTGACAGTTCATATACAGTGCTATATATAATTGTAAAAGTATCACTACCTGACTATCATGCACAGTGTAGTACCTGATGGGGGTATTAGCATTGCCACCAGCATATGCAGTACAGCATGTTACGTAATAGGTATTACCATAGCCATCCTCATGTCATACACATTATGATACCTAGTGGGAGGACATTAGTACAGCCACTCTCATATGCAGCAAAATGTGAAATATAATGGGGGAATTAACATAGTCATCTGTGTGCTGTGCACAATATGATGCCTAAATGAGGGATAAAGATATTAGCATGAACATCTATGCATACAACACAGTAAGATAACCAGTGGGGGGCATTATTAGCATAGGCAGTAATGCTTTACATGGTGTGATACCTAATGAAGGTTATTAACATTGTCACCCACATGTGTGGCACAGTATAATGCCTAAAGAGGGAGATGACCACCAGTATGCACAGCATGATAACTAGTGCAGAGGTTTAAGACTAACCACTCCCATGTCTTGCAAAGTGTAATCCCTAGTTATGGGTAGTAGCATAACCATCCTCATGTTGTGTATGGTGTGGTAAACAGTAGGGGATTAGTATAGTCACCCCCAAGTGCAACATGGTGTTATAGCTAATGAGGTGGTATTATCATAGCTAGCATCATGTGCATCCAAATGCGATACCTGATGTTAGGGTATTACCATATCCATCTCCATGTCAGGCAAACTGCGATGCCTAATGTAAAGCAATAGCATAGCCACTTATGCACAGCACACTGATCCTAAGGTTGGGTTTAACGTTATGACGCACATGTCATACACATTAATGAGGGGATGGGGTGTTTAGCATAGGCATCCACATGTGCTGCACATTGTTGTTATATGTAATGGAAGTGGTATTTGCATAGTAAGTCATATGTACATAGTATGATAACCTGCAGCAATTGGAGAAACTGTAAAGGTTCCTGACAAGGAAAATTCAAGGTCTTCACCATCTGTCCTATGGGGATCATCTGAAATCACTGTCACTTTATTCTGTTTCATGCAGACTACTCAGAGGTGATCTCTGCCTTGCACATAAGGCAATCTCTGACTCTGCGTTATTGGAAATGCTTCATATCAGAAAGTCAAATGGTACATGGGTTACTCGCTCTAAAGACCTTAACCTGTTGTGTGACATTAATAAAACCTACTGGATGGACAGATTTGTCTTCCAGAGGTTACAACACCTTTGGAACAGACTTCCACTTCATGTCAAACAGAGCACCTCATTGGCCCTCTTCAAATGCAATCTGGATGATTGGATGGGTGACCATAAATTCACCCCAGTGGTTCCACCTATGTCCCTTTTGGATAGGGGTAATAGGTACTGATCATGGAAATAAGGGTAAGAACTTGGCAATGCTTGTAAGGGCCCTAAGGCCATTAGCCTAGTGACTTCCTATGATCCTATGATCCTATAATAGAGGTATTACTATTGCCACCCTTATGTCCAGCATGGTGTGAACCCTGAGGGTATTAGGATAACCACTGGCATGCGCATCACAATGGTGATACACAATAGGATACTAGGTAGAGACTAGGCATGCAGTCCAGACGATAGTTAGGAAACCTAGCCAAAGTTCCAAATTTCCTCACAGCACTGTCTGGTTAAGTGACTTACTCAAGGTCACAGAGTAGGCAAATGAAGGTGAAACAATCCAAACCATATACCCCTGGCACAAGAAGCAGCAAATTAACAAATCAGTGTTTTAGTCCTCTGCACTGTCAGACAATGTGGGTGTTAAAACAGCCATCTGCATGTTGTACACAGTATGAGTCATATTTGTTGGTATTTCCATAGCCAACTGCATGTACAGTACAGTATACTTAATGGGGGTATTAGCATAGCAACCCACTTGTGCAGCATAATGTGATACCTATTGTTGTGTATTAGTATAACTATCCAAAAAACATGTAATGTGATACCTAATAGGGATATTACTGGAATCCTCCGGTACCAACCAATAAGCGAAACAGGTCCAATAGACAACACTCTGATTCTTTAAATTGCAAGTTTAATCCACATAACGCCAACACGAACGATACATACGAAAACCACTAAATAGAAACATATACTACTAACATGGTACTCAAGGACAAACAAAACGCTGAGAGCAGTTTAGCGCTTTCAACCAATTCAAAATGGTCTTCTTCAGAACTACAAGTGTAAGCATTCAATCCATTTAAATAAACTTTTTGGCGCCAAATGATATGACGTGTCTTAAAGGCCAAGAGAATTGGAACAAAACCTAAGAGGTTGCCACCCAACAAGACTTATTCGACTGTGACTGCCAACAGGGTTAATTTGAAGGAGTCTGATAAACACCACAATATACCACATCCAGTGGTGGGGTCCACCACTAGAGTTGATGGCTCAGATTTATTTAACCAATTCCTCTCTTTCGATTTCCTTGTTGACAACAATGAAGTATTTGACAGGGTGGCACCCATATCTAGTCGAATTAACAGAAGTGAGACTGTCAACCTGAAGAGTATGATTTATTCCCTGGGGAAGAAGCTTAAGACCATCAATGGACTTAAAGTTGACAATATGTATTTACAGAAATGTATAGATGATAAGATAGTCCCTAAAGGGTTAAGATTTTTTAAGTTACCCTTAGGTATTGATTTGACTGATGAGGGTATCAAAGAATTCAATGACTTATTTGACAAGTGTGGTTTTAATTACATTAGTTTACTTATGAAATACCATGATGAGAGATTAAGTAAGTCCATCCAGGAGGTGGAAGTATTGAACACACAAATAGTTAATGACCTACTTTTCAAAGATTGGGAAAAATTGTATAATAAACAATACATAGAAGCTAAAAAATGGGCTAACACTTTATGTAAGAGAAAATTTGATAAAATAAAGAGGGATAGGGAACAATATCTAAAAAAAACAGCGTATGTGTGGCCGAGAAAAAGAAATTTTGAAGAGAGTCAACGTAGAGTGTTTGACACATACGACTGTGAAGGGATGTCGGGTTACGACACCCATTTTGAGGATGAAGTAAATTAAGGTATTCAACCCCGATTGGATTTTCGGGCAAATTTGAGACCCAACTATCCCCCATATCAGAGCAGGGGGTCAAGGGCCTACACCAGGAGAAAGTAGTAAGGGTGAATGCCCGTAGGAGGTTTTCAACAGATAATGTGAATGCAGCTAATTTAGTACACACACATATTCATGCATTAGAAGATAGACTTTCGGATGACGATAGATTTGAAGTAGATAATCCGATCAAGTCAACGGTAATGTTCTATCTTACCGGCATTTTTATATTTACAATTATACGGACTTGAAAATAGATAAAGTATATTTCAATCTATTGGAGAAAGGGTTGAAATTTATACCCAATCCCAAGTTTTCGTTAACTGATGTATTAATAGATTTTAAAAAATACATCAGGAAAATTAATTTGGAAGTTTATTTTAAAGATAAAAATATTTTAAATGGTAAAAATGATGATAATGAAGACACGAAGGATTCTAATTTGTCTATTAGGAGTAAGTTCACACCTCCGAACCATCCTATTATTGATAGCTTTGATAAGGTTGTCACTAGGGAGATCTATAGTGTTTACAACCAAGCTAGTAAGTCGGATGAATTTAGCAATTTGACTTTAGAAGAAAGAGACTTACTCCAATCTTTAAGAAGTAACAAAGCTATAAGATTGATGAAACCTGATAAAGGGGGGGGGCATTGCCATTTACGATAGTATGAAATATACACAAAAAATTTACGATATCTTGCATAATACAGTGAATTATGCTACTATTTCTAGGAATCAATTGCACATAGCCTACCGTAGGATACATTCTTATATTGAAGAATTTCCATTGGATGGAAGAATTACCAACGTGATTTACAAATATATAAAAGTGGAATATCCCAAGTTAGCCACTATGGTGGGCATTCCTAAGATTCATAAAAATTGTGATGATCCCCCCCTGAGACCCATAGTTTCGGGTAGTGAATCGAAAACTTTTAAGATGGGCAAGTTTATTGATACAACTTTAAAGAACATTTATACACTAATCCCACATATGGTTAAGGATTCGTGGTGTTTCCTTTCTAAATATCCAGTATCTAGCCCTGAGAACATTGATCCCAAAATCATTATCACTATAGATGTGATTGATTTATTTTCTTGCATCCCCAAGGAAAAGGGGTTAGAAGCATTCTCTAATAGTCTGAGGAGGCACACAGACTTAGAATGGGATGCCATCAGCCTGCTAGTTGAAATGATGACACTGGTTCTAGAAAATAATTACATCTATTTTGAAGGTGAGATCTTCCAGCAGACTAGGGGTGTAGCGATGGGGGCGGCTTGCGCACCCATCTATGCTAACCTAGTCATGCTCAATTGGGAAGATGAAATATTGTTCTCGAATCCACTTTTTTCCAAAGTTACGTATTATTCCAGATTTCTTGATGACATATACTTGTTGTGGCAAGGAACTATGGAAGAATTGCAGAAGTTTATAGAATTTATCAATAGCAGTAGTGATTATTTAAAGTTTACGCATGCTATTGATTTGAAGGGTTTGCCATATTTGGATACGTTAGTTATTCATAACAATGGGAAAGTGAATTCAAAAATTTTCAGGAAGTCCACCTTTTCGAACAACTATCTGGACTATACTAGTTGACATCCCTCTAGGGTGAAATATAATGTCTTTAAGGGACAATGCATTAGGGCTGCAAGAATGGTATTGGACTTAGCAGACATGCAGTTGGAATTATCACAAATCCAAAGTTATTTTAGGCAAAGTGGTTATCCACAAAGTATGATGGAAGAAATCATAGCATACACTTTGAAGCATTGGGGCACTAAATACAAACCGTTATTGGGGTCAGGAGACATTCAAAATTTGCCCAATTTGATCAATAAAGGACTGGGACCTAGCTATTTAAGAGCATGTATTATACCATATAACACTGGGTCGGATAAGATCAAACAAATTATTTTTCAGTTTTGGCACTTGATTAGTAGTGACCAATATTTAGTCAACATATTGGGTAAGAAACCCAAATTTGTATATAGGATGGGCTACAACATGAAAAAACTATTGGAACACCACATAAAAGATGGGAGTAATACTATATCTTTAATGAGGAGTAATAAATGTGGTTTTTGCAAATACTGTAAATACATGTATTGTCAAGGTAACATAAGATTAGAGAATGGACACAAAAGTATAATAAAATGTAAAAAGGGAAATTGTAACACTCGACAGGTCATTTATTTAGCTAAATGCGATTCCTGCGAGGCATTTTATGTGGGACGTACAGAACGTTGTATAAAAAAGCGTATATACAACCATTTATACAGTATTAGGGTGAAGGATTCAACCAATGCTCTTTATAGACATGTTCAACAGTTAGGCGAAGAACACACGTTTAAATTTTTGATATTGGAAGTCATTCCGAACAATCCCAGAGGTGGTGACATTAAAGCCCTCATTGCATTCAGAGAGAGTTGGTGGCAACTATTTTTAGATGCCACCACTCCACCTGGACTAAACGACAGTATTTCTATCAAAAGTCTACTTTTTTAGAATGTATTTGATTTGAGTAATTCATAAATAGGAATCCATATGTAGATATTAGAATTAATTGTATATGTGTTAGCCCACACACATCCTTGTGTTGAATACACATCCTTGTGTTGAATATATATATTTGTGTACATATATATATATATTTTAGTGTAATTTTTAATTCACATTTTTTTAGTACTTGCAATAGGAATTATTTACATATTACTTAGCATAGTAGGTAAGATACATGCTTAGCTATATTATTTTGGTATTGTTATTATCAGTCTATAGCTTAGTCATATAGATTTTTGACATACTCACCTGCTACACTATTTAGGTTTTTTTAATATACAGGTTTACATTAAGCAAGGTTTGCACATCATATATATTATATATGTTTACAAGGTCCACATTATATTGTGATTTTTTACTATTTATACTATTTTGTGGTGTAAAATCTAATATTTTAATTGTTTTAACTGATATATTATCAAGTCCGTTTATTATTTTATGAATTGATACATTTTGTGTGTTCATACGAGACTTTATTTGTTTATGATACAATAATCATGGTGTAAAAATGTATTGACGCAATTTTTGTTGCAAACAAAGCATTTTTTGACAGATATTTGGCTTAGTGCCTTTAAGACACGTCGTATCATTTGGCGCCAAAAAGTTAATTTAAATGGATTGAATGCTTACACTTGTAGTTCTGAAGAAGACCATTTTGAATTGGTTGAAAGCGCTAAACTGCTCTCAGCGTTTTGTTTGTCCTTGAGTGCCATGTTAGTAGTATATGTTTCTATTTAGTGGTTTTCGTATGTATCGTTCGTGTTGGCGTTATGTGGATTAAACTTGCAATTTAAAGAATCAGAGTGTTGTCTATTGGACCTGTTTCGCTTATTGGTTGGTACCGGAGGATTCCAGTGGTTTGTACACCCTTGTTTTGGATTCTGATGTCGTTACTTACTCCGGCGGCTTCCGGCGAGAACGCCAACAGCACACACCTTTTAGAGAATCCAGCGCCTGTGGCTCACAACGATACAGTATCGGACGACAAAAACGCAATGGTAGCATTCAATTCCGAATTGTCTGAACTGAGAGGTGAGGTCAAACAGTTAACCGCATTAGACTCTAGATTGTTGCAGGGGGATATGGAACCTAAACAGCGTGATTTTTCTGTATCCTCTAACAACACTTATGGCTTAAAGAGCAGAGTGGCCAATTCTTTACAAGTGATACAATGTCCAGTGGTTAAAAGTAAAGGAAAATCCCATTCGACTAACAATGGACATGTTAACGATTTAATATTAAATGGAGAAGTTGACAAGGGCAAGTTAAATGGTTGCAATGACAATTTGTCTGACCATTTGGGTGAGCATTCCAATGACAGTTTTGACATTCCCAATGGTCAGAAATCCATACACACAAGTCCACATCAAGGCTTGGACATTACAGCCCCTTTATCTAGTAGCAACATCAATATATCAGACTTCACTTTTGACTTTTCTATATATGACTACGACTTAGAGGCCAAGAGAATTGGAACAAAACCTAAGAGGTTGCCACCCAACAAGACTTATTAGACTGTGACTGCCAACAGGGTTAATTTGAAGGAGTCTGATAAACACCACAATATACCACATCCAGTGGTGGGGTCCACCACTAGAGTTGATGGCTCAGACTTATTTAACCAATTCCTCTCTTTCGATTTCCTTGTTGACAACAATGAAGTATTTGACAGGGTGGCACCCATATCTAGTCGAATTAACAGAAGTGAGACTGTCAACCTGAAGAGTATGATTTATTCCCTGGGGAAGAAGCTTAAGACCATCAATGGACTTAAAGTTGACAATATGTATTTACAGAAATGTATAGATGATAAGATAGTCCCTAAAGGGTTAAGATTTTTTAAGTTACCCTTAGGTATTGATTTGACTGATGAGGGTATCAAAGAATTCAATGACTTATTTGACAAGTGTGGTTTTAATTACATTAGTTTACTTATGAAATACCATGATGAGAGATTAAGTAAGTCCATCCAGGAGGTGGAAGTATTGAACACACAAATAGTTAATGACCTACTTTTCAAAGATTGGGAAAAATTGTATAATAAACAATACATAGAAGCTAAAAAATGGGCTAACACTTTATGTAAGAGAAAATTTGATAAAATAAAGAGGGATAGGGAACAATATCTAAAAAAAACAGCGTATGTGTGGCCGAGAAAAAGAAATTTTGAAGAGAGTCAACGTAGAGTGTTTGACACATACGACTGTGAAGGGATGTCGGGTTACGACACCCATTTTGAGGATGAAGTAAATCAAGGTATTCAACCCCGATTGGATTTTCGGGCAAATTTGAGACCCAACTATCCCCCATATCAGAGCAGGGGGTCAAGGGCCTACACCAGGAGAAAGTAGTAAGGGTGAATGCCCGTAGGAGGTTTTCAACAGATAATGTGAATGCAGCTAATTTAGTACACACACATATTCATGCATTAGAAGATAGACTTTCGGATGACGATAGATTTGAAGTAGATAATCCGATCGAAGTCAAAGGTAATGTTCTATCTTACCGGCATTTTTATATTTACAATTATACGGACTTGAAAATAGATAAAGTATATTTCAATCTATTGGAGAAAGGGTTGAAATTTATACCCAATCCCAAGTTTTCGTTAACTGATGTATTAATAGATTTTAAAAAATACATCAGGAAAATTAATTTGGAAGTTTATTTTAAAGATAAAAATATTTTAAATGGTAAAAATGATGATAATGAAGACACAAAGGATTCTAATTTGTCTATTAGGAGTAAGTTCACACCTCCGAACCATCCTATTATTGATAGCTTTGATAAGGTTGTCACTAGGGAGATCTATAGTGTTTACAACCAAGCTAGTAAGTCGGATGAATTTAGCAATTTGACTTTAGAAGAAAGAGACTTACTCCAATCTTTAAGAAGTAACAAAGCTATAAGATTGATGAAACCTGATAAAGGGGGGGGCATTGCCATTTACGATAGTATGAAATATACACAAAAAATTTACGATATCTTGCATAATACAGTGAATTATGCTACTATTTCTAGGAATCAATTGCACATAGCCTACCGTAGGATAGATTCTTATATTGAAGAATTTCTATTGGATGGAAGAATTACCAACGTGATTTACAAATATATAAAAGTGGAATATCCCAAGTTAGCCACTATGGTGGGCATTCCTAAGATTCATAAAAATTGTGATGATCCCCCCCTGAGACCCATAGTTTCGGGTAGTGAATCGAAAACTTTTAAGATGGGCAAGTTTATTGATACAACTTTAAAGAACATTTATACACTAATCCCACATATGGTTAAGGATTCGTGGTGTTTCCTTTCTAAATATCCAGTATCTAGCCCTGAGAATATTGATCCCAAAATCATTATCACTATAGATGTGATTGATTTATTTTCTTGCATCCCCAAGGAAAAGGGGTTAGAAGCATTCTCTAATAGTCTGAGGAGGCACACAGACTTAGAATGGGATACCATCAGCCTGCTAGTTGAAATGATGACACTGGTTCTAGAAAATAATTACATCTATTTTGAAGGTGAGATCTTCCAGCAGACTAGGGGTGTAGCGATGGGGGCGGCTTGCGCACCCATCTATGCTAACCTAGTCATGCTCAATTGGGAAGATGAAATATTGTTCTCGAATCCACTTTTTTCCAAAGTTACGTATTATTCCAGATTTCTTGATGACATATACTTGTTGTGGCAAGGAACTATGGAAGAATTGCAGAAGTTTATAGAATTTATCAATAGCAGTAGTGATTATTTAAAGTTTACGCATGCTATTGATTTGAAGGGTTTGCCATATTTGGATACGTTAGTTATTCATAACAATGGGAAAGTGAATTCAAAAATTTTCAGGAAGTCCACCTTTTCGAACAACTATCTGGACTATACTAGTTGTCATCCCCCTAGGGTGAAATATAACGTCTTTAAGGGACAATGCATTAGGGCTGCAAGAATGGTATCGGACTTAGCAGACATGCAGTTGGAATTATCACAAATCCAAAGTTATTTTAGGCAACGTGGTTATCCACAATGTATGATGGAAGAAATCATAGCATACACTTTGAAGCATTGGGGCACTAAATACAAACCGTTATTGGGGTCAGGAGATATTCAAAATTTGCCCAATTTGATCAATAAAGGACTGGGACCTAGCTATTTAAGAGCATGTATTATACCATATAACACTGGGTCGGATAAGATCAAACAAATTATTTTTCAGTTTTGGCACTTGATTAGTAGTGACCAATATTTAGTCAACATATTGGGTAAGAAACCCAAATTTGTATATAGGATGGGCTACAACATGAAAAAACTATTGGAACACCACATAAAAGATGGGAGTAATACTATATCTTTAATGAGGAGTAATAAATGTGGTTTTTGCAAATACTGTAAATACATGTATTGTCAAGGTAACATAAGATTAGAGAATGGACACAAAAGTATAATAAAATGTAAAAAGGGAAATTGTAACACTCGACAGGTCATTTATTTAGCTAAATGCGATTCCTGCGAGGCATTTTATGTGGGACGTACAGAACGTTGTATAAAAAAGCGTATATACAACCATTTATACAGTATTAGGGTGAAGGATTCAACCAATGCTCTTTATAGACATGTTCAACAGTTAGGCGAAGAACACACGTTTAAATTTTTGATATTGGAAGTCATTCCGAACAATCCCAGAGGTGGTGACATTAAAGCCCTCATTGCATTCAGAGAGAGTTGGTGGCAACTATTTTTAGATGCCACCACTCCACCTGGACTAAACGACAGTATTTCTATCAAAAGTCTACTTTTTTAGAATGTATTTGATTTGAGTAATTCATAAATAGGAATCCATATGTAGATATTAGAATTAATTGTATATGTGTTAGCCCACACACATCCTTGTGTTGAATACACATCCTTGTGTTGAATATATATATTTGTGTACATATATATATATTTTTTAGTGTAATTTTTAATTCACGTTTTTTTAGTACTTGCAATAGGAATTATTTACATATTACTTAGCATAGTAGGTAAGATACATGCTTAGCTATATTATTTTGGTATTATTATTATCAGTCTATAGCTTAGTCATATAGATTTTTGACATACTCACCTGCTACACTATTTAGGTTTTTTTAATATACAGGTTTACATTAAGCAAGGCTTGTACATCATATATATTATATATGTTTACAAGGTTCACATTATATTGTGATTTTTTACTATTTATACTATTTTGTGGTGTAAAATCTAATATTTTAATTGTTTTAACTGATATATTATCAAGTCCGTTTATTATTTTATGAATTGATACATTTTTGTGTGTTCATACGAGACTTTATTTGTTTATGATACAATAATCATGGTGTAAAAATGTATTGACGCAATTTTTGTTGCAAACAAAGCATTTTTTGACAGATATTTGGCGTAGTGCCTTTAAGACACATCATATCATTTGGCGCCAAAAAGTTAATTTAAATGGATTGAATGCTTACACTTGTAGTTCTGAAGAAGACCATTTTGAATTGGTTGAAAGCGCTAAACTGCTCTCAGCGTTTTGTTTGTCCTTGAGTACCATGTTAGTAGTATATGTTTCTATTTAGTGGTTTTTGTATGTATCGTTCGTGTTGGCGTTATGTGGATTAAACTTGCAATTTAAAGAATCAGAGTGTTGTCTATTGGACCTGTTTCGCTTATTGGTTGGTACCGGAGGATTCCAGTGGTTTGTACACCCTTGTTTTGGATTCTAATAGGGATATTAGCATAGCCACTTGCATGTAGTTCACAGTGTGATATGAAATTGGGAGTATTAGCATAGCAACAAGCATGTTGTGCACAGTGTTGGAGTATTAGCATAATATACCACATAAAAGTAGAGTATTAACATAACCATATACATGTTGTACACAGAAGGATACTTGAGAGTTATCACTATAACCTCCTTTATGTGCAGCAAAGTATGTGTGATACCTAATGGTGGGTAATAGTGTAGCCAGTGTCATACCTACTGGGGAGGTATTAGGATAGCATTTCACATGTGCAGCATAATATAATATCCAACAGGGGAGAATGTCTATGACTTCCATCCTATTTCCTTTGGAATGGACAATTTCCTTTTTCATTGTGTTAATTGCTAGAAATTCCTTATAGTGACTTCTCAGAAAGTTTTCCAGTGGTTTCCTGGGGGTCTAGGTTATATTATTGAAAAGACAGGTCAGTGAATGGCACTTACATCAAAAATATCATTCAGTGAACTGTTCATAGTGAGATCGTGGTACAGTAAAGATTGGAAAATTTGCCCTTAACTCACTGTAGTGTGATCTCGGAGTTGGTATATATAATTAGTAGGGGAAATTCACTGAATGGCATTTTTGATGTAAGTGCCATTCCCTGACCTGTCTTTTTAATAATATAACATAGACCCAATTTCTGGAAGGTCCTCATAAATAAAATATATTGAAATCTTTTCCTGTGTGTAAAGTCAGCTGCAAAGAAACTCAGCTTTGCTCAGATAAAATGAGGCTCAACATATCAGACAATGTCTTAGGTTTTGCCTCCCCAGTGACCATTTCTGACACCAAACTGTGACTCCCCTCCTTTGATGTATTACATGGAAGTGATCGAAGGTGGTTCTCCCATCCATCGTATAACGTGAATGTAACTTCAGACATATCAGACTTGGACATGGTGATAAAAATAATGACTTAGATTTCAAATTGCCGTCTTCTAACATTACACTCATTAAAATGTACATGTCTTTTCCACTTTCTCTTGCAAGAGTTCTAATTCCACTTTCAGGGAAAAAAAGGTTTTCTTCCTTTCTCTAGGAAGAACATATGCTTTTACTCCCAGTATTCCTTTAATTTCCAGTAAATCTGGAAATCTGAGAACTATATTGTTTTTAGAGATCTTCGAACATGTACACAATTAAGTTTTTTTTTTTCATGTTCGCAATCCATAGCTCTTTGCTTCCTGTGCACTAGAGATACAAAATGAACACATTATGGGATGACTACACTGGGAAGTCATTCTTAGTCCTTTCCCTTACCGTTTGCCATAGTGCTGTGCTAAATTGCTATGTATATCTTTCAGTAGTAATATTCATGCCACTATCTACCAACCTGTAGTGCCCTAGCAGACTCCCTTGTCAGGTTATTTTTTATTTATTTTTTTGTTTTATTAGTTTAATTCTAAGGCAGTAGGGTTCATTAAGACATAAATAAATGTATTTTTGTCTGATTTGTTGCTTAAAAATGTGCTATGATGCATGATTTCTTAAGAACCCATGGTTCTGCTGATTGTCTAGGCCAAACCCACCTCTTGTACTGTCAGTGATCGAGATTTCACTAGATGGCCATGTGCCAGGAGACTTGCTGGGGAAAGGGAAGAGGGAAAGAGAGACGGGAGTCAGCAACTGGTGGTCATCTATTTTTCTTAGGGTGGAGTTCTTTTCAAGGCTGCACTGAATGCTGCCAGGGGGAAGCTGCAGCTACTCATTAGGATGGACCAAGGTAAATCTGGGTGAGAATACAGTAGAGTAAAATACTGATTGTTGTTCTGGGGTTCCACTTTGAATCACTGAGTTATGTCCAGGTGAAGCTGGAAGCAGATGTATACAATTAGCGTTAGTTTGTTATGTAAACATAAGATGTTTGCATGATTGCCCCCCATATTCCGCATATGTGTGTGGGGTGGGCTTTGCCAGTCTACTTCTCAGTGCTTAAATATAATAACTCCCTTCACCTTGGAGAAAGGTGAAGCCTGAAAAATACTTGACTCATTGCCAGCGGTGCAACATAAGCTGTGCCAGCATGATTTTTCTCTGAGGAACCATGATCATTAAGGTGCAGCTTTCAGCTTTCCAGGAGGAGAAGGATTACTGAGTGTGGCATACATGTATAGAAAGCCTGGCCCTAGAGTGTGTTGAACTTGCAGAATCCACTGACTGACTCTTGTTCTGAGATGGAATAAATAGGAAGCAATTAGTACTTTGACAATCCTTAAAATCCTTGCAGAGAGAATGCAAAACTTACCTAGGTAATTTGCAGTACACTGCAGTGTATTGCTTCATTCCCCACTTCCTCATCCACATTTCCTAACACCTTGAAGCAGGGTCATAGCAACATAATTTGGTGCCCACCTCAACACAAAGATGGGGGCAAAAAAACTTCTCTAAAGTTATGGAGGGCAACAAAAAAATATGAACCTGTACAATAAGTTACTAACACAAAAAAAAACTACGGTGGTGGTGCTGCAGTAGCATTGTCGCCTCATAGTAAGACATTGTCCTGTTCGATTCTCAGCTAGAGCATCTTCTGTGTGGAGACATGCGTGAATGGGTGTACCTTCATTGAATGTTGTGCGTCAGGGCCGGCAACTCGGTGTGTAAAATTCTACTGCCAATCATTAGCGGACCGGAGTTCCACTGTGGTGACCCCTAACCGGGAAAAGACAAAAGACACAACAACAACAATAAGTTACTAACACACACACACACACACACACACACACACACACACACACACACACACACACACACACACACACACACACACACACGCACACACACTAAAAGTAATTTAAGCAACAGAGAGGTACCATCTACTGCTACTTAAACAGACTGTACAGCACTTGCACCTGATTGACATCTCAGCTACACTGCTGATCGTGCTCCATAATAGCTTGTGACAGAACAACCACCTCTTTTGACCCACTCTATCTATGCTCCTGCCTTAGGCAGCATTATTATTTCCCCTCTCAGCAGGCATTGCTACCTGCTTTAGGCAGCATTATTATTCCCCTTTCAGCAGGTATTGTTATCTGCTTTGTATATCACTTGCAGAGACTGATCTTCAGATCTGTCACAGAAGAAAATGATGAATGTTAGCTTTTTATTTCAGGTTTAGAGTGCTCAGCATAACTTCATTTTTCCTCATTAATGTCTGCTGGTAACTCACTTGGATAGTAATTATACCCTGTAAGAAACTGTTCTAGTAAAATACATAATTGCTACATTTACAAGAACAGACAATTGGTGATTGACTGCACAGTACCCTGTAGGAATTGAGTTTTGCTCGTGGGCCCACCTACTGTTATATCTACATTTAAGTTTATCTTTAGTAAATATGGTCCTTTATTACAGCTGGAACATGTGTCACATGTGCACTAACAAGTTGGAGCTGAAGTCGATGCATCTGTCCAATTAAAAGGAAGCATTATCCGTTAACCTGTTCTGGTAAGGACAAATGGATTAGAAGCAGATCCTACTGTATATATTTAAATATCAACTACTAGATAACTGACTTCTTTGTTATAAAGGTAGATAGAATGTACAGACAGAACATGGATGACAATTGTGATCCAAGATCTTTTCTAATTATTTTTAATGAAGTATCACACATTTTAGAACTATAATACAATACAAAAGAAACATGGTAATAAAATTTGAAGAAATGTGTGTAAGAATACAAACTGCACACAGACATGCAGTGATATTGTAAATATTTTGGAGACATTATCTGGTATGTAAAAGGCAACTGATGAAACATATATAAAATTCATCACAGCATTCTATGAATTTTTTTTTTTTCATGTTGGAGAATTTCTTTAGCTGGTTAAACTAGACTGGGACCTTTTGTGCTTTTGCAAGAGGATAGTAAATGGAAGAAGTAAACTAAGTGGTTAGTAATAATCAATTCTGTATGTGGCACAGACACATGCATTTCACTTTCTGTCCTCACAGCCATTCTTTTTCATTTCTTTCTGGTACTCAGTCATAAGGTTGTTTTGGATTAATCATGTAGACTGAAGGTTACACAGCTATCCTCTTGGTTTTGTCACAGGTGACATCCTGCGAATTTGGTAGTCTGATTTCTTCAATGGTGGTCTCTACAGCTGATTTAAAAAATTTAGTAGCACCTGAAATAAATAACAAATGAGACATTGATTAGGAAAACTGTTTTTATAACTGTAGCAAATTAGTATAGATTATCAGAGGCAAATTAGTATATATTGCAGAGCATTATCTATGACATAAAACCCTTAAACTCCAGCTAGCTATGCTGACATATGTTACAAATCTACTGCCCTACTTCTCCTGGCATAGCTGGGAATACCTCACATCATCACATCTCCCCCATTTGAAGACTCAAGTTAGTTTCTCAAGTGACCCTGGAGAAATGTTGCTGAGAGGAGTGAACCTGTCTGGGAATACATTAACCCATGCCCTGTCTTGAGAACCCATCTGCATTGTCATTGCTGACCACACTGCTGTGCTGCACTGTCATATCATATGCCTGCAACCCTAGGCTCCAACTTAGTAACTTGGCATTTTGCTGGCTGGCTCCATGTAGCTATAGCTCTCCCTCAGACTCCTCTTGCCACCCTCTGCAGATACTCAGCATCAGGGCCTCCGTACCATGCAAGGCTTCATCATGTTAACATGGTACAGTTTGTGCCCCTGCCTCCTGCCTAGCAGGTTTACCATGTAGTTAACATCACTGACCTTCCTTACCACTTCAAGGATCCCCTCCAAGCTGCCTGCAGCTTATTGTGTCTAACATGAATGAGTACTATAACCTGCTGTCCCATAGCTTACTCTTGGGCTCGAGTATTCCTGTCATACCAGACCTTTTCCTGCTGTTGGGCTCCTGCCCGGTTCTCCTGGGCCAAGCCCATGAGCTCGCTAAGCCTTATCCTGAGGTTTAGGATATATGCCACAACAGACCCCTTGTGGGATTCTCACTCACCCTCCCACTCATCACAAATCAAATCTGAAGGCCCCCTCACCCCATGCCCATACAACAACTCAAAGGGTGAAAACATGAAGATTCCTGGGGTACCTCTCTGTATGCAAACAGCAGATGGGGCAAATATTTGTCCCACTCTCTTTTAAACTAGTCTGTAAATGCCTGTAGCATGGTCTCTAGTGTAAAGTTTAACCTCTACACAAGACCCATTATTCTGCAGGGTGGTAGGGGGTGGTCTTTAGGTACTTCACCCCACAGCATTCTCAAAGACAACCCAGCTGCTCTGAAATGAAATTGGCACCTTTGTCAGTCAATATTTTTCTTGGGAAACCTACACTGCTGAAAATCTCTAACAAAGCATTTGTCACCTTCTTTGCCTCAATGGAGGACAGAGCAACCACCTCAGGGTATCTAGTAGCATAATGTACTACCACCAGAATATACTTCTTCCCTGTGGAACTTAGGGTACTTAGAGGCCCCACAATATCCATAGCTACCCTCTGAAATGGCTCCTCAGTCACAGTCAAAACCATCAAAGGAGCTTTGACCTCGTCTCCTTCCCTTGCCTAATTTTTGACACTTCTCCCAGGTCCTGCAGTACCCTGTTACATCTCTTGCAATCCCAGGCGAAGAAAAGTTCTGCATAGTATGTCTCTTGGTACACTTTATGCCCGTATGACCTGCAGAAGGAATGTCACGGGCTATGGCTAGAAGTGCCAGATGGTAGGCTCTAGGCACTATCAACTGCTGTATTACTTCAACGTCTAGCCATCTCTCAGGGATCCACTCTCTATACAGTAACCATTTGTTCCAGTATACAGACTCCCCTTTTCCTTAAGAACAAGGTGCCTCCTTAGCTACCTCCCTTAAGCCTCATAATGTAGGCTCCGAGAGCTGAGCCTGTCTCAACTCTATCTCTGTGACCCTTCCCAGCTCCCCTTCCACAGGAAGTGTGGTATCTTCTGACAGCTGTGTCTCACTATCAGTCTGGGTACTACCACTCACCTCTGCTCTTGCAGTTACCCTGTCCAAGGAAACATCAGTAACTACTAGCAGCTGTGGCTCACCTTCAGGCTCACTGCTACAGGGTATGTCCCTTCCTGAAATAGCCCCATCCCCAGTCCCGGCTTCAGGTGGGGGGTCTGGCTGGGTCTCCCCCAGGGTACCAGCCCCACATGCCTGTCTTCAAGCCTGACTGCATGTAACTGCAGGTACACAAGATATTGCATTGACAAAAACATTCTCTATCACGATATCTGCAGGGATATCCTCAAACACACCTACTTGCTTGCTTCCTTTACCACCCTCCCAGCCAAGGTGAACCCTGGCCAAAGGCGTTTGGAATGGGATCCCTCCTAAAGCTTTGACTGGAGTGGACTGCCCAAGCAAGTACTACTCCTCTTTAACCACTGTAGGCTTTACAATAGTTGTATCAGAGGCTGTATCTCTCTTAGCAGTGGCCTGTTTCCCATCCACTAAGACTGAATATAAACTCTGGTGATAGTTTGGTACCCCTGTTTTCTCCAGACAAATTACCACTGGCATACTGTTATTCCCACTTGCTGGATCCCTGACCTTTTGTTCCTCACATTGCTTCAGTGAACATTTATGCTACAAAGAACCTATAGTTGCATTTAAAGCATCTAAACCTTGATCCTGGCCATGTACCTGAACTAGTGGCTTCCTTTGTTTCTGATGGACTGTGTTGGGGTGGTTTAGCTGTCGACCATCGATTCACTTAAACCCACATGCAGCATTGGGTATTCCTTTCTTGTGCAGTAGTACCCTGATTGTTAAGAAGAGATCCTAGAGATCCCCTTTTTACCACAGCTCATCTGCAGTTACACTTCTGGTCTGCCAGCCCGATTGTCATGTCTTCAGGCAAGGTACTTAGGGCTTGTTCCCTCACCAAAACATCTGCCAGCCATTCAAAAGTGATCATCTGACACCTACTCACCCAGCTATGAAAATAAGTGCTTAACTCAGCAATATAATCACATACATTTTCATCTGGCGTGCATGTATGCTCACAAAACATTTTTGTTTAAGCTTCAGGTGTTAACTTAAACCATTCCAATAAACATTGTTTAACTTTATTTTAAACAATTAGTATCAGACAATTTAGAAACAGCAGTTACAGCTTTACTATGGAGTAAGAGGGTCAGGAACTGTACCCAGAACCCTTGGTCAACATTTTACTGTTTACATACTCTCTATAATATATGGATAAACCTATCAAAATTATCAGCATCTGTAAACTATGGAAGAAATGTACTGACCTTTATTGCATCTGGGTTTCAGTTATTCCCCTCCCCATTACCTCCATGACCCTGACAAAGAGTTAACATCTCCCTCTCATGTTGATGCTGCTTCTCATTGTCTTCAGCCTCCAAACACCGCAGTCCCGCTGCCAATTATAATTCCATCTGTTTTGCCTGCCAGAGTCTCTCTGCTGATTTTAATTCCAGACGTTTGGCCTCCAGTTCAAGTCTATATAGCTCCAGATTGTTTTTTAAGTTCTCTGAGGAAAAAGTGAACTATCCTGTTTCTGAGGGCTGCAAATCCCCATCACCAGACTGGTCATCATCCTGGTCACTGGTCTGGGCTACAGCTGTGACTAAGGCTGAAATAATTTCCTCTTGAGTCAGGTTGGCATGCAGCAGTCCTTTGGCTTCACACACCTTGGCCAACTAGTTCTTTGTCAGCTTGCCATAATTCTGTGCTGACATCTTCACCTGCTTTCCCTGACTAAACTAAACTGACAAAAATAAATAAAACTGTTGTGAAAATGAAACTCTGTATGTTTACCTTGTGGCTGTTGAGAGTACAAATACTGTCAGTGACAACTGCCTGTAGGCTAGAGAAGTTCAATTAATATCCCACCACTGCCCACCAATATGTGATGCCCCACCTCTGGGCCAATAATCAAGGAGCCTCAATCCTCACCACTGACACCGGTGGGGATGTTCACTTGGAACAAAAACAGATACACAGTATTTTCAGATGCAGCTCTCTGCACCAAGTAACATTTCCCTTAAGAGCACACAGGGAACACCCTCCCATCCTGGGGCTGGGTTTCCTCTCCCTCTCACCAGGCCCCAAAAAAGTCTCCACACTGACCACAGCTGTAGAGTTGAGATCTCAGCTGACTGTTCCAAGCCAAGTCCTCGACCACCCTCTCTGTGGGCACTCCAAATCCAGCTACTCTAAAGCTTTTACCAGAGTACACAAATATACTGAGTAAATTTAATACTAATACAAATGGTAGTGTTTCACCAGTGTAGCACAACTTCCAGGAGCAGCCACAGTGTCACCAAATAAGTACTCTCAAAGGTTAAAATATTCCTTAAAGACCAGCCACAATAAGAAGTTTAAATATATTTAGCAATAAATAATAAAAGAACATGAAAATACTAAATATCTATTTACAATAAGCACCAGAGTTTCAGTCACAGGAAATATTAAAAATAATGCAGATGGAAAGGTTCACACAGATACAGAAAAACAATACTTAGTTAATCTCACTATATTTTTCTGACCTATCTAAAGAATTACTGTTCCCTAGTTCACTTACTAGAGCAAGGCAAGATGAAGAGGGTGAGTGATCCTTCTTTGTCAAGTTTCAAAAATAGACCGTCCTGAGACTTCTGTCTCATCTGGTATTAAAACATAATTTCAGTGCTGGATTACATAATGACATCAGAACCTGACTTTTGGTTCCCACACTACCCCCTTTACTAGAAACTGAGCCAGAATCTAGCACACATGTGTCATAATACACACACACATATATCTTTGCTAAGATGTGTTATAGCATCTGGAAGCTATGAAACCATTTCAAAAACTTCCACCCTTCCAGGGTAGTAGTTAGTTTACCCCTAAGGACAATACAGTAGGATTCTGAGTCCTAGTTTTCACAGACATTTTGTCTCTGGCTGCAGTCAGAACTGTAAGATACAATCTTTATGGCCTAAACCAGGTAATTTAATTTCAGACTATTTTTCAAAGTTAGCTGGATTGAAATAAATCCCTTCTCTTCCAGTATCCTCTGTTATACTATATTCATTTCAACAGTTACAATACAGTCTGACATACAGGTGTATTTCTGTTCTGTCCAGCAGGACCCACTGTTGGTACATTTTTTTAACACAAGCAACTTTACAAATACATTTTCAACACAAGCACCCGTACAAATCAGTTTGATATACAAATGACATAATTCTTTACAAAACTCCAGCTAGCTATGCTGGCATATGTTATACATCCACTGCCCTACTTCTTCTGGCATAGCTGGCAATACCTCACATCCGCATAGCTTCATTAATATTAACATCCTTTATGACAGTATAAATAGGAAGTAAATCTACAGAGGTATTTGGATTACAAATGTCCAAACCTTATTTCTAGGAATGTCATCTTGTTAATGAAAAACATGATCTACTTACAGTATATAAAGGGTTTGAAAAACATGATGGTTAACTCAAACAGCAGTAAGTCAGCTAAAGTTGCTAAAATGTTGCATTGTTTTGAAGTTGAGATTCTGAGCAAAGAAAATTATGTTGAGGGCTGGAATTTTTTTATTAAATTTGAAGTGGAACTGTCAGGTATTTATGGTAGGTTCAGTTTAGTTTTTGTTCCATTTCGTTAGTATGACAGCTTTTGCTTGCTTTGCATCATTTTGCATACATACAATATATATATATATATATATATATATATGTGTGTGGATATATATATATATATATATATATATATATATATATATATATATATATATATAAAGCCTTTGAATGCATCCAACTTGATCCTAGTAGATTACTATAAATTTCAATGACACTTTCAGACTATTAAAGGCAATAAGAGCAAAATCATGCATTTCATGAGTAATAACAATTTAGTAGAATTCTGGAAGGTCACACTTCCTGGACAAACAGATTTACTCACATGGATATAAAAACTTGTAATACTTTTTTCATCTCTTCTTTAATGTTATATGCATGCTTAACAATAACATTACAGCTAAGAACAATTTAAAACCCTGCTGTCATTTCACTTTCCATAATTATTTGGTTGGAAGAGGCAAAAAAAGATACAAGTGTTAATGTTAGGATTTTTGACCAATATACCAAAATCAAGTAAAAGATTCTGTAATATTTGGGCAACAGTCCTTCCTGATTGGTTCCCTTTATCAAGAAATTGAGAGCACTGAAGTCTTATATTGCAGATGTATTATTTTAAATGACTTATCGGCATGACCAGAGTTGTCAGTCGGACCTCTTGAAGTTTTAGTTATACGTAATTGAAAAGATGTTGCTGGTCAACTATTAACAGCATGTTGCACTAAGAATCATATTGTTAAAATAAAGTGTAAACTATTACAAGAATACCCCCCAGCTCAGCCCATAAGAGGGACTTATTTCAGATGGCAGGATAAATTAGATGTTTCCAGCAATTTTATCTAAGGACTAATTGTTAAGTAGAGATTAGAATTAAAAAAGGAAAAAATCAGAATAATTCTTCCAAGAAATAAATACTGGGGGTAGTCTGCTTATAGATTCATAAGAATTTATAAAATAGGTTTTCAAAATGTTATAAAGTATTTTTGTTGATACAAATGTTTCTTCAAGCAATGGTCAACTAAAAAATGCAATACAATTTAGTCAGGTAAATTTATTTTCATCTCTTCAGTTTAATTAGTGTATAATTAAACACTGTAATAGTACTTCCTTATCAGAAATTTCCATCTCATAACACACTTACCATAGAATTCTACAAAACATTAATTGAAGATATACCCCGGGATTCATGAACCTTGCGCCAGGCGCCAGCATAGCGTCGGCGTTATAAAGCCAAATATGGCCACCGAGCGATTCAGGTATGAAGCAATCCCACGTGCACTACCGGCGTGCGCCGGACCTGCGCCGCCCCCGGCGTAGGTATGCTAATCACACTGTGTGCAGTATTGCACCATGCAAATGAAGGCAAATAGCGATTCACGAAGTGGGGCATGCGTAAGCGTAGACGCGGCAATGTAAACCGAAAAAACGGTTTACATTTACCCAAACATGACCAAGGAGTAACGGAAGGCTGTCAACGTCAGGTATCATACAGGTGCAATATGCCAAAGGCGAAAGGCACCAAGAATGTCCAAAGAAAACATGCACAAACTGTAAATAATGACAAAAATGTCATGTACGTAGAAACCACAGCAGAACCCCCGGATATGTGTACAGAAGGTGCAAAGCAATGAAATAATATGACAATGTCCTAAAAGAGCTGTATAATACACATCAGCTGTACAGCCACCACACACCATAATATGTATGGAAAGCCTCAACCCCAGCGCAAGGGTTGTCAAGGAGTGGTGGCAGTGTTCAGCGCCGTAACCATGTATTAGCAGTCAATGCCATGCAAATGAGGCAGATAATAGTAAATCGCAAAGCTGGCGCCGGTGTAAGGATGGAGCAAACGGGCGACTAATAAAACTGAATCGCAGTGTAGGAGGCC
>NC_056726.1:818804350-818846808 GCF_019279795.1 Protopterus annectens | reverse complement strand
CCTTAGGTTGTGATGTTTTCCAAGTGCCTTTGTGGATCCTCATGTTGTTGCTGGCAGATCGAGTGCTGTATGCGCGGTATTTGCACGGCGGTCTGACTTTGTATGGGGAGTGTCTACTGTAGTCCCTAATGTATTTCCTGTGTTATGCCTTACCGCAGTTGTGTAATTCCACCAGGTGTCCAGTTATAGGTGCCATCTTGGTCGTACACTTGTCCATCCATGGGAATTGCCTACTGGACACTGATGTAGGGCTGAACACATTTTACACCTGCTTTTAGCATTACCCAGTGGATGCTTTGCATCCTTAGTGGGGACTAAGGCACGTGCTATACCCACAGCCCTCCCATGGGGCGGGACAACGGATTATCTGCCAAACAACACCGAGCCCCATTTTGCATACCCAGGATCCCATGGCTGCAAACCCCAGTGCGCATTACACATCCTTCATGTGCGGGAATGGGATGTGGACGCACTTCTATGGACACGACAATCTGGGGATTTCTGTTCATATGTCCTGCATTTCATGGACAGGTATCATCAACCTTAAACACGCTGGTGGTGCATGTCTAGCTGTGCCGTAGTCACGGCTGACACTCTGTCTGGCCGATCACAACGAGTCGAAGGTGTAAACCCAACTATTTTTGGAGTCCTACAATGGACACCGATGTGCATATGTAAAGTGTAGAATGTGTTGGACTGTCACCATCTGGCCAGTGGTTTTGACTGCCGCTGTATGTTCCCCAATCGTGGATGTCTGCTTGACTACCCATATTATGAATTACTTGGCCTATCTATATCCACGTGCCAGTAAGCGGAAATACAGCAAACCTTGCGTCCTGCCCATCTTCATAAACGACATTATTGAACATATATCGGCCAAAACAGACAATGACAAAACGATAGACTCCACAGTCAAGCGATACTGAGCTCTTTCACCTACTAACATGGGGCATCGTCGAACCGAAATGCATTACATAGTTGTCCCTTATACACTTCCTTCAGAGTCAGTTTAAAGTCAAATAATCAATAAACCTGCTCATAGTTAAGTGGACAGTGCTACAAGTCTTGATTATAACGTGACATATACAAATCAGTGTTGCATACATTAGTTCATGGAAACAATATCGACAACAATGTGTTAATATAAATACAATATTGGTCAATACAATCAGTATCTTGAAACATAGTTGATAATTGTTGTGAGTTAACCTTAGAATGTAGTGTGTTGATCAGGATATTTTATATCAATGTGTATAATTGTAGCATTACGATTCCAAAGCATGGAATCAATAAGTACTATTTAAGCATATATTTTACAATTATGAATGTAAATGAGTGGAGGACACATCCTTAACCTTCCCTGCTTCCAGTGGATCACACACGCACACCACAACTCGCATTTCTAATTGTGGGTTACGCAGGCGCATGCATATCCGTATTCTGTTTATATATGTTTACTGGGTCTGTGTGGTTACGTGTTTTGTGTTAGTTGTGACTATTCCGGTAACATATGTCTGATCCGGTTGACGGACGTGTGCAGAATGCACTTACAACTTTATACATGTAACAGTCTTTGCAGCATGGATGCATTACGTTCACGTTCACATCTATATGTTCCATAGTCGTAATTCAAATGTGACTGCATTCATGTTTGCCAGTTACTGTTTCACTACACGTTAGCTGTTCGGTGTCATTAATATGCATACCCATGGTACTTAAGTACATTTACATATCCCCCCCCCCGCACTCACGCACGTCACAGGCATCCATTCTCCTGCTGGGAAAGGTGTGGTACTGCATGTTAAACATTCCTTATTCCCCCCTCGCTCATGGCCCAGGATGCATATGTCGTGACCGCAGGGATGTTCAGATGACAGGTGCTTATATCCCCTACGCATACAGGCCTTCGATTGTCAGGGTGTTGCTGTGGTGCTTTGGGTTTGGTCTTGTCCGCCCAGTGTAAGGAACTGCCCTGACCGTGTACGAATGTTAGATGAGTCACATGGGCACGTTTTGTCCGTGTCTATGGTACCATGTCACCCCCCCCAGTTATTCATAACCGTAGCATCGATTGGCGGTGTAGCGGTTGTAGATCTTGTTATACTAATTGCACACGGTCTGGTCGAACGGACCTATTTCCATTACTAACCCTCGGTATGTATGACCTGTGTCGCAATATTACATGGGTTTACCATTGCGTGACGGCTTTCACTGAGTCACAGACATGTCCGTTGCTTGGTTTGGGCCGGTTCCGCTGTGCTACACACATTTAACATGGCGGAACAGGTTGAACAGCTCAGCCCGGGACATCGGGTTCTCCGTCGCTGTTTAGTATTGAACCGCTATATGGAGTTTGTTTCACAAAGCGAGACAATGTCGACATTGGTAACGGACATCTCACGCGCACGTCCGCACCGCCGGGTGACGTATGTCTGCGTTTGGGCGGACAGGCATTATGCTGTGCCATTATGTCTGGGAATATATGGTTTCTTGCCATAGATGATATGCCATACTAGCAATGACCCGCGTCTGGGTGTGGGTACTGCTGTATTACCCACGGGAAGAGTGGCCTTAGGTTAAGTGGTGCCCTAGGCAGAAGTTGCCACCGCAACATCACCCGCTACCCCCCTCCTGGTCTACCTACACCAAACAAAGTCTGGAAAGGTGCCCGTAGAGCAACGCCCTAGACGGCTGCCTACTTGGCCTATGCCTAAGGCCGGCTATGTGTGTGGTCCCTCGGGCATCGGACTCAGGAACGCGCCACGTCTGCCGTGGGTATGTCCAGCATTACCCACATCCAGCCGTGGTGTATTGCCATGATGTTCCATGTGTACAGTGGTGCCGGTTACCATACATATGCCTTTCTCAAAAGCCGATTTCACACTTCTGAACACTACTGTGGTCTCCTTTAAGGCCCCTGAGCCAGTGGTGAACATCACTCAAACCGCTGAATCACGTACATATGCCTTCCATCAGCACCTACAGGACTGCATGGATCAGGCAATCCCATACAAAACTGAGACTCTTTGTACCACAGACAAGCATGCAGTCTGGTGGACCCCAGCCATGAACAAGCTCTACAACGACAGGAGGTAGATACTACAAGTTAAAGTGGAATACTTGTAAGGTAACACACCCTTGCCCATTATATGTGAAGAACTACAAGCTGTCATGAAATCATCCAGGGGAAATTCAACAGAGAAATTAACAACGACTCAACAGACATTCATAAGTCCTTCTTTAGCTATGTTGGACACCTGGGAGGACACTCCCAGATATGCTCAAACCAGGTTCACAATGATGTGAAGATGACTGAACCTACACACATTGCCAGCATACTGGCTGACATGTTCAGTGCTAACATTTCCCCCCCTCCCCCCCACATGGAGAGTTATCTATACCTGAGACTTGTAGATCCTGGAACATCTGTAACGCACAGGTGGGAAATGCTGTCTCCAAGGCAGTCAACACAGCATCCATGGGACCAGATGGTGTCCCAGCTGTGTACTCCATGAACTCTATGGGGAATTAAACCCACACTTAGTACAGCTGTTTAATCTTAGCCTCACCTCAGGATCGTGCATCCCGAGTAGTAGCACAAGGCGACTGTAGTCACACTTCACATAGATGGTGCCTCCACTGACCCTGGTTATTACCATCCCATTAGCTTGACAAGCCTTATCTGCAAAGCCATGGAGAGGGATCATAATGGAACTCATAGATAAAGACATAGGGGACTCGCATACTTTGGATACAACCCAGTTTAGCTTGGTCAAAGTAAGATCATGCCTTTTACACGTGTTTGACTTTGTAGGATCAGTCACCAAGGCCATTGATGAGGGTAAAGCAGTCCATACAGCCTACCTCAACCTGGCAAAGGCCTTGACACAATACCCCCTCGGGTATCAGTGATAAACCCGTCATCTTGAACGTATATCCATACATCGCCATATGGGTTGCAAACTGGCTAAGTCACAGAACACACATGGTCATAGTTGCTGGCGCCATGTCATACTCACAGCCAGTCACAAGCGGTGTCCCATGGGGCTCAGTCCTGGGTCCACTATTTTTCAGCATCTACGTTTCCAAAGTACAAGCAAACACAGGGGTTATGGGTGACAATGTTTGCAGATGACTGCAAACTGGGTGCCATAGTCAGACACACATCTGACACAGATATCCTTCAGGAGTGCCTCACAGATGTGGATAAGTGGTGCCAGAGACATGGCCTACAGCTAAATGCCAGGAAATGCATAGTCATACCCTTCGGGAAGAACAAGGTTACCCTAGCTACCATATAGGTGGCAATCCACTGAGCACATAGGGGTTACCAGGGATCTGGGGACCCGGGTTGTTGTTAACCGCTCGTTAGACACACACGTTGCTAACGTAGTTAGGTAGACCTTCCACATTGCCCACATCATCATGAAGGGATTCACATCTAGATCGGGGAGGTCATTGTCCCCTTGTACTCATCACTCATTAGACCTATGATTGGGTACAATGCCCCATTCAGAATGTATCTGACCGACACCTGCAGCAGCTGGAAAGGCACCAACAGTTCATCGACAAACAGATGCAGGGTCTCAGGAATATGTGTTATACTGACCAACTGAAAGAATTCCAGATGTATACAGTTGCATACCACTTGCCCAGAGGTGACCTGTGCCTGGCATACAAGGCCATGTCGAACCCTGATCTGATGGTATGCTTCACCTAAAGAAGTTAGATCCTCAGAACCACAAGGGCAGGTGACGTACACCTTGACACTGTCATTAATAGAACGTGTTGGTGGGACAGATTCATCACCCAGACACTCACTATGCTGTGGAACAACATCCCAGTACATGTGAGGGCAGGCACCTCGCTGGCCTTGTGTTAGTATTTTGACATGGATGTCTGAATTGATTTATTTAAGTAACCTTCTAACTGAATATTTACATTACCACATTGTGAATCTTTACATTTCGTTGGTCTATTTTACATTAGTCATAATCATACGGTTTATCTGTGTATATTATGGTTCATTTATATTACTAGGTGTCTGCAGTTCTTTTAATATATTGGCACAATCCATTAGAACATATATATGTAGCTTACACAGTCAGACATTTGGAAAACATTATGTTGGTTCATCTTTCATATATATACATATATTTCTATTTCTCTATGAAGAATGTACCTTCAAGCAATGTCTGATGTCCTCACTGTGTGGAATCTGTAACCCAAGTAAAGTTTGTTTGCTTGTTTGCCTTTAAGGCATGTAATTAATACCTAGCACATCTAATTTACTGACCAATTAAGGGTTTTACATGTAGTAGGTTGGACTGCATTGTATGTATTCTGAATAAGTCTGCTTATGAAGCAGTCGAAAACAACTTCAATAAACTATGGTGACTGCATTTAATTCCTGGTGTGCTCTGAGTGGTCACTGACGGTGTCTACAGTACCTCGTCTTTGCTTTGGACTTCATCGGCTGGTTGTCTGTGTTTGTTGTATGGGGAATGTCAAGTGTAGTCCCTATGTGTATTACTTGTGTAATGCCTTACTACGGCAGTGTAATTCCACCGGGTTTGCAGTTATGGGTGCCATCTTAGTCATACGCTTGTCCATCCATGTGAATTGCCTACTGGACACTGGTATATGGCTGTACACATTTCACACCTGCATTTTGCAGTCTCCGGTAGATGGTTTGCATTATTAGCAGAGAGTAAGGCAGGTGCTACGCACACATCCCTCCCACGGGGCGGGACAAAGGATTGCCTGCGAAACAACACAGAGGCCAGATTCTACATACCCAGACTTCCTTGACTGCAACAGTCGACAGTACCCATTACACATCCTTCATGTGTGCGGGACTGTGATGTGGACGCAGTTCTATGGACCCGGCACCCTGGGTATTTCTGTGCATGTGTGCTGCATTTCATGGACAGCTATCATCAACATTGAACACGCTTGCGGTGCATATGTGTACCTGTGACGTGGTGACGACAATGAGATCACGTGAGTAATGCAGGAAGCTAGCAGGCATTCTATGAATGGAATTTTTGGGTCCTACAATGGACACCGATGTGCATATGTCAAGTTAGATGCTGCTGGACTGTGTCCACCTGCCCAGTGCTTTTCACTGCTGGTGTATGTTCCCCAATCGCGGATGTCTGTTTCACTACCCATTCTACATGGTGCTACATAACCAGGTGATTTAGTACTGTGAACAAATGACATACATCCAAGGATGCTGGTTAGCAACTGCTTCATATAAACCTCAGACATCCCAATGGGACATATCCGTCACCGTATTTCCAATATAACACCACCGGAACATGTTGATTACCTATGTTTTCATTTAACCATGTTGTCTTCATAGGTGGGAATGCCATAGTTTACATATCCTACTTGACGTTGTGTGTGTGCCATTAGTATGTGTTCCACAGGTCGCACATCTGTTCCGCTGTATGGTAGCGGGTGCTCCTCATTCTGTTGCTGGCAGATTGAGTGCTGTGTACGCCGGTGTTGGCACGACGGTCCGGCTTTGTATGTGGAATGTCAACTGTAGTCCCTATGTGTATTTCCTGTGTTATGCCTTACCGGCTGTGTAATTTACCGGGTTTGCAGTTGTGGGTGCCATCTTGGCCATACGGTTGTCCATCCATGACAATTGCCTACTGGACACTAGTATAGGGCTGTACACATTTCACACCTGCATTTAGCATTCTCCGGTGGATGGTTTGCATTATTAGCGGAGAGTAAGGCAGGTGCTACGCAAACATCCCTCCCACGGGGCGGGACAAAGGATTGCCTGCGAAACAACACCGAGCCCAGAGTCTACATACCCAGAATCCCTTGACTGCAACAATCGACAGTACCCATTACACATCCTTCATGTGTGCGGGACTGTGATGTGGACGCAGTTCTATGGACCCGGTATCCTGGGTATTTCTGTGCATCTGTGCTGCATTACATGGACAGCTATCAGCAACATTAAACACGCTTGCGGTGCATATGTGTACCTGTGACAACAATGAGTTCAGGTACGCATTGAAATAAGACATCATTCTGTTCTTTCCACAATTTTTGGGTCCTACAATGGACACCACTGTGCATATGTAGAGTGTAGAGCTTGTCGGACTGTGTCCTTGTGAGCAGTGGGTTTCACTGATGCTGTGTGTTCAGCAATCGCGGATGTCTGCTTGACTACCCATACTGTGTAGTGCTACAGGAACCATGTCTTCTGACACCAGAACCCAATGGTGTACATCCAATGTTGCAGGTTAACAACCACTTTCATACCCAGGGGTCACGATTGGGAGGTATTGCCACTTCATTATCGGAACAACACCTCCAGACTGTGTACATCACGGGAACTTTAGGCCAGTCTTACCGGCCATTTGCAATTGTAATTAGCACACATGTCAATACATGTATGATAAGACATATTATCATGCAGAAGTTAATCTATGTTATTTGGACATTGGCTTCTGCTATTGGCATCCGTTGCTGTGAGTGTTGCCAGTTACCATACACATTGCTTGCTCAGAGGCAGACTACACAATTCTGCACACTACTGTGGTCTCCTTTAAGGACCCTGAGCCAGTGGTCGACAGTACTGCAGCCACTGCATCAATCACATTTGCCATCTACCAGTACCTACAGGACTGCATGAACCAGGCATTCACTTACCCAACTGTGGTTCATTGTACCAATGCCAAGCATCCAGTGTGGTGTACCCCAGCCATACACAGGATGTACAACACGAGGAGGTGGCTACTACAAGGTGGAGCAGACACCTTGTGAGGTATGACACCCTTGGTCATCATATGTGTAGAGTTACACACTGTCGTGCCATGGTCAGGGCACATTCCACAGATATACCTACATGGACCTGGCTGACAATCATACCACCTTCAGTTGCTATGCTCAACACCTGGGAGGTCACTCCCACATATGCTCTGACTGGGTTCACAAAGAGGTGGAGTTTACTCAACATACACACATTGCCAACAAACAGGCTGACAAGTCCAGTAAGGACATCTCCACACCCTCCCCACACATGAGGAGATGTCTGTACCAGCGGTTTGTGGTCACCAAATGTTCTGTGACACACAGGTGGGACATGCTCTCTCCAGGGTAGTGGACATAGCATCCATGAGACCAGCTGGTGACCCCACTGTGTACTCCACTATCTCATTGAGGTATTAGACCCACAGTTAGGACAGCTATTTCTTTGTAGCCTCACCTCAGGTAAGGTACCCAGGTTGTGTCGCATGGCAACTGTAGTCCCACGTCACAGGGCCAATGCCTCCACTGAGCCTGGTTATTACTGTCCCATTACCATGAGGAGACCTATCTGCAAAGACATGGGAAGGGATCATACTGCGGCTCGTATATGACTGCATAGGGGACATACATACTTTGCATCCAACACGGTTTGTCTTGTTCAGGGGTGGTTCATGCCTTTAAAGCATGGGTGACATTTTCGGGACAGTCACCGAGGCCATTGATGGGGGTGTTGCAGTCCATACAGCCTACCTTGACCTGGCAAAGGCCTTCATCACATTACCCCCCTCAGGTATCGTTGATAAACCCATTGGCTGGGATGTGAACACGTACATCACAGAATGTGTTGGAAACTGTCTATGTGACACAACCCACACGGTCATAGTTGCTGGCAGCGTGTCAGACCTACTGCCTGTCGCGCAAGTGGTGTCCCATGGGGCCCTTCCGTGGGTCCACTCCTGTCATACATCTACATTTCCACGGTACAGGCACACACAGGGGTTTTGTGGGCAACATTGTTTGTAGATGACTGCAAAACAGGTGCCGTAGTGGGACGGACATCTGACACAGATATCCTTCGAAGGGGCCTCCCAGATATGCATATCTGCTGTCAGGGACATGTCCCACAGCTAAATGCTAAGTAATGCAACATCATACCTGTGGAGAACTACTAGGTCACCCCTGTCCAGCATATAGGTGGCTGCCCACTCAGCACAGGGGTGATTACCAGGGATCAGGGGACAGAGTTTGCCAGTCACCATTCATTCAACACACACGTTGCTATCGTGGTTGTGTGGGACTTCTACATAGCCCACCTGTTTGTGCAGGGATTCACATCTACATCAGGCTAGGTCATTGTCTCCTTGTACCCATTACGTGTTACACCTATGATTTACTACATTGCCCCATTCAGACTGTATCTGACCATACACCTACAGCAGCTGGGAAGCCCTCATAGGTTAATTGTTGTACAGATGCAGGGTGACATCATTTTGTAATGCTGCCCACTTGTAGAACCCCTGCCACATTACGTCACATACCTGCTGTTTAGTGTTGACCTGTGCCTGACATACAAGGCCATGTCAACCCATATGTCATGTGTATGCTTCACCTACTGTATCTGCATCCCTCAGAACCACTAGGGCAGGTGACATTTACCTTGTCATGGTCATTAATGGGATGTGTTGGAGTGACACATATATCACCCAGACACTCATAATGCTGTGGATCTACATCACAGTACATGTGAGACAGAGATCCTTCCTAGCCTTGTTCACGGGTGTGTTGTCCATTGGATGGAGAATTGCAGGTATAGGCCAGGGATTACATCATTATCCCTGCTTGACGGAGGTACAGCACTATCATGGGTATTTTATCTGAAGCACAGAAGGTTGGCAAAGTCATCCTAACTATGGTGTAGTGTTATGGCTGAACCTGGGACGATGGCCTACCCTGTACCTATGGACGTATGAACCTATATTCATAGTTTGTCACATTTACAATTGTCTATCCCCTATACTCTTTCTCCAGTGTATATTTCTGTGGCACATGATTGTCCTCTGTATTACATGCAGGTATGCTGTGTACAGTGCACATCGTCACAGTTGATGACAGTGTATCTGTGTCCCTAACACTGTGATACCGAGGACTACCACACATCCTTCACAACATTACAAGCATATGTCCATTCTATTCTTCTTTGGCCTATGGGGTGTTAAGGCAAACATTACACAAGTCCCTGTTTGTGCATGCTTCATGTTGGTGTTTGACCAGGCTCCGTTGCAGTCGTGTGTTGGACAGTAGTGTTTCTGTGTGTTTGCCATGTGTTTTATTGCGGTACATCTGTGGGAGGTGTGGTTGGCACATGTTCCTCTTTGCAGGGACACCCATCCTGGGGTTTGTGTCATGCATCTGCACTTGGCACGTGCCATATGTCCTGTACTATTCCCACAGTCGTGTATGCCTTCATACACTACTACTGCGTGTTACTGGCTGTTTGTATGTGGTACACATGGACATTGTGATGGTTGGCTTGACCTATTCCCATGCTAGACCGTACACATCTGTCAATTAAGTTGTTTAAATCAAACTGTAACACTCATTCGTATTTTCAAACTGACAGTCAATAACACAGGAAGCTGAGATTAATAACGTTTTACTACTGTGCAGCAGGAGGCAAAGAACTATGCAGTAAATGTTTACACATTTGTTTTACTCTATACATGTTACAGCTGTATGAGCATTGGGTATACTATCATCTTTTGCACACATTAATGATGTGGTCAGTCACAAGGCATTTACATCGCTAGAGTCCACAACGTTGTATTCCTACAACCGTGCTCAGGTAATGCTTATTAAATGTTTTCCCATGAGAATAACACAGCCTTGCAAGGCACCTTGTCAATTACAGTGTCCTTCTGTGATTGTAGCTGTTTCAAGGACGCTAGACTGTTCCGATACTGTAGTCGGTTAATTTCTTATCGTTGCTTTTTCTCTCTTGTAAAGGGTTGTTCTGTTATCTTCGAAAAAGCTCACAAAGCCAACCTCCTCAGGGGGAAGGGTGGTGTTTTGCATGTACATACATTTATTGTTCTGTAACCCAGCAGATAATTAATGCTGACAGACATAAGCCTGCTGTACTGGTTACTGCCAGGATCAGAATTCCATCACACTACAGCTTAGCTTCACCAATTACATGCAGGCTTAGTTCTACTGCCATATTATGCGGTACAATTCAATGCATTATCTAGTATTTCGAGTCTAAACTGGCACTTCATATGTGTTTCTATATATATTTTGAACAACATCCATCCGGCCATATGCATGTTGTTCCGTCCTTTACCTTGACCGTGTGTATTTGGCTGTCCGGCAACGCTACTCTCCACATGTGATGTCCCACCTTCCCCTTCTTTGCCTGTAGCACCCTGTTAGGAAGTCCTGTTTGGTGGGCACGTGTTCCGCTATATGTGATCGACTTCACTGCATAGCTAATCATCGATGCGGTGGTTCAACAACCCGACTTGTCCACATGTGTACAGTTATGTGCACCGTGTCGTATGCAAACCTATATGGTTTCGACGGGTACAAACCACATGCAGGATGTACACATTCTGCAGACACATTCACATGCAGCCATTTACATATCTGTACCTGAGGTGGGTTGGTGACATGTGGGGTACGTATTTGCCCGCGTGGCAGGTATGCACATTGTGTGTGGGTGTATAGCTGCACACGGATGCTAGTGGGTTAGGGTGCACAGGTGTACATGGGTGGGACTGACATGTACAATGAGGCTATTGTGTATTACATCTGAATGCATGGGTTCTGCTTCTGGATATTACACTTCAACATACGCCATCCAGTGTATGCGACAGAGACGTTGCTGGGTGTGGGATATGTTGCTATGCACATGTTTGCCTGTGTTTAAGGTATCTTGATTCCTTACTGTTGTTATGTCAACACAGCTACCCGGCTATGTACTCTCACTACTACTTGTGACCATTATGGTTGGCACCTTTTCCAATGCCCATAGTGGGGCATGTTATGTGGAAACTTCGAATTTGCAGGACTACACATACCCACGGCAAGTGCAGTTGACAGAACTTCACTTGTTTGCCATACTATAAGCTTATTCTGTAAGCATTTAGGTTCCTTATTCATTTTCTTCTGCCATGTATGTGTTTCATATACAAATGTATTATGTTTTATACTACTATTACATGTATATTGGGAATATTTTTGGCAGGATCTGAGGTCATTTTCCATTCTTCCAATTGTTGCAGGGACACAACTGTCCAATCAGGGACTGTCCATGGCACATTGGGACAGCTGGTAACCCTGGTGACCATGCCCATGTCGCTACTGGGGTTGCCACCTTTTCCAGTTTCAAGCTGGGATATTTCCGGGACTCACATCTGACTTTACAGGCCGACACATACACACGGTCACTATATAGCATAGGACTTCACTTGTTTGCCTAAATAAAGCTTATTGTTGTGGCAGTTTGCTTGCTTATTCTGTTTCTTGTGACATTTAGGTATTTCAGTTACAGAAATAACCAATTCATGCTACCATTACATTACATACGGGATATCATTATGCCCTACAATCTTAGCACATTTGCCATGTTTAATCGTTTTCGGGACACAACTGCCCATAGAGAGACTGCCCCACCCAGAGTGGAATAGGTGGTGACCTTAGTCGCTGCTCCTATGTCGGTGTGGCGCATTGACATGCTGCTGTACACCTTCTCTGAGTGTAACCACTGACGGTGCATTGCGGGACAAACGCGGTCTTATGCGTATCCTTTGCTCCTTGGATGGGTACACTTAAGCCTTCGTGGCTTGTATTTGCTTCTCCGTTTATTTGGGACGGGTACTATGTTGCATACTCTACGTGCGTTTCATTCTGCACGGGACCTGGCTGCTGCCATTACTATTATGGGCGGACCGTGGCTGTCAGCACATTAGGTTGCTCACCTCATGCCGGCTTAGACACGCCTCCAGACGCATCCTACCTGGGCTCGCTCACGTACACTACGCACGTGTCTGTGGTTGCGGTGTACTCTCATTAATATGCATATGGCGCTACTGCGCCGGCTATTCACTGCACCGCCGGCGCAGACCTTACGCCGGCCTTGCGCCGAGCTTCATGAATCCCGGGGATAGTTTACACATTTACTAATAATGATTCACATATTGTCTCTTCATCCTGCAAATGTGGACCCTTGCCTTGCATTAGCTAAAGTTATGATTGCAAAATTAGAGAAGGATTTAAAATCTAAGGAATATCATCATTCAATAGCATTATTAAACATTGCTTAGAAAATTTGTGCCAAATATTTAAACAATTATTTACTGTCAAGCCTGTTATTATTAATACAGCTGATCCAGTCTGACTTTATATCAATCAAACAAATAACTACTGCAAACCACATTCTCCAGTCATCACTTATTGCTATTCTTAACAATATTCGGACTTAGGAAGAAATTATGTGTTCTGTTCAGAGAATGCATATAATACATTTTATAGTGTGAAGACACAATGGGGAGAATTTAATAAAGCTTACACAGACTTTTTTCCATGTATACATCATGGCACTCTGCTTGCATGAAAGTAAGCAGATTTGCGATCCAATAAACAGAGCTGGGTGACGTGCACTCATGCGGCAACACAGAAGTATCCGTGGCATGCAGATCACCACATAAGCAGGTGAATTGCATGCAAATGAGAGAGGTAGAGTGATCCAACAAGCAGATAGGCAGTCCAGCAGACTCTGTTTTGGTGTCTGTACCATACATTGAAAAATTCTGTGTACAGAGAATAGGGGCTGCAAAAGTGTAGTTCAATGGACAGAAATAGGATAGCAGACACAGATATGTGCAAAATTATCCACAGTGTGTCCAAAACCATATGGGAAATACTTTAAAATAATATATATTTTTTAATGATCTGTGTATGTTTGTGCAGTGTGCTGCAGTCGCAAACATGCTGTTATGAAAAAAAAAAAAAAAGTTTGTAAAAAACAAATTTAGTAGTAATGTATTATAGGACCCTGTGTGGAGCATCTACAATGGTGGAATGGTGCTGTTGCCAACGATGCAGGGCCTGGAATTGTGTAGTTTCCAGGTTCTGTGCATGGATCCTTATGCAAATGAGGTGGGGTTACTGAATAGCACAAATGGGTATCCATGTCCGCAGATCCCATTCGTGTAGGCACAGAACCATGTTGGTGTCCAGAGAAGAGGTAGCTGACATCAAGGTGGGGGGGCTGTGTCTGAGGACTTGTAAGCTCATTGGAGCTCAGCTGTGCCTATTTGTGAGGCACACCGGTCTGTCAGTAGGGGTGTGTGTACACTAGCTACTAAACTTTGTTTGCCTTCAGAGCATGTATTTCAGCATGTTTGCACAGTGCACCACTGTGCTGAGCATGACTTTTCAGGAGAGTGTGTGCAGTGACTGCTGAACATTGTTTACCTTCCTGGCACCTGTTTACATGGTGTACACTGGCTGCTAAGCTTTGTTGACACTCAGGGCATCTGTTTGTGAGGTGTACAACAATGCTGAGCGAGAAAGGCTGTCAAAAAAAAATTGGCTGAGAAAGCCAATGGTATATTAATTACTGATGACCCCTGTTTCAATTAAACTAGGGCCAGTAACAGTCCATAATGATGTACTTGGCAGGTGGAATGCATCATAGGTAGCCAATCACACAGATTGCTTACAGCAAAACACTATAAAGGTTGCATGCACCCTACAATCTGATTTCACCCCCACACTCTGCACCAGTGGAGTACAGACTTGGGATTTTTAACTGAAGGGATGTTGCAGGTCTGCTACATCTGTATGTGCTAGATGCTGAGGTCAATGTTGCTGCTGCTGCGGCTGACAATAGGCCTAGACTGAGAAGGAAAAGGGTGTTCAGGCCCAGGGTAACCTTCCAGGGGCTACATGAGCTGGAGATTGTAGAGCGCTACAGAGTGGACAGAGACATGCTACAAGAATTCACTGAGCTCTGCCACCCTCAACTCAGACTTACAGCCAACAGAGGAGAACCCATCCCAGTGGAAACAAAGGTATCTGTAGCTCTTAGGGTACTAGTGACAGGTACTTTCCAAAGACCAACTGGGGACATGATGGGGGTCTTGCAGGCATCAGCATTCAGGGTACTCCACCAGTTTCTGGATGCTATGCTACCACATGTCAGTGAGCACATGTATTTTCCCCACACCCCTGAGGGAAGGGCCACCAGTATGCAACACTTCTACTGTGTAGCACACTACCCTGAGGTACTGGGTGCCATAGATTGTACTCATGTATATATCAAGGCACCTCCCGGTGAGGAGGGTAGAATCTACGTCAACTGCAAGAGGTATCACTCCATCAACTGCCAGGTCATGTGCAATGCCCAGGGCATTATCATGAATGTGTGCGCTGGCAGCCCTGGCAGTTATCATGACTCCCATATCTGGCATGCATCACAGCTGTACCAGATGTTTGCTAATGGGGACATCCCACATGGCCATTTACTGTAGGATGCTGGCTACACACTGGAACCGTGGATGATGACACCCATCAGAAATGCACACGCAGCCATGGAAGAATGCCATAATGGGGCACACGCACAAACGAGGAACATCATAGGGCATGTATTTAGGCTGCTGAAGTCACAGTTCCGGTGCCTCGATATATCCGTTAGAACCCTGCAGTACTCTCCAGTGACGTGCACAGATGTTCACAGTATGTGCCATGCTACATAATATGATCCTGCAGAAACAGCTGCAGCAGGATCAGCGAAGGGAAGGGATACACAGCCCCCCACCAGTGCCTCGGTCCCCACAGCCACACCCACAGGGGAACTTGGAGGGGGAAACCCCTGAGGATGTCCCTGTAGACAGACATAGGCATGCCCAGTATGCCCTAGCCTTGGCCAAGAGACAAAGCATAGCATATGCACTGACAACCTAGGGCCCTAGGGACTGACACCTTACTGCAACTCACATACATATAGTAAAAATGATGCCAGGCAACCCACACAACCTGTACATAACCATGTATTGTATGTTTACTGTGTGCATCAGACAGATTCAGCCCTGAACTACAATTCTGTCAACTGCTGCATTCGCAAGGTAAGTCACTTACTACACACTGCTTGTAAGGAGTACTATAATATGCTATCATATGTATGTACCTGCTCCATGTATGCAAGAGAATATAGTGGGCTATTTGGAGAGATGTAACATCCACATGGGACTACAGATACCCAGTCCAATAGTATGTGTTCCATAATATTCACTAGCTCATGGTTGGAATATTCAATACAGCAGTCAAAGGAGATGTTAAACAGTGGGGTCACATGATATCTGCACTACTGCCCATGCCAGCAGATCATGTGCTGTTCTTCCCCCACCCCCAACACATCAGTGCTCCCATACAACTGCTGTAACAGTACATCTGCAATGATATATCAGCAGACCAGCCATTTCCAGGGCTGTGGCATAGAACCTGGCCACACATTGTATGTCTCACATAATGCAGGGGTGATAATGTATGTCTGTATGCTGTTGATTTTGTGAGGAATGACAACTCTCTGTCTGGCGGTTGGTGTGGCTCACTAGGCTAGGAATGTTAGTATGTGTTTTGGTGTTGATGGTTTGAATCTGGCAGCATCCAGATCTTTTGCATGTGAGGTACTCGTATGGTGGTATTCTCACAGATTGTCATACCCCTCAATCTATTATTGCAAGAAAGCTGGACAAAGTCAGAGAGAATGGAGGGACAAAGGGCCAAAACTGCAGACAGTTGTCCGCACTTACACATCACCACAGTTGTCCAAAGGAACCAGACCAAGGCTGCAACAGTATATAATCCACTTACCCACAGACCTCTGTGCCTGCAAATTGTCACCTTGTAGACAGACACAGGTGAGTAGGTGTTGTAATGTACAATGGTATCAATGTGTGCCTTGGACAAGCCATATTGTCCCTGGCTATATGGTTGCCTATCTAACTGCAACAGGCCACATATGGCCATACTGGTAACTGTACACACATAGCAGGGATATTAACAGGTATCCCACTCCTAGGACACTACATACAATAACGGTACCAAGCAATATCCCTTTGCAGGCCACACATGCTGTCTAACACAAGGCTACTATGCATACACCACAAGTACTGTGCCTGCAATCCCATATAAAAAAACGTAACCTGTGGCACATGCGATAAGTACTGTGAGCTATAGTGTGTAATAGTAGGTGTTCTAATCTCACATCAGCTAACTCTGTATGTATAAATATCTTCCCTTGCAGCACTAGGGACATGCCCATATGGGCCATTACCATGCAATGGTTATGCATTTTATGGCCCTGTAACTAGCTGCTGGCCTCTACACTGCCCTCCACTACAAGACCTGCTGATGTTATTTACCTTAAGAGCACTGGCAGACAGTCTAATAAGAGATAAACTCTGTGGCACATCTGATAAGTACTGTGAGCTGTTGTGTGTAATAGGAGATAGGTAGGGGGTCTAATCTTACAGCAGTCAAGTGTGTGTGTGTGTGTGTGTGTGTGTGTGTGTGTGTGTGTGTGTGTGTCTGTGTGTGTGTAACTATATCCCCTTGCAGCATTATGCACATGCCTGTACGGGCCATCTCATTGCAATGGTTATACATTTTATGGCCCTGTGACTAGCTGCTGGCCTCTACATTGCCCTGCTCTACATGGCCTGCTGATGTCATCTACCTTAAGAGCACTGGTAGACAGTCTAATAGCAAATAAATTCCATGGCACATGTGATAAGTACTGCGAGCTGTAGTGTGTAAAAGTAGATAGGTATGGGTTCTAATCTTACATCAGCCAACTGTGTGTGTGTATAAATATATTTCCTTGCAGCACTACAAGCATGCCCAAATGGTCCATCTCTCTGCAATGGTTATGCATTTTGTGACTCTGTGACTACCTGCTGGCCTCTAAATTGCCCTCCTCTACATAATCATAACTGATGTCCGCCACCTGTCTGACCTGGCACAGGTTATTTGTAGGCATGACAACTCCATCGCCATACCTTATTAGATTTTTAAGTTCAGAAAGCCCAGGTGACATGCAGCAAGGGTAGCAGCCCTTATCACAAAGTATGAAAGCACTACACAAGAACATGTCAAGTAATATAGACACTCTGTCCATCAGACACATAGTAGCATTTCCCTGCATTGATGGCACGGATGGCAGGGATGTGGCACAGGTATCATCACATGCACAGGATGTGGTGTGGAGGTGCTGGAGGCCTAGGCTGTGCCAAACAGTTGACAACATGTGTGTGAGTCAGGAAGGGGTGCAGGTTAGATGGGCCATGGAGAAGTGCAGTGTGTGTATTGGTGACCTGCATGTGACAGTGGTGTTTGAGTGTGTGCGTATGGACAGTCAAGCCTGGTGCTAGCCCTACACGTGTATGTTGGACAGCTGTGGACTGTACATGGTAGAGTGGACAGTTTACCGTCTCTAGCCACAAACACATTGGGAAATGGTTCTTCCAAGAGTAGCACTGGCACCACCATGCCAAAGGTCAGTTGCGGTGCTAGTATCTGCGGGTGACTGCTGCCTGCTTGGGCTGTGTCCCCTGCAGAACCACCCAGGACCACATTCCCATGGCCTACCATGTTATGGTGAGGACAACACACTTCCCTCTGTAGCACTAGAGGTGCTGCCACTATGAGAGCATGACTGCATGGCCACGTAGACACTCAGCAGATGCTGTTCCTGACCTTCATCCACATGTCCAATGCCCAAATCCAATCAGATGTTCCAGCACAGACAATGTGTGGTCCAAGAAAGACACTGTCTCAGCCATTATCTGTCTATAGCATCAGTGAACTGATCCAGGGTGTCCCCAATCCAGTGGAGGCAGTCACGGATGTCAGACTGTGCTGCATCCATAACCCTAAGCATCCATCTGGTGTTGCATTCAGAATGTGTTTGTGCTTCCATGATGGCCCAAAACATGCACTGAGTGACCTGTGATGTGACACATGCAACAGGTGGTGGATGGACAGCAGTCCTCCTATGATCTACCTGTGTGAGACCTCACCAGTTCTCTGGCTATGGACAGTGTCTACACTCAGTGACACCATAGTTGCCACACTGCCCTGTTCAATGTCACCACCCTCTGAATATCTAATATCTGTGGCCTCTGGGGACTGGGTATGTGTGGGCACACTGACTGTGTGCAGTGACAATGGGGGCAGAAAAGGGATGTCAACCTCTGGGACAAATTCAGCTCCCAATAACTCCACCTGTGCCTCACTATGGCTACCATCATCATCAAAGTCTGATGAGACACTGACATCAGGTTGTGAAGGGGACAGACTCCAACACCCCATGTCACCTGTGAAAACCAAGACAAAAGCAGTACATTACTACCTGCACTTTTATGTATGGTAAACCACACTGACATACAAATGAGGATCCAGAACTGCATTACCAGTCTCACATCTTCTCATCTCTGCTCCCATGCACAACAGACAACCTCACAGCAACATACACAGACTCGTCAAGCCCTTTACAACATGCAGTTCAGCCACATCCAGTTAAAGTTGCCAGTACAATCTGCCTGTAATGTATGCAATATGACAGTAGATGTGATAGAACTACACATAAAACTCAGTACAGCTATCCTGAGAATGATATGCCAGTACTAATGTCACTGTCTCAGGTATGTACCATCTCCCTTTTGTGTTTGAACAGGCATCTGGGAGTAATTTCCTTTTGTATACCAGGCTGTATAGCCCTCATAACTATAAGTGCAAACGTGTCGATGGTCATTCAAATGCACACCTGTGATTACCCAGTCTATGAACTGTAGTTGACTGTTCCAGAATGAAACATACAAATATTCTACTCTGGCTAAACACCACATTTGTACATAGGACATTGTGGCAGCCCTTAACTTTCATAGGGTATATATGATCCGTAAAAAACAGTATCACACTTACCAGGTACAGGACCACAGACTTGGGCCACACCTGATGGACCTATGAAAAGGTGAGGGAGAGTAATTGCCAGCACCACTAAATGTTCCAGCACTACAAGGTAATATCTGTATATATCCACATGTACAGTAGCTACTATGATACTGGATCTATTGCTGACATTCTGAGTATGTGTGCACAACTGAGCATAAACCCCAACACCCCCAATGTAGATAGACTTGACACTCTTGTACAGGTATGTACAACCTGCCACAATGCCTGATACAGTATTACACTGGTGAACACAGTACGCATACCTGGACGCTCCTCTGATGTGGACACTGTGGCAACCACCTCCATAATGTATGGTGTGATGGATGCCTGGGAGCTGTCATGTGTTCCTAGGTTCATGAGGAATTCCTCTATGGCTGAGAGTGGTTGTTGCATCACAGGCCATCCAGTGGTGGCAGCACAATCCCTGGCAACATCAGCTGCCCTTTGTTATGCTGAATTCAACATGTCTGTGGCCCAGTGTTGAAACTGCTCATAGATCCTGTCCTATTGGCCAATGTGATTGACATCCCACACAAGGTCTTCCCACAATGCTGCATACTGTTCCCGATTATGCATCTCCCCTGGACAAAAGATCTGATGGTGCTGTCTCAGTCCATTCACTATTATGTCATTCTCCGCATCTGAGAAAGGGGCATGTCTTCTGCAGTACATGGTTCCTGAAATACAACAAAAGGGGAATACATTACAAAACCAGATATGTGGACATCCACTATGTACAAATCCAGCACACCCACAATGGCCTGCAATATCCACTGCTACCTCATACGTCATACCCCAGAGTCTGGCAACATACTACATGTGTAGATACCACCAAGATAGTAGTGCAATACTGGGATATGTCCCTGTCTGTCGTGACAGATTCTGCTGCATGTTCCTACACCCAGCAGTGCCGTCCACTGTGGTGTGTCCCCCCTATGGGCAAACTCCCACTAATATGTCATATGGCCACTGACAGACAAATAGGAATGTGCTATTACAACCACTATATGGGGACAGTCCAGCAACACCAGTGCGCCACAATGACAGAAAGCAATGCAAACCTGCTGTAGTATATGTCCCCATTGGGCATCAAACCTGTCCACTATACAGATGTTTTCAGAATGTCAAAATGTTTGCCTCATAGTTTCAGTCGTTTTCACACAACATTGTGGATTTCTGACAAAAGATTGGCCAATCATTGATGGTTGATGTCAGAAAATAACGACAGACATCTGCATTTATGCTAATGCAATATTTGTTCTTCTATTCAATTTCTTACTTTGTATGAGCAGTAGTTACAGTATCCCTATTTTTGGGCCTTTGTCCCTCCATTCATTATGTTTTTTTCAGATATCTTGCTGTAACAGATTGACAGCTATGTTAGGCATAGCTCTCAACCAGACAGGGCACAATGTAAACATGATCATGGACTTAGCCATAGTACATCAGGGGCAATCAGGGACACCTTTAAAATGTTAGACGTATTTATGTGAGACAGTGACAGAATGAGTGGAGGTGAATTAGTGCACATCGTCTGAGATTACAGGAGTATACACCCTTACCTCTTGCTTCCCTACAACAGCCAACCATTGTAGGTGGGAATAAGCGAGACAGAGCTAAGATGTGGTGAAAATCAGGGACATTTGAGGAGCATGCCTGTAGGTGTAGGCCAGCTGAGTATCAATGACATTTCATTACCATACATCTAAGACAGGCTTACTGCTGTGATCCCTTTTCCCCACACCTCCACCCTCCAATCTGCATCCTGTTATTTGGAGAAAACAATTACATACCTGGCTGAGTGCAGTGCTCCTTTGTTGAAATTTGCTTCTGGTAATTTTTTGAAAATACGCTCTTTGTGTGAGATAAGTCTCACGCAGACTTGTTTCCCATAAGCAGCTGCTTGCCTTTTTATGGTACTGCTCATTAACAGGTAATTGTCTCTAAACCAATCTGTGGCTCTGCTATGGTAATTGCAGCCAAAACAGCTGAATTGCACTATCATTAGCCAATGACATGTCACCACAGTGCAGTATATAAGGCCTTCATGTAGACCTGGGCCCCTTTCTTAGCTGTTAAGATGGACATTACTGAGGTGTGGAGACTACAGCATCGCAGAGGGTAGGTACCATAACTGTCAGCTGTAGAGATTTACTGATGAGTTTCACCTCATATGTGTGGTCAGTGTCCCATGACATTGTGGTCACCTGGCAATTCACTGGCAAACATGGGTTGAGATCAGTAATGGAAGACATACATTTGAATGTCAGAATTCATACCCCTCTGACTATGCATACTAATGTAATAGATGTTATTGTGGCAAATTACTATCAACGTAGGGACAAACTGTAAAACATGTCCCAATCTCTGGACCTTTGTCCCCCACATTAAGTGTAGGTGTGTCCGGATTCCTTGTGCTAGGGTCTTGGGAGGTATGGTAGGTCTATAGTAGCTATCTTTACATACAGGTGTGTGTGCTACATGCTGCAGCTGCTGCTGCAGCCTAGAATACATAGGGGGAGTGAACATTTTGGAGGACAACAAGCTGTACATGCAACTGTGGCAGCTGTGGCAGCCCAGTCATTTTGGCAGAGCCAGGGTAAGGGTAGCCTTTACAGTCCATTTGAGGCATGTGATTAAGGTACATCTGTTATGCAACAGTGCCAAAAGTAGTAGGCAATATATAGTTATGCTATACGGATATGTGCAGTGTGTCCCCACCTGCAGATCTTTGACTTGCAAAATTAGATAGTAGTTCATTAATTAGCAGTAACCTGTGTGGATAAAGATTGGATGACTCAGTCTTTAATTGCTGTCTTCACAATAATGTAATTGAACTACAACACTAGACTATATTTGAACCCTGGACTGTGGCAAACTGTACTGCATGTAAAGCATTTAACAGACTGAGCTACCGAATCACTGCTATAACAGGTCTATTTACAAGCTATATGTGCACACATACAGGCCATGACAAACATTTTCTACATCCATCAGTATGTGCATGGCTTTATATGTATGTATTTCTGCACAAGAGTCTCAGTTGAAAATGTATTTTGCCATGAATATCTTAGCAGGTGTTTTTCTACATGTTGCTGATACAAGGGCACATTTACCTGTTATCACAGGCCTCACTTACATCCATTGTTATGTCTTTGGCTGTCTAGTGTATATTAGTGCACCAGAGTCCAAGGTACACTTTCATTTTTCCCATTAATTTTTAATTCTAGTTTGTGTGGGGTGGTGTGGTGTGCATCTCCGCTGAGACATGCCTAATGACTATAAGTGGCACTCACTATGTTTTGATGAAAACACCTGTTTTAATTAAGATCTGTGTGGTGTGGTGGCTTAATGCAGTGGGAGGTGTGATGAGCTTGGGTTGAAACATGGCAGAGGTTTTTATTTTGTACACGTGACTCACAATGCTATAAACATATATACTCATTAGAGCTCTACTTAACTAAGTTAAGCAAAGCTACGAGACATGGTGCAACACGCAACTCTGCATTAAAAAATATAAAGAAAAGAAAAAAGGGGAGATAGGAAAGTGATGAAATGGGACAAGCAGGAAGAAAAACATTCTGAAAAGCATAGGGGGATATGCAGCAAGGGTGTAGGAAAGAACCATAGCTGTCCATTTCTTGTACAGCAACAGCTGTGCATTTTGACAGATTTTATAGATGACTTTAAACTCTCAGACCCCAGAGAGAGGGGTGAGGGCAACATAACTGCATTGTCAAGCCAATTGGACAAAATTACTTATGTCCAGTGGACACGTGTGCAAAATGGAGAGCTATGTATGGGGCAATATATATATATATATTTTTTTTGGGGAAAGGTGCCCATTTTTTTATTAAGGTGAGAGTGGAATGTTGGGGAAGGGACTTAGGTATGTGTGGGGAGATAAGTTGGGTAGGAGAGGATGCATTTGCAGACAGACAAGACAGATGAAACAGCAGACGGGGCAGTGTGTGACACATGAGGTGGAGAACACCTTGGATTGGCAGGGTGTTGTGAAATCTAAGTCACACGTGCCTCAAGATTGCAGCAGTGTGACTCAACTTCCCACCCATGGAACACTGGATACTGCTCCTTCATTGCTCTGAGGATGGCTGGGCTGGAGGCTGGATGCCAGGGCGAGGATGCCCCACCAGGTTGGCCAGCATGCCCTCAGTCTGGCACAGGTGGCATTCATAGCTCCAATGAACAATCCTGTGCATCTTGACTGGCAGTTCAACCTGGGTGACAATGCCCCACAGCCACTGCTCTTAGGGGGGAGGCCAAGTCCTGTCCCCTGAGGTGGTACCACCCAACGGCACAGGTGGTGCGGGGGCAACGGAGGGGGCACCACCGGACTGGGTCCCAGACATGCTAGGACCCAGTGCCATGGCCGGTTGAGGCAGGGTAGACAGATTACCAGGAAATGGCCTACTCTGACATGCTGTAGTAATGGAGGTATAGCAGTAAGTATAGGTTAGCTGTGAACAAATTATTGCTAGTAATAACAACATGGCAGAACATTGGAAATAACCCAATTACATATCAATGCATATTATGTGAAACACAACAATAAATAACAGAACAGTCAGTATGTTAACAACATGCCAGTAACAGTTACAGCATCACACCAACAAAATTGGTAATGTAATAAGATATGTTAATATGCAACCATTATAAAACAAAACAATAATAAAACATGTGCCAAAATACAGTTATTGTAACAACATATGTTAATAGTAAACCATAATCAATGAATAACAATAAGAAATAAATGAAGATTAGAGGTGGGGAGAGAGAAAAACAGTCCATTAGTAACATTTTTGGTTATTTCTTTGACAACACTACTACTATCTACTCTGCGGGTCTGTATTTTGTTTGTGTACAGTGACTACAAGTCTCCTATAGCTGATGTAGCATGCACATACAAAAATATCAAGCTATTTGCATTGGACACTATGGGCCAAGCAGTAACAGCTGTGGGTACACAACTACACAGAACACTTGCACATCAGGTGGACCTATATAACTACCAAGGTGCACTGTGGGCTGATTTGGTGATACTTTGCAATCTAGATAATCATTTCCATGGTAATCCTGTGACAGACAGATTACACACTATTAAGTACATGATGTGAAATAGTGAGACTTGAGAGACACTGAACAGCTGTCATGCCTTGGTTGGTAGGCATGGGAACAGAACACAATAGCAGTGACTGCAGGGCGTATCTGCATAGGATGTATCTGCAGCAACTTGTAACAGATACTCCAGGCATACAGCCATACTGGGATTACACATTTAATTTCTGACTGAACATTGCTGATGAACACATTCTTGCTAATGTTTTAACAGTCTGTGACATCAATACATACAATTATCTACTCATAATATGGGCTACCTCACCCATTTACCTGTAGTTCCTGTGGAGAGAGAATATGTAAGCATTATGTGACTGCTGCTGTAATATTTAGTTCTACATAGTAGTAGATTCGAACCCTGGTCTATGTGTGGCAAAATGTACTACATAAAGAGCTACTGAGTCACTGCTGATTACTGACTGAAAGATATTTGCCTAGATCTCACCTGGAACCAAATATGACCTGGTAGTACTACTACAATGTTATATGAAATACAAGCACAATGCAGTTAGTAGGTAAGCTATGTATCAGTATAAACAATGCTAATGTACACACGTTATAGTTAGTGGTTTGAAATATCTGTGAAGTCAACAAACAATATCAGCTCATGGATTGGGCTACCTCACCCATATACCTTTACTACCTGATGTCTGTGGATGACAGAGCATTATATGAACAATACTGGCCTACAGACAACCTTGGACAGTACTATATGAGTTAAACAATACAATTTGTATCCATTGGATTTGCATTCTACAGCTATGACAGTGTTATACCTGAGTGCAGCACCTTACCTTACAGCCTGTATGCATACAGCTCTACTTTCTTGGTGTTATTTGTATTGTTTCATGTTTTATTGCACCACAGTTGGCATTATTCATTTATTACAATACAGCTCTAATTCCACATTTATTGCACTGCAAACTTTACTATATATACTTTAATGCAGTTACTGATATTGTTTCAGATTTTTATTGCACTCCAGTCAGCATTATTCATTTCTTGCAATACAGCTCTAATTCCAGATTTATTGCAATACAGACTTTATTGTATATACTTCAGTGCAGTTACTGGTATTGTTTCATGTTTTATTGCATTACAGTTGGCATTATTCATTGCTTGCAATACAGCTGTAATTAGACATGTATGACACTACAAACTATATTGTATATACACTTTAATGCAGTTAATACTTTAGTCGTTGTTGCTTATTTCACTATAGTTAGCATAATACATCTTCACTCTCCACACTCATGGCGTAACTTGACCAAGTGCTTGAATGTGACTCAACATGGCAAGCACTCTCAGTTGCAGCTGTTAGGAGAGAAGCACACCATTATGCATACCAGCTTCGCAGACATTCAGATTACATATTGTTAAAACAGAGATAAAACTACTTACATACTTGTGGGGCATTCCCTGCTCAAGCTTCTTGGACCCAGGTGTCCAAGATTCCCCTCTTTTGTCATTTCAGGTCATCATGGTGGTGATGACACTGCTCACCTGTGTGGGGGATACCAGTAACACTGGTGAATTCTCTGGTCAGCTGGTGCCAGGCCCCTGCCTTACACTCCGAGCCTTGGAAACCTCCCTGCAGCAGCCGGTCATCATGGTTTTTAACTAGGAGTCCAACCATGACCCTGGACTCCAGAATGCCTCTATGCTGCACCAAAAAGCATGCACCTTCTTTAACACCAGCCATAGTAACCATCAGAGAAGGAACTCCAATAGTTTCTGCTGTATTCCTGCCTATTGGGCTTAATATAGATAGTTTTCCTGGCCTTAAACATCATTGGGCAACATTCAAAAAAGCACAGTCTCATTTAGCACTGTGCAAACCTGCGCAGATGAGCTGAGAAGTGTGAAAACTCACAGATTCATAGTCTTAGCGAAGCTTAGCAGCATGCAAACCAGCCAAGCAGAGCCGAGCAGGGCACAAACATTGGCAGCCATTACCATGTTTATGCAGTGCTTAGCAGATCTCAGCATAGCTGAGCAGAGCTTGGGAGAGCACAGTGAGGCCACCTGTTTTGTAACAAATCCATAATATGTATATCAAAATTAAATACATATTTTCCCTTTCATGTATTTCAACCCTGATACTACTGCACATATAGCTGTAACTCTACCCATTTAGCTATAAGGATATTAAGAAATCTTGTATACCTTCACATATACTACTGAGCTACCTATAAGCAGTGCTGAACACCACGCAGCACTGCACAAACACGTTTAGACACAGCTTTAAATAAATAATTAATTACATCCAGTATCTAGATTAAAACAGTACACAGGAGCAAAGCAATGAAGGAGTGTAAAAAACTGTATCCCATACGCAGATCCACTCGCTGAAATAAGTAATCCAAAACTCTCGAATAAGGAATTGTAAATAGATTTATTTTTGCAGTGCAGGTTAGCGCTTTCGCTGTTGAGCTTCTTCAGACCTTATACAATAAATTATCTGTAAAGCAGGTTTAAATACAAAAAAAGACGCCAAATTCAAAGCCTAAAACACACCTAACTCATTAATTATGCAAGTTGTGTTACGTAGATGTCAACTAGCTATGGTTAAAATCTCTAATGGTGAAACCAATGCTGTAACTATAAAAAAGCATTAGAAATATAATTACTTAATATATAATGTTTAAAAACACAATGAAATACGAAAATTGATATATGTATGTATACATAAAAGTATGTATCATAAGAATATATGTATAAACAACATAAAAAAACACTCAATAATTTCTCTGCTGTTGATACAAACAAATAGAAAACTTCATATTTGCCAGAGAAATATAATAAAAACATATCATTAAAATATATGCATTACTTATTATGTTTCAAACTTCTCAATTTCAGTAGTGGTTTCAAAGGAACCTTGCCATTGAGTCCTGGTGGCATGTCAGACCTAAGTTTGATAATCCATTGTGTCTCTCTAGCTTCTGTATAATTATCAATGTCACCTCTCCTATGTGTAGTAAAGATCTGTTCCAGGATCCTAAAGGCAAAGGAATGATTTATACCTTCCTCATGAACATGCTTAGCTAATGCATTTTTTAGATTTCCTTTCCTAATGTGGTATATATGTTCACGAATCCTGTCGCTAAGACAGCGATTCGTTTTGCCTATGTAGAAAGCTGAACAAATTCTACACGATGCCATATATACCACATTCTTAGTCATACAATTCCCATTCGCCTTCATCATAAAATCACCTAAGCCTAGTGGATGTGTGAATGTGGATTCTATTGAAATATAAGAGCAAAAATTGCACATATTACAAGGTTTAGTATTGAACTGATCCATATGTTGATTGCCTCTATCGAATTTGGGGTAACATAATAAGCTCTTCAAGTTCTTCTTATTTTTGTAAACAAACTTCGGTTTCTCTCCAGTAATTATCTTAATCTTTGGGTCCACTGACAGGACATGCCAGTGTTTAGTAAATATATTTTTAATCGGACCTATATCTTTAGTATAATATACTGGGAACAATATTTGATGAGGGGTTGTACATAAATTTTCACTAACCATGACATCATCCATACTATTGGCAGCTTGTTGTTCTTCATTTATGGAAAAATAGGGTTTAGCTTTCATAGCCCTTAAACTCGGCATATCTTCTGTAATTGATTGAAAATCACTTATATTATAACATCTTTCACTTAACATTTCTTTAAGTATATTGAAATCTCTCTCATAAGTTGCATCTATAGGAGTATACCTGGATAGACGTATAGCTTGTCCTCTCACTATATTCTTATACACATAACCAGGATGCATACTATATCTATGCAACAATGTATTTTTATAACACGGTTTACGGTATAGACCTGTATTGATCATACCATTGGCCATTTTCTCAACATAAATGTCCAAAAATGAAATATAGTGATTCGACCATTCAAACGTGAAATTTAAAAATTCTGTAAATGCATTGATCTCTTCAAAGAAATTCTCCAATTGTGTTGATGTACCTCTCCAAATAAAGAAGAGGTCATCCACAAAACGTCTATAGAAGGAAACATGTTCCTTAAACAATGCACTTTGAAACAAGAACCTATCTTCCCATTCAGCCATAACGAGATTGGTAGCTATTGGCACATGAAGTGCCCATAGCCACGCCATCTCGCTGAAGGAAGATCTTGTCCTGAAAACAGAATATATTTGAATACAGTACCATCTTCAATAAATTAAGAATCAATTCAATATTCATTTTAATAGTTGAGTCAAGTTTCCTTAAGTAGCTACCTACCATATCTATACCTTCCATGTTTGGTATCACTGTGAATAATGATTGAACGTCCATAGTGATGAATAAAACATCGTCAGAATTGAAAGATGGACCAGTATGTTGATATAAATCCAATAAAAACTGCTTGGTGTCCCTAAGAATATGACAGTTCGAGTCTACCACTGGTCTTAGGAGGTTCTCAATATAGATAGACAGGGGTTCAGTGGACCACCCCCTCCCTGCCACTATAGGTCTCATAGGTGGTTGGGTGGGGTGCTTATGCACCTTCGGAAGTCCCTGAATAACGGGTATCAATGGATATTGTACAAATAAGAAATCAAATAGGGACTGATCAATGGTATCTTCTCTATAAAGAGTTCTCAGCGTGGTTTGTATGTTCATTATAATAGAATCCACTCTCACATCAGTAATTGATTCATAAAATCTTAGATCTTGTAGCATCATGAACATGTCTTGTTCATATCGATGGCTATCAAAAATTACTATTCCACCACCCTTGTCTGCAGGGCGAATAACTATGTCCTGCCTGTCACATAAACATTTCAAAGCTATTCTCTGTTTATAATTTAAGTTATATTTATTCCTATTGTTGACAGTATAATGCCCCTTCATTTTGTAGAGATCATCTTCTACTAATTTACTATACGCAGCAACTAAGGGGTGTGTCATAGGTATAAATGTACTTGGTTTCCTAAAGGTAGGTTGGGAACAAACTTCTCCCCCATCAAATGCTATCTTCAGAGATAGATTCCTAATGAACAGCTTAAAGTCCCTAAGTGTTTCTTCATATCTACTATATGTAGTAGGAATGAAGGTGAGTCCCTTTGATAGAACAAATATTTCTTCCTCACTTAATTCATGACTAGATAAATTGAAAATTAAGTTGTTGTCCTCCCTTCCCACATTTTCTTTATATTCCTGTTGGACTGCCTGTCCATAGATATCTTCCGTTTCTGGCGCCCCCTGCTGACGGAGCGCGTTCTGCCCTCTCGCACCAATGTCCTGATGGGAAAAGGATTTCTACTGTTAAAGGCTTGTTCAAAGTTCAAGCCCACTGAACTGGTAATATTGTTACTATCAGTACGATTATCCACATTTATTCTAACAGTAGGCCGATCTGTGGTTCTTCTCCTAACAACCATTTCTGGCTGTGGAGGCTCCTCTACAACAACTGTCTCTACATTATTCACACCACTCTCAGTTGTTATATTTGGAGCATTATCATCATTCACATTTAAATTTGAAATAAGTACATTGTTACTAGGTTCAGATGTCACATTAGAAACATTAGCATTCCCATTCAAATTAATAGATACACCATTATCACTAGTTGCATTAATGTCCGCATTCACAGTGGTAGTAGTTTCTCTACTATTGTTTACTGTACCCCTAGGCCAAGTAAATATATGGCCCATTTTAAAATCATTATTGTCCCTTTGTAGTTTCGCCCTCTTCTGATTAAGAAGGCGTTTCTCAAATTGTAAGACATTGTCCAACAGTACATTACATGCTTGATCAACAACCAAGACAGGATACTTGGCATAAATATCTAAACGTTGTCTCTGTATCTCCTGTCTTAGCGTGTCCTCAATAGGACTAAAAAACTTGTTAAGCAACCTCATGTAGTTGAGGCTTACCTCAATGTTCAATTTCTGCCACTCGTATAGGAGTTCTGGGTACACGGTGCCTGTTGTAGGCATTTTAAGCACTCGCAACCCCCTCGGGATAAGTCCACGCTGTATGCATACTTCAAAGTGCTTCCTTTGGGTTTGCATTCGCTTTAATTTAATTAGATCTTGTTCCATTCTTTCAGTCGCTAAGCGTAATTCTTCCCGGTTGTAAGTCGAGCCACTGTCCACATCATGTGAGCCATCAAGCTCACCAAAAGCTGTTAAAGGATTGACATCCATTCGCAAACAGTCTGCTAGACGATCCATGGCAGGACGTGACATCACTGGAGTTTCCTGGTTGTTCCTCACGATATACGGCAATTCAATTGGTTGTTGCACCCCTTCCATCATGCCCCCAGACGGAAAAAAAGAGCAAGTCAATAAGTTATAACAATGATATCTTCCGCTCAGGGTTAATGCTCCATTGTAAATAGCTATAATAAAATAGATTAAAACAGTACACAGGAGCAAAGCAATGAAGGAGTGTAAAAAACTGTATCCCATACGCAGATCCACTCGCTGAAATAAGTAATCCAAAACTCTCGAATAAGGAGTTGTAAATAGATTTATTTTTGCAGTGCAGGTTAACGCTTTCGCTGTTGAGCTTCTTCAGACCTTATACAATAAATTATCTGTAAAGCAGGTTTAAATACAAAAAAAGGCGCCAAATTCAAAGCCTAAAACACACCTAACTCATTAATTATGCAAGTTGTGTTACGTAGACGTCAACTAACTATGGTTAAAATCTCTAATGGTGAAACCAATGCTGTAACTATAAAAAAGCATTAGAAATATAATTACTTAATATATAATGTTTAAAAACACAATGAAATACGAAAATTGATATATGTATGTATACATAAAAGTATGTATCATAAGAATATATGTATAAACAACATAAAAAAACACTCAATAATTTCTCTGCTGTTGATACAAACAAATAGAAAACTTCATATTTGCCAGAGAAATATAATAAAAACATATCATTAAAATATATGCATTACTTATTATGTTTCAAACTTCTCAATTTCAGTAGTGGTTTCAAAGGAACCTTGCCATTGAGTCCTGGTGGCATGTCAGACCTAAGTTTGATAATCCATTGTGTCTCTCTAGCTTCTGTATAATTATCAATGTCACCTCTCCTATGTGTAGTAAAGATCTGTTCCAGGATCCTAAAGGCAAAGGAATGATTTATACCTTCCTCATGAACATGCTTTGCTAATGCATTTCTTAAGTTTCCTTTCCTAATGTGGTATATATGTTCACGAATCCTGTCTCTAAGACAGCGATTCGTTTTGCCTATGTAGAATGCTGAACAAATTCTACACGATGCCATATATACCACATTCTTAGTCATACAATTCCCATTCGCCTTCATCATAAAATCACCTAAGCCTAGTGGATGTGTGAATGTGGATTCTATTGAAATATAAGAGCAAAAATTGCACATATTACAAGGTTTAGTATTGAACTGATCCATATGTTGATTGCCTCTATCGAATTTGGGGTAACATAATAAGCTCTTCAAGTTCTTCTTATTTTTGTAAACAAACTTTGGTTTCTCTCCAGTAATTCTCTTAATCTTTGGGTCCACTGACAGGACATGCCAGTGTTTAGTAAATATATCTTTAATCGGACCTATATCTTTAGTATAATATACTGGGAACAATATTTGATGAGGGGTTGAACATAAATTTTCACTAACCATGACATCATCCATACTATTGGCAGCTTGTTGTTCTTCATTGATGGAAAAATAGGGTTTAGCTTTCATAGCCCTTAAACTCGGCATATCTTCTGTAATTGATTGAAAATCACTTATATTATAACATCTTTCACTTAACATTTCTTTAAGTATATTGAAATCTCTCTCATAAGTTGCATCTATAGGAGTGTACCTGGATAGACGTATAGCTTGTCCTCTCACTATATTCTTATACACATAACCAGGATGCATACTATATATATGCAACAATGTATTTTTATAACATGGTTTACGGTATAGACCTGTATTGATCATACCATTGGCCATTTTCTCAACATAAATGTCCAAAAATGAAATATAGTGATTCGACCATTCAAACGTAAAATTTAAAAATTCTGTAAATGCATTGATCTCTTCAAAGAAATTCTCCAATTGTGTTGATGTACCTCTCCAAATAAAGAAGAGGTCATCCACAAAACGTCTATAGAAGGAAACATGTTCCTTAAACAATGCACTTTGAAACAAGAACCTGTCTTCCCATTCAGCCATAACGAGATTGGCGTAGCTATTGGCACATGAAGTGCCCATAGCCACGCCCATCTCGCTGAAGGAAGATCTTGTCCTGAAAACAGAATATATTTGAATACAGTACCATCTTCAATAAATTAAGAATCAATTCAATATTCATATTAATAGTTGAGTCAAGTTTCCTTAAGTAGCTACCTACCATATCTATACCTTCCATGTTTGGTATCACTGTGAATAATGATTGAACGTCCATAGTGACGAATAAAACATCGTCAGAATTGAAAGATGGACCAGTATGTTGATATAAATCCAATAAAAACTGCTTGGTGTCCCTAAGAATATGACAGTTCGAGTCTACCACTGGTCTTAGGAGGTTCTCAATATAGATAGACAGGGGTTCAGTGGACCACCCCCTCCCTGCCACTATAGGTCTCATAGGTGGTTGGGTGGGGTGCTTATGCACCTTCGGAAGTCCCTGAATAACGGGTATCAATGGATATTGTACAAATAAGAAATCAAATAGGGACTGATCAATGGTATCTTCTCTATAAAGAGTTCTCAGCGTGGTTTGTATGTTCATTATAATAGAATCCACTCTCACATCAGTAATTGATTCATAAAATCTTAGATCTTGTAACATCATGAACATGTCTTGTTCATATCGATGGCTATCAAAAATTACTATTCCACCACCCTTGTCTGCAGGGCGAATAACTATGTCCTGCCTGTCACATAAACATTTCAAAGCTATTCTCTGTTTATAATTTAAGTTATATTTATTCCTATTGTTGACAGTATAATGCCCCTTCATTTTGTAGAGATCATCTTCTACTAATTTACTATACGCAGCAACTAAGGGGTGTGTCATAGGTATAAATGTACTTGGTTTCCTAAAGGTAGGTTGGGAACAAACTTCTCCCCCATCAAATGCTATCTTCAGAGATAGATTCCTAATGAACAGCTTAAAGTCCCTAAGTGTTTCTTCATATCTACTATATGTAGTAGGAATGAAGGTGAGTCCCTTTGATAGAACAAATATTTCTTCCTCACTTAATTCATGACTAGATAAATTAAAAATTAAGTTGTTGTCCTCCCTCCCACATTTTCTTTATATTCCTGTTGGACTGCCTGTCCATAGATATCTTCCGTTTCTGGCGCCCCCTGCTGACGGAGCGCGTTCTGCCCTCTCGCACCAATGTCCTGATGGGAAAAGGATTTCTACTGTTAAAGGCTTGTTCAAAGTTCAAGCCCACTGAACTGGTAATATTGTTACTATCAGTACGATTATCCACATTTATTCTAACAGTAGGCCGATCTGTGGTTCTTCTCCTAACAACCATTTCTGGCTGTGGAGGCTCCTCTACAACAACTGTCTCTACATTATTCACACCACTCTCAGTTGTTATATTTGGAGCATTATCATCATTCACATTTAAATTTGAAATAAGTACATTGTTACTAGGTTCAGATGTCACATTGGAAACATTAGCATTCCCATTCAAATTAATAGATACACCATTATCACTAGTTGCATTAATGTCCGCATTCACAGTGGTAGTAGTTTCTCTACTATTGTTTACTGTACCCCTAGGCCAAGTAAATATATGGCCCATTTAAAATCATTATTGTCCCTTTGTAGTTTCGCCCTCTTCTGATTAAGAAGGCGTTTCTCAAATTGTAAGACATTGTCCAACAGTACATTACATGCTTGATCAACAACCAAGACAGGATACTTGGCATAAATATCTAAACGTTGTCTCTGTATCTCCTGTCTTAGCGTGTCCTCAATAGGACTAAAAAACTTGTTAAGCAACCTCATGTAGTTGAGGCTTACCTCAATGTTCAATTTCTGCCACTCATATAGGAGTTCTGGGTACACGGTGCCTGTTGTAGGCATTTTAAGCACTCGCAACCCCCTCGGGATAAGTCCACGCTGTATGCATACTTCAAAGTGCTTCCTTTGGGTTTGCATTCACTTTAATTTAATTAGATCTTGTTCCATTCTTTCAGTCGCTAAGCGTAATTCTTCCCGGTTGTAAGTCGAGCCACTGTCCACATCATGTGAGCCATCAAGCTCACCAAAAGCTGTTAAAGGATTGACATCCATTCGCAAACAGTCTGCTAGACGATCCATGGCAGGACGTGACATCACTGGAGTTTCCTGGTTGTTCCTCACGATATACGGCAATTCAATTGGTTGTTGCACCCCTTCCATCATGCCCCCAGACGGAAAAAAAGAGCAAGTCAATAAGTTATAACAATGATATCTTCCGCTCAGGGTTAATGCTCCGTTGTAAATAGCTATAATAAAATAGATTAAAACAGTACACAGGAGCAAAGCAATGAAGGAGTGTAAAAAACTGTATCCCATACGCAGATCCACTCGCTGAAATAAGTAATCCAAAACTCTCGAATAAGGAATTGTAAATAGATTTATTTTTGCAGTGCAGGTTAGCGCTTTCGCTGTTGAGCTTCTTCAGACCTTATACAATAAATTATCTGTAAAGCAGGTTTAAATACAAAAAAAGGCGCCAAATTCAAAGCCTAAAACACACCTAACTCATTAATTATGCAAGTTGTGTTACGTAGATGTCAACTAACTATGGTTAAAATCTCTAATGGTGAAACCAATGCTGTAACTATAAAAAAGCATTAGAAATATAATTACTTAATATATAATGTTTAAAAACACAATGAAATACGAAAATTGATATATGTATGTATACATAAAAGTATGTATCATAAGAATATATGTATAAACAACATAAAAAAACACTCAATAATTTCTCTGCTGTTGATACAAACAAATAGAAAACTTCATATTTGCCAGAGAAATATAATAACAACATATCATTAAAATATATGCATTACTTATTATGTTTCAAACTTCTCAATTTCAGTAGTGGTTTCAAAGGAACCTTGCCATTGAGTCCTGGTGGCATGTCAGACCTAAGTTTGATAATCCATTGTGTCTCTCTAGCTTCTGTATAATTATCAATGTCACCTCTCCTATGTGTAGTAAAGATCTGTTCCAGGATCCTAAAGGCAAAGGAATGATTTATACCTTCCTCATGAACATGCTTAGCTAATGCATTTTTTAGAGATTTTAACCATAGTTAGTTGACATCTACGTAACACAACTTGTATAATTAATGAGTTAGGTGTGTTTTAGGCTTTGAATTTGGCGCCTTTTTTTGTATTTAAACCTGCTTTACAGATAATTTATTGTATAAGGTCTGAAGAAGCTCAACAGCGAAAGCGCTAACCTGCACTGCAAAAATAAATCTATTTACAATTCCTTATTCGAGAGTTTTGGATTACTTATTTCAGCGAGTGGATCTGCGTATGGGATACAGTTTTTTACACTCCTTCATTGCTTTGCTCCTGTGTACTGTTTTAATCTATTTTATTATAGCTATTTATAACGGAGCATTAACCCCGAGCGGAAGATATCATTGTTATAACTTATTGACTTGCTCTTTTTTTCCGTCTGGGGGCATGATGGAAGGGGTGCAACAACCAATTGAATTGCCGTATATCGTGAGGAACAACCAGGAAACTCCAGTGATGTCACGTCCTGCCATGGATCGTCTAGCAGACTGTTTGCGAATGGATGTCAATCCTTTAACAGCTTTTGGTGAGCTTGATGGCTCACATGATGTGGACAGTGGCTCGACTTACAACCGGGAAGAATTACGCTTAGCGACTGAAAGAATGGAACAAGATCTAATTAAATTAAAGCGAATGCAAACCCAAAGGCAGCACTTTGAAGTATGCATACAGCGTGGACTTATCCCGAGGGGGTTGCGAGTGTTTAAAATGCCTACAACAGGCACTGTGTACCCAGAACTCCTATACGAGTGGCAGAAATTGAACATTGAGGTAAGCCTCAACTACATGAGGTTGCTTAACAAGTTTTTTAGTCCTATTGAGGACACGCTAAGACAGGAGATACAGAGACAACGTTTAGATATTTATGCCAAGTATCCTGTCTTGGTTGTTGATCAAGCATGTAATGTACTGTTGGACAAAGTCTTACAATTTGAGAAACGCCTTCTTAATCAGAAGAGGGCGAAACTACAAAGGGACAATAATGATTTTAAAATGGGCCATATATTTACTTGGCCTAGGGGTACAGTAAACAATAGTAGAGAAACTACTACCACTGTGAATGCGGACATTAATGCAACTAGTGATAATGGTGTATCTATTAATTTGAATGGGAATGCTAATGTTTCTAATGTGACATCTGAACCTAGTAACAATGTACTTATTTCAAATTTAAATGTGAATGATGATAATGCTCCAAATATAACAACTGAGAGTGGTGTGAATAATGTAGAGACAGTTGTTGTAGAGGAGCCTCCACAGCCAGAAATGGTTGTTAGGAGAAGAACCACAGATCGGCCTACTGTTAGAATAAATGTGGATAATCGTACTGATAGTAACAATATTACCAGTTCAGTGGGCTTGAACTTTGAACAAGCCTTTAACAGTAGAAATCCTTTTCCCATGAGGACATTGGTGCGAGAGGGCAGAACGCGCTCCGTCAGCAGGGGGCGCCAGAAACGGAAGATATCTATGGACAGGCAGTCCAACAGGAATATAAAGAAAATGTGGGAAGGGAGGACAACAACTTAATTTTCAATTTATCTAGTCATGAATTAAGTGAGGAAGAAATATTTGTTCTATCAAAGGGACTCACCTTCATTCCTACTACATATAGTAGATATGAAGAAACACTTAGGGACTTTAAGCTGTTCATTAGGAATCTATCTCTGAAGATAGCATTTGATGGGGGAGAAATTTGTTCCCAACCTACCTTTAGGAAACCAAGTACATTTATACCTATGACACACCCCTTAGTTGCTGCGTATAGTAAATTAGTAGAAGATGATCTCTACAAAATGAAGGGGCATTATACTGTCAACAATAGGAATAAATATAACTTAAATTATAAACAGAGAATAGCTTTGAAATGTTTATGTGATAGGCAGGACATAGTTATTCGCCCTGCAGACAAGGGTGGTGGAATAGTAATTTTTGATAGCCATCGATATGAACAAGACATGTTCATGATGCTACAAGATCTAAGATTTTATGAATCAATTACTGATGTGAGAGTGGATTCTATTATAATGAACATACAAACCACGCTGAGAACTCTTTATAGAGAAGATACCATTGATCAGTCCCTATTTGATTTCTTATTTGTACAATATCCATTGATACCCGTTATTCAGGGACTTCCGAAGGTGCATAAGCACCCCACCCAACCACCTATGAGACCTATAGTGGCAGGGAGGGGGTAGTCCACTGAACCCCTATCTATCTATATTGAGAACCTCCTAAGACCAGTGGTAGACTCGAACTGTCATATTCTTAGGGACACCAAGCAGTTTTTATTGGATTTATATCAACATACTGGTCCATCTTTCAATTCTGACGATGTTTTATTCGTCACTATGGACGTTCAATCATTATTCACAGTGATACCAAACATGGAAGGTATAGATATGGTAGGTAGCTACTTAAGGAAACTTGACTCAACTATTAATATGAATATTGAATTGATTCTTAATTTATTGAAGATGGTACTGTATTCAAATATATTCTGTTTTCAGGACAAGATCTTCCTTCAGCGAGATGGCGTGGCTATGGGCACTTCATGTGCCAATAGCTACGCCAATCTCGTTATGGCTGAATGGGAAGACAGGTTCTTGTTTCAAAGTGCATTGTTTAAGGAACATGTTTCCTTCTATAGACGTTTTGTGGATGACCTCTTCTTTATTTGGAGAGGTACATCAACACAATTGGAGAATTTCTTTGAAGAGATCAATGCATTTACAGAATTTTTAAATTTTACGTTTGAATGGTCGAATCACTATATTTCATTTTTGGACATTTATGTTGAGAAAATGGCCAATGGTATGATCAATACAGGTCTATACCGTAAACCATGTTATAAAAATACATTGTTGCATAGATATAGTATGCATCCTGGTTATGTGTATAAGAATATAGTGAGAGGACAAGCTATACGTCTATCCAGGTACACTCCTACAGATGCAACTTATGAGAGAGATTTCAATATACTTAAAGAAATGTTAAGTGAAAGATGTTATAATATAAGTGATTTTCAGTCAATTACAGAAGATATGCCGAGTTTAAGGGCTATGAAAGCTAAACCCTATTTTTCCATCAATGAAGAAGAACAAGCTGCCAATAGTATGGATGATGTCATGGTTAGTGAAAATTTATGTACAACCCCCCATCAAATATTGTTCCCAGTATATTATACTAAAGATATAGGTCCGATTAAAGATATATTTACTAAACACTGGCATGTCCTATCAGTGGACCCGAAGATTAAGAGAATTACTGGAGAGAAACCGAAGTTTGTTTACAAAAATAAGAAGAACTTGAAGAGCTTATTATGTTACCCCAAATTAGATAGAGGCAATCAACATATGGATCAGTTCAATACTAAACCTTGCAATATGTGCAATTTTTGCTCTTATATTTCAATAGAATCCACATTCACACATCCACTAGGCTTAGGTGATTTTATGATGAAGGCGAATGGGAATTGTATGACTAAGAATGTGGTATATATGGCATCGTGTAGAATTTGTTCAGCTTTCTACATAGGCAAAACGAATCGCTGTCTTAGAGACAGGATTCGTAAACATATATACCACATTAAGAAAGGAAATCTAAAAAATGCATTAGCTAAGCATATTCATGAGGAAGGTATAAATCATTCCTTTGCCTTTAGGATCCTGGAACAGATCTTTACTACACATAGGAGAGGTGACATTGATAATTATACAGAAGCTAGAGAGACACAATGGATTATCAAACTTAGGTCTGACATGCCACCAGGACTCAATGGCAAGGTTCCTTTGAAACCACTACTGAAATTGAGAAGTTTGAAACATAATAAGTAATGCATATATTTTAATGATATGCTTTTATTATATTTCTCTGGCAAATATGAAGTTTTCTATTTGTTTGTATCAACAGCAGAGAAATTATTGAGTGTTTTTTTATGTTGTTTATACATATATTCTTATGATACATACTTTTATGTATACATACATATATCAATTTTCGTATTTCATTGTGTTTTTAAACATTATATATTAAGTAATTATATTTCTAATGCTTTTTTATAGTTACAGCATTGGTTACACCATTAGAGATTTTAACCATAGTTAGTTGACATCTACGTAACACAACTTGCATAATTAATGAGTTAGGTGTGTTTTAGGCTTTGAATTTGGCGCCTTTTTTTGTATTTAAACCTGCTTTACAGATAATTTATTGTATAAGGTCTGAAGAAGCTCAACAGCGAAAGCGCTAACCTGCACTGCAAAAATAAATCTATTTACAATTCCTTATTCGAGAGTTTTGGATTACTTATTTCAGCGAGTGGATCTGCGTATGGGATACAGTTTTTTACACTCCTTCATTGCTTTGCTCCTGTGTACAGTTTTAATCTATTTTATTATAGCTATTTACAACAGAGCATTAACTCCGAGCGGAAGATATCATTGTTACATCCAGTATCTAGTTTTGGATGTCTGGCAAGTGTCTGCTATCTTATATGTGAGCGCAGCTTGGCATTTCTGCACTCTGTGCTGCGCTGCACAAACATGCCTTTTTTTTTAATAAAATTAAAATAAAACAAAGGGAAAAAAATAAAAATAAAACAATGGACATTGCAGGGAGTCTCATACTCATCTGCAGACATGGTTAGCACTACACCTCTCAGTAAACTGATTCAAATAACTGTGTTCCTCAGCTGTTCCTCAGCAACGCACCATCATTAATATGTATGTCGCACTGCCGAGGTTGAACCATGTACATACACAGTAACAATCCATGTAGGCTCTATACGGTGCCTACACAGATTTTATTAAGTCCTGGGGATTCCTTTTAAAACATTAGGAGACCCCACAGTTTATTTATAATATTAGACGTGCATTTTACAATACTCTACACTATTTGTGTAAATTGTGGGAAGTGTGTCATGGATGCATTCTTTGCCCATACTTGTTTTTGTTAGCAATAACTTCATAGTGATTCAAAACTCTGTGGAGATAGATATTATTACAATAAAGGGCTTCTTGATTAAAAAGTTGGTATCTGTGAATGGCTCAATACTCTCGGTATCCTAGACTTTTGCCATTAAATCACTTTTTCATAATGATCCGCAGTAAATAAAATATTGCTGGATATAAAAATGAATCCTAGGCAATATAAAACTTTGTTGTTTATAGTTCAGTTATGCTGTAAATTTCAGGTTTGCTCATTAGATACTTTAAAAGGCCTGGGCTGGCATTATTCTACAAAATGTTATCCTGACTCAAGTAACTCAGGTTTATATCAGCATGAAAGCGAAGGCTAGGAAATTGTATACTATGAATTTTTTGTTCACAGAAAGTATGCATTTCTTAAAACTTAAAATGTACCTTTACTTATTTATGTATTTTATTGTGTGTTACAAACTCGTTATTCCATCGAATATATAGTTGGCTTTTAAAAATAAGCATTTGGCATATGTTTATTTGTAGAGGGCATTACCTGGTATTCCTAGGTTGTACTTATTGCTTTTAGCAAAAAAGTAGGATATAAAATGATTAATCCCAAACTGTTCTTTTCTTCTCAGTTTTGGATTCGTTTCTTTAAATGGAAATCTAAGCAAAAAGTTTCATGGTCAGCATTTTCAATTTATACTTGTTGTGGATGGAGGGTACCAGTGTTCAATTACTGAATTTTTTTTCAGTATCTTAAAAATGTTTTTCCCTTTCTACATTTATCCCCTTTCACTGGTTTAAGTTACACCTGGAGATTAAAAACTGAGTTAGTTGCAAAATTTTGTCAACCCAGTTAATTTGTAGGACACACTTATTTGATTAAAATATATGTTGAAACACAAGTGCATCTATCAGTTTTAATTGAAAAATAATTAACAAAAGTTTTCACCAGGAAATTAATCTGTCAGAAACTTCATATGGGATTTAGAGTTAATGCCCTCATTAGAAATGCCTGAAATATTGCAATTATGAAGTTCATATAGACACATGGTAGGGTATTTTAGAAACATAACTAGCCAGAAATTTATTATTAGATGTATTAGATTCCAGAGGGTATGGGTTGACTTTTAGTATCCTCAAGAACCTGACTGCATATCTGGTTTCATGATATCTCATATGATTGGTCTCTCCCTGGGTTTATCCTTAGTGGATTAAAATGGTGGAGCTGATTTTTTATTTAATTTATGGGCTGGTTAGCTCCTGCCAGTTATATTTGCATGTTAGTAATAGTTTGGCTATGGAACAAGAAGTAACTTTATTTAATT
>NC_056726.1:818791850-818799350 GCF_019279795.1 Protopterus annectens | reverse complement strand
AGAGAAAAATTGCACAGGACACTAAAGATAATCACAAGGCTTTCTTTAGCTATGTTAGGAACCTGGGATGCAACTCCCAGATATGTTCAGAGTTGATTCTAAACGTCAAAAAATACACTGAACCCACAGATATTGCCAACATCCTGGCAGACAGGTTCAGTGCAAACTTCTCCCCCCTTCCCCCCCAAAAGAGCAAATATCTATCCCAGCAGAGTGCAGCCTCCCTAACATCTCAGATGCTCAGGTGAAAGCCGCCCTCTCCAAAGCAAAAAACACTGCTTCAATGAGACCAGACGGAGTCCCGGGTTGCGTCCTACATGAACTCCAAGAAGAACTAAACCCTCACGTAAAACTGCTGTACAATCTCAGCCTCACTACAGGATATGTACCCAAAGAATGGCGTACAGCAACAGGTGGTGCCTCAACGGACCCTGGTAACTATTGTCCCATAAGCCTGACTAGCCTTATCTGCAAGGCCATGGAGAGGATCATCATGGAACTCATAAATAAAGACATTGGGGACCTACAGACACTAGATCCTACCCAATTTGGCTTTGTCAAGGGCAGATCCTGCCTCTTGAACCTGGTCAACTTTTTCGAAACAGTCACCAAGGCCATAGATGAAGGGAAGGTAGTCCACACAGCCTATCTGGACCTCGCAAAGGCATTTGACACAATACCCCACTCGGGCATCATAGATAAGCTATCCAGCTTAAATATAAACCCCTATGACACAAGATGGGTTGCTAACTGGCTCAAAGACAGAACCCACAGAGTCAGAATTGCCGGAGCCATGTCAGTCTCGAAACTGGTTACAAGTGGTCTCCCACAAGGCTCTTTTCTGGGACCTCTCTTGTTCAGCATATACTTTTCCGAGGTACAGGCCAACACAGGAGGACTATGGCTGACCAAGTTCGCAGATAACTGCAAACTCAGCACCATAATTGACTCTCCAGCTGACACGAACATCCTTCAAAAAGGTCTCACAGAGATGGATAACTGGTGCCAGAGCCATGGCCTAAATCTAAATGCCAAAAAGTGTATAGTCATACCCTTTGGCAAAAACAAAGTGCCCACAAATTACCACATAGGTGGTAACCCATTAAGTACGGAAGAAGTAATTAGGGACCTGGGGACCCAAGTTGATAGCAATCTCTCCTTCGACAACCACATCGCCAAAGTGGTTAGAAAGACCTTCTACATAGCCCACCTTATCACGAAAGGATTCACATCTAGATCAAGTGAGGTAATAGTGCCCCTTTATTCATCCCTCATCAGGCCCATCATAGAATACAATGCCCCTTTTGGGATGTACCTTACCCGACACCTGCAGCAACTAGAAAGACCCCAAAAGTACCTCACAAAGAGGATCAAGGGACTCCAACAGATCCCATATGCTGCCCGGTTAAAAAAACATCAGCTCTACTCAGTTGCATACTGCCTACTTCGTGGCGATCTATGCCTGACATACAAAGCTATGTCCAACCCAGAATTAATGGACATGCTCCACCTCAGAAAATCTAAATCCCTCAAAACCATGCGCTTGAGGGACTTGAACCTCAGCACAGAAATAAATAGAACATGCTGGAGGGACAGATTCATAACCCAGAGGCTCCCTTCGCTCTGGAATAGAATCCCAGTCCATGTTAGGCAGAGCACCTCACTGTCTCTCTTCAAGAGGAATCTTGATGAGTGGATGGGAGATCATAGGTTTACCCCGGGGATTACTTCTGTGTCACTACTAGACAGAGGCACAGTAAACTAACCTTAAAAATGGCACAGCAAACTCAAATCAAATGGTGGCAAAAGCCAAACACACTCAGGCTAGGCTTATAAATGCCCCAGGGCAGATAGCCTAGTATGAACCTATGAACCTATGGGAAGTCTCTGGGACAGGAATCTATCCCTCCAGCATGTTCTGTTTATTGTGGTGACAAGGTTTAGGCTCCTAGAGCATGTAGCTCGGAGGGATTGGCATTTCCTTATGTGTGGCATGCCCAACAGCTCTGGGTTTGACATAGCTTTGTATTTTAGGCAGAGATCGCCTCTGAGTAGGCAATATGCAACGGAGTAAAGCTGGAGTTTTTTGAGACGGTCTGCATTGGGCATCTGTTTGAGACCAGTAATCCTCTTTGTGAGGTATTTCTGCGGCCTTTCCAGTTGTTGTAGATGTTTTGTGAGGTACATACTAAAAGGAGAGTTGTACTCTATAATGGGTCTAATGAGTGATGAGTAGAGGGGAACAATGACCTGTTTTTTCCTGGATGAGAAACCTTTTGTGATGAGGTGTGCCACGTAGAAGGATTTCCTGACTACTGTGGTGATGTGATTATCAAAGGAGAGACTACTGTCCACCTGTGTCCCAAGGTCTCATCACACTTTCGGTGTTAAGTAGACTACCACCGATGTGGTAGCTCATGGGTACAGAGTTTTTACCAAAGGGGATGACAATGCACTTTTTGGCATTGAGCTTGAGGCCATGGCTTTCACACCAGGCATCTGTCTCAGTGAGGCCCTTTTGTAGGATATCCACATCTTTTGGAGTTTCAGTTATGGCTCCTAGTTTGCAGTCATCTGCAAAAGTCGTTAGCCAAAGACCTTCTGTATTAGCCTGTACTTCAGAAAAGTAGATACCAAATAGGAGGGGACCCAAGACTGAACCCTGTGGTACTACACTTGTCATTGGCCTGAAGTCAGATTTGGAGTCTGCTGCTTTCACAGTGTGGGTTCTTTCAGTGAGCCACTTGGTAACCCATTTTGTGACATAGGGATTTATACCTAGTTTAGTGAGTTTATCTATAATTCCAGAGTGGGGGATGGTGTAAAAATCCTTGGCACGATCTAGATAGGCTGTGTGAATCACCTTACCCTCATCTACGGCTTTGGTGACTGCTTCAAAGAAGTCAATCAGGTTTAGGAGACATGATCTGCCTTTTACAAGCCCAAACTGGGTGGGGTCCAGAGTTTGGAGATTACCAATGTCTTTGTTTATAAGTTCCATGATGATATGTTCAACGACCTTGTAGACCAGACTCATTAGGCTAATGGGGCGGTAGTTCTCGGGGTCCATGGTGGCTCCCCCTTTGTGGAGTTGGATAACCATCACTGTGCATCATTCAGTGGACACAAAGCCTGAGGTGAGGCTATGATTGAACATGGTGCTTAGGTGGGGTGCCAGTTCATTCTGTAGTTCATGTAGAACGCAGCCTGGGATATTGTCAGGTCCCATGGATGCTGTGTTCTTGGCTTTGGAGAGTGTGGTTTTTACCTGTGCAGCTCTGATTACAGGAACTTTGCATTATTCTGGTATAGAGATGGGCCCTTTAGTAGGTGAGGGGGGTAAAGTTAGCACTGAACCTATCCGCCAGGATGTTGGCAATATCAATTGGTTCTGTATATTTAGTGCCATTGTGCAGTAACTCAGAGTAGATCTGAGTGTTGCCATTGAGATTCTTGACATAGCAATAGAATGCTTTGTGGTTGTCTTTAGAATCAGTGGCAATTTTGTTTTCATAACTAGCTTTGTCGGATTGAGGGATCTCACCTTCTTACTGAGGCTGACCAGGGAGTTGCTCCAATCATGGGATTTTACTCTTTTTGCAACAGCTTCTTTCTTCTGTTGTAGAGTTTGTTTATGGCAGGGGACTACTCGTGTAAGTTCTTATAAAGTGCATTTGTTTAGGATTCAGCAGTCATACCTCTATTGTCCATCTGCATGGGTGTTGTGAAGTTTGCCCCTTCTGTCTTAAGAGAAATTTTTTACGGTGGTTTCCCTAATGGCATAGGGGCGGGATGTGGATATCTAGGCTGATTAGCTTGTGGTCAGATCTGACCAATGAGGACTTAACCTCTGGTATGGAACACTGGTCGCCCATGTTGGTAATGACCAGGTCTAGGATATTGCTGCCCCTGGTGTGGGTGTGGATAAGTTGATCCAAGGCGTAGGAATTTATGAATTCCAGAAAACGTTGAGCAAAAGAGTTGGTACATGAGTAGTTTTCTCAGTTACTGGTGGGGTAGTTGAAATCACCCATTATTATGGTGTTGGGTTGTACCCTAATATTTTCCAGTGCATCAAGAAATGAAGAGTGGGAATTCTGGGGCATGGTGGGGGATCTGTAGCAAGTTACAAATTGGATTGAGGTCTTGCCCAGAGTTAGTTGCACTTGGATAATCTCAGATGCATTATGCTGAGCAACTAGCCTGGAGGTGTGGATATCCTTAATGAATATGGACACGCCTCCACCTTTAGTGTTTTGGTCCAGGTTAGGTGGCCGAAAGGTGTGGTATGAATTATAGCCTGGTAATGCAGGGGTGCTCTCTGGAACTTTGAACCAAGTCTCTGTCACTGCACAGATGTCGATGTTCTCCATTTTTAAGGAGTGCCTCGAGTGAATGCATTTTGAGGTTTAGACTTCTAGCATTACCCTCAGATTTTGCTTGCTTGTACCTGTCACCTGTGTGGTGAATTTGTCATTTGAACCTTGCCTAAAAAGGCACTATAGGGGTGGCAAGGGCCTTAGCCAGTATCCGGAATCTGAAGGGTGACAGGTGCAGGCCATCTCAGGCAAAGCATCGTGGTCTGTGGATCATGTCATCCCAGGCAGACAGATACTGGATCCCCTTAGAATGACACCAGGAGCTTAGCCAATTGTTGAAGTCAATCATTTTGTCCTTGTACTGTGGTATAATTCTGGGTGATGGCAGGATGCTACTCAGGGCTAGGGTCATACCTGCCTGGGCTATAAGATCGGAGAGCACCTCTATGTCTTTTTTCATGTAGTCCAGGGAGGTATGTCTCAGGTCATTCACACCAACATGGACAATGACAGAGTCATATTTGTACTTGTTCTGGAGTGACCTGAGTGAGTGCATTATGTGGTGGATCCTGGCACCTGACAGGCAGCTGACAGTAACTTTCTCCTTGTTTAGCCTGGTGAGTAGAATATTAGTGTGCCTGACTATAGAGTCACCTATGACTAGAGTGTTGGGTACGTTTTTATGACTTATGGGCTGTGGTTGAGTGGCACACTGAGTTTGTGTGCTATGCGTCACTTGGGTTGTGTTTGGGGGTTGAGGTTGCATGCGTTTCTGCTTTGGAGGTCTCTGTTGCTTGAGTAGATTTTTATTGAGAGCCTCTGTGCATGTAGGTGTGTGTTTTGTGTTGCTATGTGTGTGTTTTGGTGGTGTAGGTTTTGAGGAACTATGTGATGAGTGTGGTGTGGTGCAAGTGTTTACCTTCTCCTCTTGACTGTCTAGTCCAGTCTTGGGTGAAGAGAGCTTTACTTCCAGTTTGGCTATATAAGTGCATCTCTCACAGGTTGTTGTGTTGGGTGGTAGGAAGAGAGGGTTGTCTGTGTACATGAGGCAATTGCTGCATTGCCCCAAGATGCCCAGATTCATCAGGTAGACAGGTTCTTGCACATCTGTTTTTCTGTATAGAAATTCGTAGAATGCATTTGCTGATATTCTGTACTAAGTTGTATATTTGTATATATATATATATATATATATATATATATATATATATATATATATATATATATATATATATATATATATATATATATATATATATATATGTATTTATGTTTTGTTCCATTTTGCATTGTATCTGTAACAATTCTGTTATTTTGTTTGTACATTAAATAATTTAACTGGGAGTTTTCCTCCCCGGGCTTACAGTTCTGATTCTTTTTGACCCAGACAGACCATCCTGGTAAACAAATGACAAAAATATCTATGTGTGTGTGTGTGTGTGTGTGTGTGTGTGTGTGTGTGTGTGTGTGTGTGTATACATATATATATATATATATATATATATATATATATATATATAAATATATATATATACATATATATATATATATATATTTATATATATATATATATATATATATATATATATATATATATATGTTTGTGTGTGAGTGTGTGTGTGTGTGTGTGTGTGTGTGTGTGTGTGTGTGTGTGTGTGTGTGTGTGTGTGTGTGTGTGTGTATATATATATATATATATATATATATATATATATATATATATATGTATGGATCTACTTTGTTTGTTTGAAAATACATTACATCGAACAAACAAAGTAGATGCCCACTTCAGCGAAAGTGCATTTCAAAGAAAGTGCACCTTTGTTGAAGTCTAGTCGTCGGATCGGCTGGCTAAAAAAAATAAATAACACACAAAAAACATGTTTTTGCAGGAAGCCATGCCTCCCTGTGCCCCCCCATATAAGGGGCTGTACCCCCCACAACCCCCTACTTAAATACACCAACTCTGAAATCGATTTACAGCGAGTAAAGGGGAATATTCCCATTCCGCACTCTATTGTGATCTCTGTACACGTTTTTCGAAGTTTCGGTACTTCGAACAAGTGGGTTTACACAAGTGGGTTTTGAAGTACTGAAACTTCGACCAACTGAAGTAAACCCATATATACATGTGCATACACACATAAAATAAATGTATATATATATAAATATGGATGAAGGTAAATCTGTACTCCTGGACAAAGGTAAATCTGTGTGTACAGCCTACTTGGACTTATCCAAGTCCTTTGACACTGTTCCACACTCTGGCATCATTGACAAACTCACCCAGCTGGGGGGTTAACAAATGTATTGTCAGGTGTGTGCAAACTGGCTCACTGATAGAACACACGCAGTCAAAATAGGGGACTCTAACTGCACTAGCAAACCTGTAATCAGTGGTGTTCCATAGGGTTCAGTGCTGCAGCCCCTATAATTTGGAATCTACATCTGAGATGTACAGCAGAAATAAAAGGTCTATAACTGACAAAGTTTGCAGATGACTGCAAACTAGGAGTAGTCATAGATTCCACAAGCAATGTGGACATCCTAAAAGAGGGTCTTACATAGATCATTGCTTGGTGCCAAAGTCATGGGCTCAAACTAAATGCAAAAAAAATGTATAATCTCCCATTTGGCAAAGGTGGCATCCCTGCAGATTGCCATATTCATAACAACACCTTAAACACCCAGTCTGTGGTATGAGAGTTGGGCACACAGGTTGACAGCAATGACTCCTTTGACCATGTCTCTACAGTAGTAAGAATATCTTTCTACCTTGCCCATCTCATAAGTAAGAGTATTGATTCCTGAAAAAAAGAGGTCATAACCCCCTGTACTCTTCCCTTATCAGGCCAATAATACAGTACAATGCTCCCTTTGGTATGTACCTTACCAGGCACTTGCAAACCTGAGAGATCTCAAAGGTTTCTTACAAAGAAAATTCAAGGTCTTCAACAAATGTCATATGTTTACAGACTGAAATCGCTGTCCCTATACTCTATGTCATACACACTAATCACAGGAGATTTGTGCCTTGCATTTAAGGCGATTTCAGATCCAGCTTTAATGGAAATGCTGCACATCCACAAGCCAAATGGTATTCATGGCACTTGCTCTAGGGATCTTAACCTAGTATGCAACATAAACAGGACTTGTTGGAGGGACAGATTCATTTCCCAAA
>NC_056726.1:818751850-818786850 GCF_019279795.1 Protopterus annectens | reverse complement strand
GGTCTGACTCTAAACCGGTTACAAGTGGCATTCCCCAGGGCTGAGTTCTAAGACCCCTCCTGTTCAGCATATACTTCTCAGAGGTACAGGCAAGCATAGGACTATGGCTGACCAAGTTCGCAGATGACAGCAAACTAGGGGCTATAATTGACTCTCCGGCTGACACAGACATCCTCCAAAAGGGTCTCACTGAGATTGATACCTGGTGTCAAAACCATGGCCTCAAGCTAAATGCCAAAAAGTGCATAGTCATCCCCTTTGGAAAAAAACAAAGTACCCACAAACAATCACATAGGTGGTAGCCCCCTAAATACGGAAGACGTAATAAGGGATCTGGGGACCCAAGTAGACAGTAAACTCTCCTTTGATAATCACATTGCCAAAGTGGTTAGAAAATCCTTCTATGTGGCCCACCTAATCACAAAAGGGTTTGCATCCAGATCGAAAGAGGTCATTGGGCCCCTCTACACATCACTCATTAGACCCATCATAGAGTACAATGCCCCATTTGGGATGTACCTTAGAAGACACCTGCAACAACTGGAAAGACCACAGAAGTACCTCACCAAGAGGATCACTGGCCTCAAGCAGATACCCTATGCAGCTTGACTGAATAAACTCCAGCTGTACTTGGTTGCATACTGCCTGCTCAGAGGTGATCTCTGCCTAACATACAAGGCCATGTCCAACCCAGAATTGATGGACATGCTCCACCTAAAGAAAACCATATCCCCTCGAGTCACATGCTCCAGGGATATAAACCTCACTACAACAATAAATAGGCCGTGCTGGAAGGATAGATTCCTGTCCCAGAGACTTCCCATGCTCTGGAACAAGATTCCAATCTACATTAGGCAGAGCTCCTTGCTAACCCTCTTCAAGAGGAACCTTGACGAGTGGATGGGAAACAGAAAGTTTACCCCAGGGATCACTTCAATGGCTCTGCTGGATAGAGGCACAGGGAACTAATCTAAGGGGGCGGCGAAAGCCAACACATTCCAGATAGGCTTATAAATGCCTTTGAGCAGATAGCCTAGTACCTACCTATGAACCTATGAGCCTATCCACAAAGGACTGAAAGAAAAGAATAATTACTTTTCTTCTGGGAGGGGAAAACAACCCAATTTTGAAAACATTGATTTGCCTTTTTTATTTTTGTCCTGAGTTCTTACAGTTATCCAAACTGGTTATAAAGGTTGCAAGAGAAGTACTGTGTTTGACATGTGAAGTCAACCTATTTCACAAGTGTGGAATGCACTCGGTAAGGTACTTGTTATGCTGTCTAGTATTGTTGATGTGATAGTACAGGTTTACAAGTAGTTTTATCATGGTGATTGTGATCATAGAGTGATGAGTCATTCATAGCATGGGAACTTTAGTAGGCATAACCCCCTCAGGAATATGTAGGACACTTTGTAGACAGACATGTCTTTCAGTCTGTCAGAGTAGCTAGGGTTAGTGAGACATGAGTTTTTTTATTGAGGAAACATTGAAGTATTATGAGTTGCTTTCAATACTTTGTGAGGTATGTGCCAGTTAGGGCATTGTTTTCAATGGTGGGCCTAATAAAGATGGGTACAGTAAGAGTACGTCTTATTTGGAAGTTGAGGAGATACTGCAAAGGATAAGCTGTGTAAGGTAGAAGGATTTTACAGCAACCACAGAGGCATGGTGGTCAAAGGAGAATCTGCAAGCAGTACAGAGACCCACATACCTGGTGACTGTGCCAGAGTGAGATATCTGTATGGTAAGTGGTACAGATACAGGCTTTACCAACATAAACAGTACTGCCTTTCAAGGCATAGGATCATAGGAAGTTACTCGGCTAATGGCCCTAGGGCCCTTACAAGCCTAGCCAAGTTCTACCCTTATTTCAACAATCAGAAAGAATTGACCCTGTCCAAGAGGGACATAGTTGGAACCCCTCGGGGTGAATTTGCGGATTTCCATCCAATCATCCAGCTTGCATTTGAAGAGGGCCAATGAGATACTCTGTTTGACATGAAGTGAAAAGTCCATTCCAAAGTGTGGTAACCTCTGGGAGACAAATCTGTCCCTCCAGCAGGTTCTATTAATGTCCAATACCAGGTTAAGGTCTTTAGAGCGAGTAACCCATATACCATTTGACTTGCAGTTATGCTGCATTTCCAATAAAGCAGGGTCATAGACTGACTTATATGCAATTCATTGAAGGTAAGCCCATGATTAACACACCAAATATTTGTTTGGTGTTGTCCTTGCTGGAGATTTTGAATACCAGAATGGGATTTGATACCTACACCCATTCACAGCCATAATAATCACATGTGTGGGTGTGTGTGGGTGTGTGTGTGCTCGTGTGCTCGTGCACGCGTGCGTGTGTGTGTGCGTGTGTGTGTGTGTGTGTGTGTGTGTGTGTGTGTGTGTGTGTGTGTGCACGAGTGTGTGTGCATGTGTGTATGTGCTGTGTGCGTGCGCGTGTGTGTATGTGTGTGTGCACGTGTGTGCACGTGTGCTCGTGCACACGTGCGTGTGTGCGTGCGTACATGTGTGTGTGCATATGTGTGCGTGTGTGTGTGCATGTGTGCGTGTGTGCATGTGTGCATGTGTGCATGTGCGTGTGTGTGTGTGTGTGTGTGTGTGTGTGTGTGTGTGTGTGTGTGTGCGCGCGCGTGTGTGTATATCTATGTATGGGTATGAAATGCAAACCAATACTGACTATCTAGTCATTATTATAGGTTCATAGGTTCATACTAGGCTATCTGCCCTAGGGCATTTATAAGCCCAGCCAGAGTGTGTTTGGCTTTCGCCACCCATTTTAAATTAATTTTGCTATGCCCTTTTTTGAGGTTAGTATACTGTGCCTCTGTCTAACAGTGACAAAGAAGTGATACCCAGGGTAAACCTACGATCTCCCATCCACTCATCAAGATTCCTCTTGAAGAGAGTCAATGAGGGACTCTGCCTGGGTTATGAATCTGTCCCTCCAGCATGTCCTATTTATTTCAGTGCTATCAGGCACAGATCGCCTCTGAGCAGGCGGTATGCCACTGAGTAGAGCTGGAGTTTCTTTAACCGGGCAGCATATGGCATCTGTTTGAACCCTTTGATCCTCTTGGTGAGGTATTTTTGGGGTCTTTTCAGTTGCTGCAGGTGTCTGGTAAGGTACATCCCAAAAGGGGCATTGTACTCAATTATGGGCCTGATGAGGGATGAGTAAAGAGGCACGATGACCTCCCCTGATCTAGATGTGAATCCCTTCATGATTAGGTGGGCTATATAAAATATTTTTCTAACCACTTTGGCCACGTAGTTGTCAAATGAGAGATTGCTATCAACTTGGGTCCCCAGGTCCCTAATTACTTCTTCTGTACTTAATGGATTACCACCTATGTGGTAATTTGTGGGCACTTTGTTTTTGCCAAAGGGGATGACTATACAGTTTTTGGCGTTTAGCTTGAGGCCATGGCTCTGGCACCAGTTGTCTGTTTCTATGAGGCCCTTTTGTAGGATGCTTGTTTGCAGTCATCTGCGAACTTGGTCAGCCACAGTCCTTGCGTGTTGGTCTGTACCTCCGAGAAATATATACCGAACAAGAGAGGTCCCAGGACTGAGCCTTGTGGGATGCCACTTGTAACTGGTTTGGAGTCTGACATGGCTCCAGCAATTCTAACCATGTGGGTTCTGACCTTGAGCCAGTTTGCAACCTATCTAGTGACATAGGGGTTTATATTTAAGCTGGTGAGCTTATCTATAATGCCCGAGTGGGGTATTGTATCGAAGGCTTTCATGCTTCAACTCCAGTAGTAAATCCATTCATAGATAATAAGAATTAGTTCATCTCAGTTATGATGAATGGTTGTACTCCTCTCTTCATTATGTGTCATTTGCCACTGATGGTCAGTGACCATATCTCTCAATTGTTCAGATTTTCATAGGCTGTTTAGAATTTTTCCTTTTATTTTTTTGCGTTTATCATAAATTTGTGATTTTCTGTCAACTCACTGAGGACTGAAATTACATGATAATGACAGTTTGAGTTTATAAGAGCAGTATTTCAAATCTGTCTCTATTTTTGGGCCTTTGTTCCCCAGCAGTTTTAGGTTCTGTCCCGATTTCTAGCACTAAGAGGTTGAGAGGAATATGGCAACCACACAGTCAACTATAGGTAACATAGGGAAACATGCTTGTAAATTATCTGTTCAGGCAGCCATTTACCTTATGCATCTAGTGCTAACATCCAGTACTATTTCAACATTTGGTTGAAATGTTTTCATCTTAGTATTCACAAAAACACACAGGTTTTGCAATTTAAACCATTAGCGACATTTTAACGAACATGTTGTACTTACATGCTAAGTAAAATCTATACAAGTAATGGCGTTATTCTTACTAAATGCTACAATATGTGGTATAAAAAGTCTTAATAAGTAAGAAGTGTTTTTCTACAAGCTTGGTTTCATCATTGTTGGCTACAAGTCCGAGTTCAATAGTTACTTGAAAACATTTCCATAGCAAAGAGAATTCTACAAAAGGTGTGAAATGAGGTGAAAATGTGTCCATTAATTTTGATGAGGCAGTGGAGACAGAGTTCTCTCAGTATGACTGAGAGATTTCCTTACTATCGAGTACTCCCTGAAAGGATTATAGTGTCAGTGTATGAGTAGTTGTACAGAAGACTTTATTGGTGGGGCCTTATTCCAACTTCCTAAAGGATTTTGGTCTCATTTGAGAACTTGCTGTCAGAAGGAAAAGTTGGAAGAGAGTTTAGTGCAATCTTTTAATATTGCTTAATTTTTTGTTCTATATTTATAACACAAATGGTTGATTTTTTATGAAAGGAATAATTATGAATTTAGACAATTTTGAGGAATGTATTAGGGATAGATAACCATCATGGTAGAAGACTGCTGTAACATCAAAACTAATATAATTGAGCCAGACAGCAGCTGAATATTACAGGTATGTACAGCTTTTATTACTTCTGAGAGATGTTTTTGTGATGAATTACTCATTCTCAGCTGGCGTATTTCGCATGTACAATGAGGAGGAAGTAGGAAGTACATGTTCAGTGTAGTTTTGTAGTTTTGTTTCATTTTTCCTTAATAGGTGCAATGTTGTGCAGTACTGGATTTTATCTGTGTACTGTCTAAGCTTCCTACCCCAACTGTGGTTTGGGATGGGCAGTTATTTCCATGTGGGTGTAGGATTTTCCAACTTTTGGGCTTATTTGTACAGACTGGTTGAGTATTTGCTCATCTGAGTAAGTGTACATGTGTGTGGCTTGAGGTTAGCCCTGTCTTGTTGGTGGGTAGTGGACAGGAATGTGTGTGCTACTAGCTGCAGCTTCCAGAGATGATTCAGAGCATATTACCTTCACTGATGTATATTGATCCACATTAGCTTAGTTAGTTAGATGAAGCATGGCGATCCATCACGAGAACACTTTGATTTCTCATACTCTGTGTTTATATAATAAAGGACAAGCTGGGGTCAGAGGCCATCAGCAGAAGACTGAGATGTAGCATTTTACTTATGTTTCTGCAGTTTGTATATAAAGCTTCAAATGAATGCCATTATTCATATAATAATGTGTATAAACACTCTGGCTACATCTTTCAACAATGCAAGCAATTATCACCTTGCTGCCTCATTTTTTATTGTATTGCCATCTCACATCCATTTCCTCAGTGTTGATGGCTTCATTTTATTCTTCTCTGTAACACTGTCTGTAGAATGTTTGTATTTTGAAGTGTGGGGGCACACCTTTGGAGATGTAAGTACTGTTTGTGAAATACCAGCCACATCTGTCATACATTTTTACCCATCCATCTACCCATAACCTCTTTTTTCCCATTTCTGTACATGGGGTTGGGGTGTCACTTCAACGGTGATAATCATCTAGAGCCAAGGTTTACACTACCAGGTGACTAGCCCTGTTATGTATCTTCTAGCAAATATATTGTCTGCTGCTACAAGATAACTCCATTGCTAATTAATATTATCATGAGCACACAATATTTGAAACTTAAAGTATTTGCTTATTTCTAAGCAGCAATATTTTGTCGTCTGGCCTCACCAATTGATATACATATATATTAGTGAAAAGTTGTAGGTAATGGATGTGTGTGCTGCTAATTGGACAAGGGCAGATAAGTATGCTCTTGTGCAACCTTAGAGGGATGTGGTATGAGAAGATTTGGCTCATTTTTTGTCTCACAGCCACTGTGAATTATTTGGACATGAGTATCAGAATTTGTCTTGGGTATAATATCTTTAGTTCATTTTTACTTGACTCACTGGTATAAGTTTTAGTATTTTGATTTTCTTGTGGTATTACAATAAATGTCCTTGCTCTTCTACCGCTTTCCCCATCTATATATATATATGTATATATATATATATATATATATATATATATATATATATATATATAAACTGCTTTTAGAATGCCTTAATTGTGATTTCTGATGCAGACTTGTATATCATATTTCTAATTTCTTTCATATTCAGAGGTATCCTTTTTTTGTTCCTGATATTAAAATGAGTTCTCCAGAAGTGCACTTATTAGCAGTATAGGACTAAAATGGGGATTGCAAATCTTCTGTACACATGGTTAAAAAAAATCACATTTTCTCCTGGAAATTTTTTTCCTTAAATATTCCAATTATTCTTCTCACTTTCGAAGTTTCTTTGTCACAGTGCTTACTTGTCTGTATGGTATTAGACAAATATTACCACAAGTCAGTTTTATTTCCTATTGTTTATCAAACTATAGTTTTGTAAAAAAAAAAAAAAACAAACAAACAAAAAAACAGGGATGCTTTCAGCTTCAATTTTTGTTCCTTTTTTACTGTGTGTTTCTCTCTTCTGCCTGCCAACTGTCACCCCTCCCCACCACTGACCAGTCAGCCACTCATTCCCTTTCCCCAGGGTAACAGCCATTAAAGAGGAACTGTCATTTAGGTAGCCATCAAGGACTTTTCTTGTAAACCCTAACAATTCTTCCCTTGACAGCTGACATGCATGCTCATGTGTGAGGGCCCCTCAATGACCTCCCATCTGTTAGATGTGCATGCTTCCATGCATGCCATCCTCAGAATGCAGTGCCTCCTCAGAAGGTTACTGATGAAGCAGCTTGGCAGGAGTGGAACATGTGTCCCTGGGTGACTCTCTACATACCTGTCTGTAATATTCATTGAGATCTAACAATGCTGCATAGAAGATTTCCACCCTTCCCCAGGATGGGATAGAGGTATGTCAATGTCATTCACACCCCACAGGCTTCTCTAGGCCATGAGCATCTATTTGGGTCTTTGAGTCACTGTTATAGAATCGCAGAAAGCCCTGTTACTGTGCTCTGTATTTTATAGGCTGCTGAGAGGCAACTTGTGCCTGGCTTACAGAGTAGTCTCTGACCCTGCCCTAATGGAAAGGCTGCACGTCCGCAAATCAAATGGGACAACAGCCACTCATTCTGGGGATCTCAACCTAGCCTGTGACATTAACAGAATATGGTGTAGAGATTGATATAGATATATCTCCCAGAGATTGCCACTGGTCTGGAATAAACTCACAATTCACGTGAGGCAGAGCTCCTCAATGACCCTATTCAAGCACAAACTAGACAACTGGATGGGAGACTGCAAATTCACTCTGAGGAGTGGTACCTGTATCCCTCATGGACAAGGGTAGTTGGTGCTGATCATAGACTTGCTATGCAAATATTGACCATCTAACCATTGTCAATTAGGGAACATGGGTATAACATGGCTAGGCTTGTAAAGGCCATAGGGCCATTAGCCAAGTAACCTCCTATTAACCGATGAACATTGCCACAGTAGTATTTCCTACACTGAATCCTTCACTTCACAGGTAATCCATAACTTCAGTTTCTATTTCTTTAAATTCCCCTTTACTAATCCTCTTTTTTTCTTTCCCACTTTGTTTTCTTATTTTTTGTATTTTAAAATTTTTCATATCCAGATATGTTTGCCTGTATTTCTCTGCAAATATCTTTGGTGCCACTTTTTTGTATTGATTTGTTTTGATTTCTCCTTTGCATAAATATTGCACCATATTAAATTGCTTTGTCTTTCCCATGTCCATATTTCTTCTTCAGATGACTCCCACTTTTTGTGTTTCTCTTTACTTTGGGGATTCATTGTTCCATCATGCTGCGACATAACCTGTGTTAGGCTTTCTACACTTAATCCTTCACTTTGCAAGCGTTCCTTAAGATTAGCTTCTATTTGTTTAACTTCTACTTTACTAATCTTCAGGTTTGCGTCCCCCCTTTGTGATATTATTTTTTTGTATTGTGAAAGCTTCCATATTTATTTATTTGACATTTGTAAACCGGGATAGTCCGACTGAGCTAGTGCCCTTTTTCAGCGGAGGCTCTGGGAGAAAAGCTCCACAGAAAAAGGTACCTTTGCCTGTATTGCTCTTCAAATATCTTTGGAGCTGCTTTTTTGTATTGATTACTTTGGCTTTTACTTTTGCATAGATATTGCAGTATATGAGATCTCTCTTTCCCATGTCCATGTCTATTTTTTTATGCCTTTCAAAAAGCTCTAGGTTTTGTCCTTTATCTTTTTGGTACTTCTTCAGTTGCTTCTTTTTCTAAACAGCCAGACATTTCTTTGTCTGTATGTTTTTCTTGTATCTGTTGTAGTGATGAATACAAATTTGCCTTTGAAGCTTTTGACAATTTCTGTTGTGTAAGTATTTTCTTTCCTCTAATTTCTCTCAGTCTTTTTGAATATCTTTCTTTTATTTGGAAATTTTGGGATTTTTGCATAATAATAACAATATATAATTTTTTTCTTGTCCTCAGTAGTCCACTCTGTCATCTTTATGGCCCTCTTCTGGCCTATCAGTTTTTGTGGACTACTACTACCTTCTACAAGGGGGTCATCCTCCCCCTCAGTCATGTCTAACCCAATTGTAGGAATGTTTCTTTGTCTTAAAAATTCTACACTGTCATTTTTTCCAGTCCTGGAAGCAATGGGCATATGAGGATCAGGCACTTTTTTATCCTGGGACTTGTGCACCCAGTTGTCTTTTTTTATTTTTTAACCTATTTCTGTCCATGATATATGCTATATAAAATACAGTATACCTATCACTGCTATACCCAGTAAAGTGTAGCTTATTTAAAGAGAAGGTCATTGGTAACCAATTTCCTACCTTTTCCTGCATTCCACTATAGCTGATTTTGGTTATTATATGTATTCCTGAATTCCAACATGTTCTTGTTTCATAGATTTCTGAGGAAACAATTTCATGCATTTGCAACTCAGTAGAAGAAATCCACATAACAGGTTACTGGGCAAATGATCCGGGGGCCTTTTTAAGCCTAGCCATTCATGCCCCAGTTTTCTAATTTTTCAGTGCCCAGGACTAGAACAACTTCAGTATATGCCTGTACCTTAGAGCATCTATAAGCTGCTTTTATCCATAAAGGCTACAGGTGACAAGTAGGGGTGAATTTATGATTTCTCATGCAGTAGTCAAAATGTCATTTGAATAGATTTAGACAAGAGCTCTGTTTGAGATAAATGGTGAGTTTGTTCCAGAGAAGGGGTAATCTCTGAAACATGCAGCTGTTTCTCCTACATATTTTGTTTATGTTATAAACGTGGTTCAGATCATTAGATCAGGTAAATCTTGTGCTGTTTGTTTTGTGAATATGTAGCAGATTCATCAGGGCTAGATCAGAGAATGCCTAGTAGGTTCATCATAGATTGCCTCTAAGTAGTTTGTAGGAGACTGAATACAGGGACAAGGCTTTGAGGTGGCCCACATAGGACATGTTATTTAAACACTGTATTATTTTAATTAAGAATCTCTGTGGCTGCTATAGTTGTTGCAAATACCTGGTCAGGTACGTGCCAAAGGGTGCATTGCACTCAATTATTGGTCTAATGACAGCTGAGCATAGTGGGACTATGATCTCCCCAGATCTGGATGCCATGCCATAACTTATTTGCACCATACAGAAGTACTTTCTTACCACCATGGGCACATGTTGATCAAAGTTCAGGTTACTGTCAACCTTAGCTCTCAAGTCCCTTATCCCTGGGTCTACTCTTAGGAGAGTGTTATTAATGTTGTAATTTGTGGGGGTGGTTATCTTCCCATAAGGTAGAAATATGCATTTTGTTTGCATTGAGTTTTGGGCTATAGTTTTGCCACCAGTTACTTGGCTCTCAGATCCTTCTCAAGGATATCTACATCTTTGGAGGAATCAGTCATTGCACCCATATTGAAGTTATCAGCAGATCTTGTCAGCTAAAGACCCTCTGTATTTGCTATGACTTCAAAGAAGTATATTCCAAATAGGAGAGGTCTCAGTACTGAGACCCCTGGAACACCACTAGTAACAGGCCTATTGGTGAAGGTGGATGGCCCCACCCTAACTTCACGTGTCCTATCCATGAGCCATTTGACTATCCTTCAGTTTAAAGAGAGATTTATGTCTAAATTTTTGAGTTTGTCTATAATACCTAAGTGAGGTAGTATGTTGAATGCCTTTACCAGGTTGAGGTAGGCAGTATTTACTTTTTTGCCTATCATCCATGGCTCAAGTGGCCTTCTCACAGCAGTCCACTGGGTTTAGTAGATTTGACCTACTTTTGATGCAACCAAACTGAGATGAGTCCAGTATTTGAAGATTTACTATATCTTTATTTATCAGATCCGTCATAATTCTTTCCATGGCCTTGCATATAAGAATAGAATAACTTATGGGTCTGTAGTTCCCTGGGTATATCGATGGTCCACCTTTATGTACAGGGATGACCACTGCAGTCTTCCATTCCCTAGGGACAAAGCCTGTCTGGAGGCTGTGGCTGAACAGAGATTCTTGTGGCCCTGACATGTCATGTTTCAAACTATTTAGGAGTCATCCCTGAATATTATCAGAGCCCATTGCTGTAGTGTGTTTAACTCTGGAGAGTGCAGTCAGGACCCATTCTTTAGTAAAGGTTGGGGGCTAAATGGTAGAGGGTATTTCCTGGAGAGTAACCGGTCATCTTCAAGTTATATGGACTCTGTCTTCTGGTTGTTCTTGTGTAACACTTTTGAGTAAAGTTACTGTCCTCTACTCTTTTGTCTTGGACTTTGGTAGGTACTTTAGCCAATGAAATGTTTCTGTCATGTTTTCTGTCTGTATACTATGAAGTTGAGAGGTATGCCTTCAGTTATATCTGAAATGTCATGAAATCCCAATAAATTAATGTTTTGTATTGCATATATATTCCTATGCACTAGGCAGTCATTTTTCCCTACTTAGACCTAGAAAGTATTACTGTATACATGCATACATAAATAAGTAAACAGACACATGTATTCCATGTGAAAAACTAGTTTCATTTATTTTACAAAATAAAATAAGCAAGCAGACAAACAGGTTCCATGTGAAGTCATAGTTTTATTTATTTGATTGTTTCATAACTAATGATATATGTAGGCATAGATAGCTATTTTTGATGTAATGTAACAGTTTTGCAGTGAAACAGTGCAAACTGCATCAGAGAGCAAAAAAAAAACCCTTATTTAATATTTTCAATGCCTTTATCAGGTCAGTGATAATTCTTTCCATGACTTTGCATGTAAGATTAGACAAACTTATGGGTCTTTACTTATCTGGATCAGATGATGGTCCACCTTTGTGTAGTAGGGTGGTAGCTGCAGTCTTTAATTCCCTAGGGATGAAGCTGTTTGGAAGCTGTGGTTGAACAGAGATTCTAGTGGGCCTGACAGGTCACATTTGAAGCTATTTAGAATGCATCCATGGATAATATCAGGGCCCACTGATGCAGTGTTTTTAAACCACAAATGAAAAAGGTAGATCAGAAGAATGTGACTACCCTGCCATTGACTGGGAAAACTACTTGGGTACCAATGCCTTTGTCCAATGGTTCTTGGAATTCATAAAATACAGCGCCTTGGATCACCTAATCCATACCAGGGGCTCCAACATCCTAGACTTGGTCATTACCAACATGGGAAATCAATGCTCCACACCAGTGGTCATCCCCTCGTTGGTCATGTCAGATCATAAGGAAATCACCCTTGACATCCACATCCCACCCCTACCTCCCAGTAAAGATACAACCATAAAAAACTTCTCCAAAGCCAACTTCATGCTACTCAAGTCAGAAGTGACAAACTTCATGACACCCATGAGGACAGGAACCGTAGGTTTGACTGCTGAATCCTACACAAAGCACTGTATGAGCACATCCAATCGTGCATGAATTGTGCCATCCCAAACAGAACCAAGATGCGATCCTCAAAAAAAAGGAAGCCAATCTGGTGGTCTCCAACAATAAACAAACTATACAACAAAAGGAAAAATCTACTGCAGAAAAGAGGAAAATCCCAGGACGCAAAAAACTCCCTCATCAGCCTCACTAAGAAGCTGAGATCCTTCATTAAATCCTCCAAAGCCAACTACAAAAACAAAATTGCCAAAGATTCCAAAGACAACTACAAGGCATTTTATAGCTATGTCAAGAATCTAAATAGCAATGCTCAGATATGCTCAGAGCTACAACAGAATGGCACTAAATATACTGATCCAAGGATATTGCCAGTATCCTGGTGGATCGATTCAGTGCCAACTTCACCCCCCTTTCACCCCCAAACGGGGCCTTCGTAATACCAAAAGATTGCCAAACCCTGGTAATCACAGCCTCACAAGTAAAAACTGCACTATCCAAAACCAAGCATACAGCTTCCATGGGACCAGATGACATCCCGGGCTGTATACTACATGAACTGCAAAATGAACTGGCACCTCACCTAAGTGTCATGTCTAATTACAGCCTCACTTCAGGCTTTATGCCCAATGAGTGGTGGACAGCTACTGTCATCCTACTCCACAAGGGGGGATCCACCCTGGATCCCGGGAACTACCGCCCCATCAGTCTGATGAGCCTGATATGCAAAGCCATGGAATGCATTATCATGGATCTTATAAACAAAGACACTGGCAACCTTCAAACACTGGACCCCACACAGTTTGGGTTCATGAAGGGCCGATCGTGTCTCCTGAACCCGATTGATTTCTTTGAATCAGTCTCCAAAGCTGTGGATGAGGGCAAGGCGGTCCACACAGCCTATCTGGACCTTGCCAAGGCCTTCGACACCATCCCCCACTCTGGAATCATAGATAAACTAACCAATCTGGGCATAAATCCCTACGTCACAAGATGGGTTGCTAAGTGGCTCACTGACAGAACCTACACTGTTAAAGTAGCCGATTCCAAATCCAGCTCTAGACAAGTGACAAGTGATGTACCGTAGGGGTCAGTTCTGAGACCACTCTTGTTTGGCATCTACTTCTCTGAAGTATAGGCCAACACTAAGGGACTCTGGCTGACAAAATTCATGGATGACTGCAAACTGGGAGCCATCATTGAATCCCCTAAAGACATGGATATCTTACAAAAGGGCCTTTCAGAGACAGATGCTTGGTGCCAAAGCCACGGACTCAAGCTCAATGCCAAGAAGTGTATAGTAATCCCCTATGGAAAAAAACAAGTATCCATGAATTACCACATAGGTGGCAATACACAACACTGAAAATGTGATAAAAGACCTAGGAACACAGATGGACAGCAGTCTCACCTTTGATAACCACATCACCACAACAGTCAGGAAATCTTTCTTTGTGGCACACCTCATCACTAAGGGATTTTCATCCAGAAAGAGAGAGGTTACTGTCCCTCTGTACTCATCCCTTATCAGACCCATTATAGAGTACAATGCCCCATTTGGTATGTACCTCACAAGACATCTGTCACAGCTGGAAAGGCCGCAGAAATACCTCACCAAAAGAATCACAGGCCTAAAGCAGATGTCCAATGCTGACCGCCTAAAAAAACTCCAGCTATACTCTGTAGCATATTGTCTACTCAGAGGCAATCTCTGCTTAACATACAAGGCCATGTCCAACCTGGAACTGTTGGACATGCTCCACCTAAAGAAATCCCAGTCCCTCAGAGCCACATGCTCCATGGATTTAAACCTTGTCACCTCTATGAACAAAACATACTGGAGGGATAGGTTCCTGACCCAGAGACTCCCCATACTATGGAATAGACTGCCCATACATATCAAGCAGAACGCATCCTTGGCCCTCTTCAAGAAAAACCTTGACAATTGGATGGGGATAGGAAATTCACCCCGGGGATCATGTCAGTAACTCTGTTAGACAGGGGCCCAGGGAAGTAAACACTGTGGGCAGAAATATCCAGGGAACTGCTATGGCTAGGCTTGTATAGGCCCCAGGGCCAATAGCCTAGTACTGACCTATGAACCTATATACATACATACTTAGAAAAATAGCTACTATAACTTGTCAAAATATAGGGTTATCGATGGCATGAGATTTTGGTTGCAGCACTTAATTTTTAGTGCCTTAGTAAAAAAGTACCCCTGTAATTACCTACTGTAATATACTAAGAATGGTACTGAAAAGTATATGGGGAAATGTATAGACTGCATTTGGTTCAACTTTCAAATGCTAATCAATGTAAACTAACTGTACTTCAGTCAAACATCCAGGAAAAATGTGAAAGCTGAAAACAGTTTACCACAATGAATGATAGAAAAAAGTGAGAGAAGAAATGCAGTAGGATGGAATCATTATTAGACAAATAGTTATGGTGTGATTTCTGAAGGACAAAATACAGCATTAGCTAATGAGAAAATACTTTTATAACAGTGATTTGATTCAGTTCAAAAGCTGCATGGCAATTTTAGAGAAAAGATGCAAACTATTTTATTATTTTAGAATATTTGGACATTTGTTACTCAACATGTTTCTTTGCAAGGCACAACTGTCCAAAGCAATGCTGTGCTGTAAAATGAGGGAGAATCTGTATGATTATAAAACCACACCTATATCAACACACACACATGCACGCACACACACTAACAAGCAACACTAATAACAGACCATATGAAAAATAATTGCGAGTGGAAGGAAAAAGATTTGTAGCAACAAGCATAAAAATACTATTGCCTAGGCTTGAATATTTATTAGAGACAGTTATGCAAAAAACAAGTACATAATAAAATACCTCTCACTTTATTGCTAAAGAAGCTCCAGGTCTGTGTGTGACAAGATAGCATCTCTAGCTGAGTAAAATCTAGTCATTCAGCAAATCTAATTGCTCATGAGTGGGGGAAGTTAATACAAAAGGACAAACTGCAACTGTAAATTCTGAGCATTTCTTCTAACAACCCCCACTGAGAGTTTGTGTAATCTGACCTGCAGTATGCTAAAAAGGCTCTTTGAAAACCTTGCATCTAGGTGAACGTGTGACTTACACAGAACTAAAATGTAAACAAACTCCTATAGCAAAAAATCTGAGATAGTGCCCCTTTAAGGTGAAAGTGCTACTCAGATGACATGAATAAGAACAGAGATGGGGGAACACTTTGAACTGGCACACCACAGAGACAGTTCTGTCTGATGTCTATTGTTATGCATAGGTGAGTAATTAACTTATTACATCCGAGTGACCCCACCAGGTCATCTGCAGTTCACTCCTGCAGACACCTCTAGGCGTCAAATAGTGCTTGTTCATATTTGCATCAATAATTCCAAAACCATGCTATGTACAAGGTTTTAAAAGCTTTCATCTTAAATTTACATAATGGCAAATTCAACTGCATTAATATTTGACCTCTGTCTGGTGCAGGTAAAGAGCTATAAACTATTGTTTTTATGATATTAATTTATATATATATATATATATATATATATATATATATATATATATATAATTTTCACATTTTTCTAAATATGTCAACAACCAAGTAACACAAACAGAACCCTTTAGCCTCTTAAGAAAGCTCTCAGCTAGAAGAATAAAATGCTGCTGACAGTTTGTGTGTAACATGAGTGGTTGCTAAGGTATTGTAAGTTGTTTACAAAATATTACAAACTTAATAGTTACTGTGCTTACTGTGAGTTATAAAAGTCAGTTTAAGACCTAGAACCTAAAGAATACTACCACTATAAAAATAGTTTGTTTTGAACGTTTTTGCAATTTATACTTCTTTCATAACCTCTATGGTTCCAGAGATATGAACATTTGTTTGAAATGTGAGGGCATAATTTGATTTGGTACTTTTCCGTTAACGTGGCAGCAGGCAAAATGCAGGTGTGGCAATGATAGCATGGGATTTGTACATAGTACAGTAACAAAATAAGTCACTATAACCACTGGCGTGCTAAAAGTCGTTGCGGTATCACTTCGGACACAAAGTTTCAGCACCTGAACTGTTTCGGAATTTAAGGTTAGCAGTATTTTGCCTTAAATACACAAACAAACATTCTACTTATGATGTGGGCATGAGAAATGCTGGTGACATGTGCTGCAGACTATTCCACCGGGAAAGCGGGGCACCCCAACAAAAGTACATTAAAAATAATACAAAAAACACGTTAACGTAACTACCAACTAGAGGATCAAAAGGGATTGCTCTGTCTTCCCACATTTATTCTTCACTTACTTCCAACCTGAAGCTAAAAGGACCATTTCCAAACCATCATCCAACACTTTGCTTTCCCTTCCACAGAAAAGTTCCCTTAATGTCAGTGACTTTTGGAAGACAAAAAAAATTTGTTTTTCTGGCAACTCAGTAATAAATCACTGAGGTGTGCAATCAGAAAATAATGACGGACATTTCAGTTTCAGACTTCATACCCTTCATAACATTTATGCTAATGCAAAACCTGTTAACTCTGCAACAGTAATATTTAAAAAATATCCCTATTTTTGGCTCTTTGTCCCCTGTTATTTATGACTCTGTCCAGATTTCTTGCTGTAAGACAGACTGAGAAGTATGCTTACAAATGAACCTATGATCGAAGTATGCATCGATGTGTCTGGAATGTATCACTATTTCAGGCCACATTTCGCAGCAACATTTATGTTTGGCCATGACTGTTGCCCTGTTAATGGAAAAGCACCTTTGATTCTGTCAAAAGGCTTAGGCTCCACCCATTGGAAGTTACAGTGCTAACTTCCTGAGCTCCACTGGAGTGAATGAGTTAACTCAACCTTGCAGGAAAGGAAATGTGATACTGTGTCTTACTGAGGGAGAGAAAATGGGAGGAGTAACTTGAGAAGGAACTGAAGCACATAAAAGCAGTATCCCCCCCATAAAGTCTGTTATCTTGGCAATGAGTTGAAATTTCCGGATGTTTTATTCATAGAATGTGCAATACATCAGTAGGAAAAACATTTGGAACAGGCACTGCAGAACAGTAAGTGATACTAGTACAGAGATCTCTCAAATTAGCACTACTTCTCTGTTCTTCCATTCTATGTGAATGGAATGAGATGTGACAGTCCAGCCATGGGCATTATAATCTCAACTGTGCCATCACAGTGCACTATGGGGGAGATTTAACTTTAGATGAAAGCAAGCTCTGATTAGGATGTCTACCCCAAGAAAGACATTGAGGGTTACCAACACAAGAAAATTAGTAGTGACTACTACTTTCTGATGAATCCAGGTTAACAATGTGTAGAAATTCAAGAAAAAATGAAAACAAGTGTTTTTTTTTCCCATAGTGGTCCTCTAACTGAATTTAATATTAGAGTGGCAGTACAAAGCTTGAATGTGTATGAATGTGTAATGTACAATATTTACATTAATTTCTAAAGTGAGTCAACCTCCAGTAAATGTGAGAGAGTAAAAGAGACTTGGGAAGGAGATAGGGAGAATGTGTTAGGTGATACGTCCTGCGTTGAAGTAGGAGCATTTGTCTTGGATAAAGAATTATTTTTGCATTGTATTCTGAATTTGGAATAAGTGTTGATTTCCTTCAGGCTGATGGAGAATACTTGCCAAAGAGTAGGTGCCTAACAGGAGAATGCATGTGCAATGTTTTGGAGTTTGGTTTTATGGGTAACGAGAATTGCTGTGGCTTGTGAGTAATGGCTCAGATTGAATGAGGAGGTTTTTCATGAAGTCTAGATGTACGTGGAGTAAATGTCTGGAGATGGAGTTTTTTTGTAAAGCTGTGATCCTAAAAGTAGGCTAGAGCTTTTATTTGTAGGTAGCCATTTTGCTTTTTCTAGGGCAATACAGTGATGCCCACAGATAGGTGAGTTTGTAAATAATCAGCAGATGTCGTTAGTGATTGTCAGGAGTATGGCAGTGTTTTCCTTGGAGACAGAAGCAAAAATGGGAAGTCCACATTCCAGATGAGAAAGAGCTCTTTTGCCAATGGCTGTTTTGGCTAGTTGGAATTGAAAATGAACCAGTGGTGTCAGTGCCAAGATCACTGAAAGAAAGGATAAAACAAACTGAGATTAAGGAAATACATTTCTTAAACCATGCCTTATTTGGGGGTGAAGTTCACCCTGCCCCCCAGAAGATTACTGATGTCAAAAAACAGAGATTGCCCCTTACAAGTGGACTGGTGCAAAGGGAGAAAAGGGAACTGAGAAGTATTGCAGAGGATCTAATAAACAGGAACATAAATCCTAAAGATAATGGGACTATGAGTTGGTAGGAGAGATGTAAAGCTGGCATAAAGGAGGAGGACTGATGGAAAGAGAAAGCAGGAAAGGAAAAAGGAAAGGGAAAGGGAAAAGGAAAAGGAAATGGAAAAGGAAAGGGAAATGGAAACGGAAATGGAAAAGGAAAGGGAAAGGGAAAGGGAAAGGAAAAGGAAATGGAAAAGGAAAAGGAAAGGGAAAGGGAAAAGGAAATGGAAAAGGAAAAGGAAAGGGACAGGGAAAGGGAAAAGGAAATGGAAATGGAAATGGAAAGGAAAGGGAAAGGGAAAAGGAAAAGGAAAGAGAAATGGAAAAGGAAAGGGAAAGAGAAAGGGAAAAGGAAATGGAAAGGAAAAGGAAAAGAATGCTACCATTCTAAGCCAAAAAAAGAGAGGGAGTTTGAAATGGTGCAGTAAGAGTTGAAAATAATTAACCAAAGTAAAACAAAGACCTAGAAGATGATGTGAAAGACACAGTCAGCAGGTGCACATGGTGTGCGAGTGCAGCACTGTCACTGATATATGAAGCTGCAGGGAATTTGGGAAACTGTGGCTTCATAAAAAAATCCAGGTACTGAGTACGTGTATGATGATGATTATATGTGACAAGCTGCTTGTTAAATTTGTAGCAAGCAGTTTCAAACTGCAAATATCTTAATACAGAGAGAAAAATTATATTTGAAAAAGAAAACAAAGAACACTTAAAGAGAGTAATTAAAACCACAAAGGCAGAAAGGGCAATGAAATCAACAAAACTCAATAATGTAGGAGGAATGGAGGAATTCCTGTGGAAACATTATAAGCAGGGAAGAGGCAGGATAGAGCGATCACCAGTAAGTGTATGTAACCACTTGGCAGTGAAGGGAGAGAGGATAGAGGCAGTAAATCAAACTATGACAATAGTTCTGCTAACATTGGCAGAGGAACCTCCAGATGTCAGTAATTATCATCCAATATTGCTCTTAAATATAGATGTGAAAATTCTGCAAAGGTCTTGGTGAAAGGGTTAAAAAGCTACTTCCATTATAACTGAAATGGAACAAAATGGCCTTGAACCTTACAGAGCAATAGCAACAAACTGGCGAAACTTAGTTGCTTTGTGGAGTAGCAGAGCAATAAAATCCCTGATGCAGGACTGGTGCTGTAATATACTAAAAAAAGCATTTGATATGTTTAGTTGGGGCTTTCTGTTCAAAGTCTTCAAAGAGTTCAAAATTAAGGGAAAATTATGAAGCTGGTGCATAGTCTGTACACTAGGCAAACCTTCAGGACTTTTGTCAATGGGGGGGGGTCTCTCAATAAGTGCATTGCTAGGGATATGAGATGATGGGAGACAAGGCACCCATTGTCACTAAGACTATTCATACTGGTAATGTAGCTGTTGGCTTGACGATTAGAGGCATTTCGCAAAGGAATGGAAGAGGAGAAGGGTATGAGAAGTGCATTCTAAACGTTTGTGGGCGACTGCCTGTTATTAAGTGAAAATGTCATAGATGAGGTCCTGAAAGTCATGCTAGGAATTTTTCAGGACTTTGGGTAGCTTTGGTGCTGCACTATAATGAGGGAAATCAGTATTGGCTAAGTTTGGAGATAAAACAGCAGGAAAACCAACTTATGGGATCTCTGAATAGAAATATCTGATAATATATTTAGGTTATGTAGTGGGTATAACTTGGGAGAAAATATGTTTGACAAGCTATCCATGCTATAGGAGAAAATCAAGAATATCTTATTCAAGGAAGTTAAGATACTTCAGCACAACCTCTGGAAAAATAAAAGCAATAAAAAAAATGATCCTAACTCACATACTATTTGTAGTTAGAAACCTACTTGTCCTAACACATTATTGCATAGCACTTAAAATACAGGAGCCATTAAATAATAGTGTATTAGAAATAAAAGGTAGGAGATTGGTTGTACCCAAAGCCCAAATACCATACAAGTACAAGACCTGGGCCATTCCCAATATATATTGCTACACATTAGCACATTTCACTTGGCACAAATAATACAGATGTGGAAATCACAGGGACTTATGAAAAGACACTGAAAAATGGACAGAATGGTCTTAGAAGGAATTATACCAAGATGGCCAATGCCATGAGAAAATGATGCTTTAAGGCTAGGAGGTAGTTATTGAGGAAGAGGACCAATTAACAAAATATAGAGCTACTCGAGAATTATTTAAATATACCTGAAATGTTGAGAATAAATTGGAGGAGAAAGGGTTGAATTACTTGTGAACAAGTACCCAAACAGGAGAAAATGGGGAAATCAAACAAACTGTTTCGAAAGATTCAGTAATAGAAGAGTTTAGAGTAGAACAGTTGACCTGGCTGGTATAAAGAGCTACAAAAAAGGAAGCTTTATGAGTAGGGACATGAAAGGAAGAGTCCTTCTCTGAAGTTAGTCAGACAATATGAAGAATGGAAGAGCAAAGTACAATATACACAGATTTGTGGGAATGGAAAATAAATGCTATGAAGAATTTGATCTACAGAAAATGAAAAGGAGTAGAAAATGTGACTTTTAGTGAAGAGGAATGATGAGGAACATGGCAAGGAATGGAAGCCTGAAGATATGGTCAAAGTTTAAGGAATTGTAGATTACCTTAATTTGTAACTGGCACCTCACAGCCTTGATACTGTACAATCCCATAAGGAAAAACAAGAATGCATGTTAAAGAAATGGGACAGTGTCATACTCATTTGGGAGTGTAAAACAGACCGTAGTGTGAGATGGCAATATTTAGCCATGCTACTGGGAAGGATTTTCAATATCCGAATCCCATTACACTAGCAGTTTTGGATATCTTGTTTCTACCATGAAATGAGGAGAATCTATGACATGGGTTGGGTACTAATGTGTATTGTTAAGCTGATACTGGCAAAAGAAGAAAACATCCTATGGAGGGAAGAATATATTTTAAAGAGTTGGTGCAACCAAACAAAAGTTTGTAAAGATTGGAATTAGATCCTTGCCTTTTTTAGACCTTTGCAAGATGATTAGAGAACATACTACAGTATTAAAGGGTGCATACCACAGTGAAGGGTAAAATGTATGGGAACAACAAGTTGTTAAGTAATAATCTGAATCATAATTTTTGGAGAAAGCTTATAACAGTTTGCAATATATTTGATTTACTAAACCATGACTCATATACATAGTATACATGGTAATTTATCTGTTTGGTTATCCTTAAGAGTTTTAGGTTTATATTGTTTGTGGCATTAAAATCAATAAATATTCAATTTGAAAGATGATTAAGCCCATGGAGTTTGCATCTGCACTGCTGGACAGTGTGATCATGTCTTTTGCAAGAACCTTGAGGTTACAGGTTACTCTTATGAAGGCTTTGGTTGAATTTGGTGAGATTGTTTTTAATTTTAATTAGTTTATTTATTTGCAGCATGAGGCATGCAGTGTTGTCAACATTCAGAATGTGTACCTCTGCCACAGTAGTAAGAATTTCATTAAATTTCTCCCTGGTTGAGGTTGTTGCAGTCTTGCCTCTGTGTATGTCCTCATTCCTCCTGGGTCAAGTAGTTGCTAGAATGATGTAGGTACACACTACTTTGTGGATGAAGTCCATGAAAGGTTGTAACCTTGCTCACCCTTTGGTGAAAAACTACATATGGCTATGTGTTTACATGGTTGTCGAATAAGCCATTTAACTTCTACCTTCCTTGCATTCTGTTTTAATACTTTTTTAGGTAAAACATGCAGCTGTCTTCTCTTTTATCATTTCCAGCCTCCTCATACACTGCAATGTATCTACAAATTCAAACTGTGTTATTAAGAGTTTTAACACTTTTGAATGCAATGGAACTGTTTAATGGCCTGAATAAAACATTCTTTGCATGCAGAAAATGGTAATTAGGACTTTCTAACAACAGAGGGAATTCGGCATGATGTGGAGATAATAATGCAAAGAGATTTTATGTGCATTTCCCCTTCGATGGTATACTAGTTTGTAGTGCCACACCCAGCTAATGGTCAGTGTAGACATTTACAGAACGTTGCTAGATATACAGACCTCTTTGTGTTATTCTGGAAAAAAATGTAGAAAATAAAACATAAATTCAAATGCTACACTTACCATTGTATTTCTTCAGTGTTTCATAGCAGTGGAAGGCTATGATAAGAATTAGGGCCTCTCCTGCCTGGAACAGAATGTACATAAAAGGGAACAAGTAGAGGGGTCCAATAATATCACTGGTAAATGCCACTTTAAGGATAGCTGCACACAACTGGATGTTCTGGCATCCTGTCTCCATAGACACTGTCCGTTTGCACCTTTTAACAATGAAAGATATGGAAATAGCATTAGGCTGGCTGAAGCCTACTTCACTTGAATATGTTTTTCATTTGGCAAACTATGAGTTAAATGTTTTCTAAGTAGCTGTTTTATCATTTGCACAATTTCATACAGAGTGATAAGCAACAAATAAAAATCAGTTTAGTGTTTAAACATAAGGCAGCTGACCACATCTGGATATTCTCACATCCTGTCTTCATGGACATTGTCTGTCTGCACTTTTACCAGTGAAAAATATGGAAATATCATTAGGCTGGCTAAGTCCTACTTCATTTCAACATGACGGGACAGTGGTTACAGTCTCTGCCCCAGAGCAAGACACCTAACCAGACTGTCTTCTGGAGCAACTGGGAAACTGGGGATGGCTCCTCAATAGTCCCATGGAATGTGTGCCTATTAACCAAATAAGAGGCAACGTATTAAAGATCCCCCTCTTAAAGTTTACTTATCAGAAACACCATCCGCATCAAAAGTAAATAAAAAAAGAGCAGGAGTGGGAGGAAAGTTTAATGCTGATCTCAGCATTCATTGAAGGCAATGAAATATAATTTATTGTTCACAAAAAATAAAACTGGGTTGTAGTGACTCAGGTTAAGAATTATTAATTAGGGGTTGCGAGGAATAAATCATTTTGTATGGAGGTATCTTCAGCACAGAAACTTTTGTCAAAAGTTATTTTCAATACCAATTTTAATACTTCTGCTCATAGGTCAATGTTTTGTAATTATTTGAGAATACCTTACATGATAAGACAGCAAAAGCATAGTACAGCCAGGGTACTGTTCTAGTGCAGCCAGGGTACTGTTCTAGTACAGCCAGGGTACTGTTCTAGTGCAGCCAGGGTACTGTTCTAGTGCAGCCAGGGTACTGTTCTAGTGCAGCCAGGGTACTGTTCTAATCCAATGAGTATAGAGTCAGGGGCTTACGATAATGGTGAGTTGAAGATACCCAGGAGGCAAGTGAGGAATGGACAAGAGATATTGGAGTATTTTACAGTATAAAAAGAAATAATATGAAGGCAAGCTTAGTGGAATACCAATGTCTGGTCCAAAATAAGTAACATTGAGGACAACTTGGTTTTAATCTGCCATTCATTTCTGTGTTGTCAGCTAAAGACTTTCACTCTCCAATAAAAGAGACATAAATGGGTTCTTATTATAAAGCCATGAAAGAACACTTTTGGTACATAGCCATTCTTTGAATTAGTGATGCCAACAGTAAGGACCTGATTTTTATCTGTAGTGAAGCTGATATGTGCCTCTGAATACATCTGCTACATATATGCAGCTGCTTCATGTGGCAAGCTCTATATGTGCATGTGCTCTGCCAGACATGTACCATATCTGACTGTTTGTTTATTATACGCATCTACCTGCCAATATTAGGTAGGTTGGCCACACTGTAATCAAAGCAGAATTCCCCATATGTTACATTTTCAAACAGAAACCATCAAAAATCTGTTCAGCAACTCTCTGTAGTTCTAGAAATCCAAAACATTGACACACTCCCAAAAGTCGATGAACAAGGCAATGCTGTACAATGAAACAACAACAGGACGAAGTGGATGGGTGCAGAAGCTGCCTGCTGGCTTAGTGGTTAAAGACATGGGCTTGAAAACATAGTGTTTGCGGTTTGGCTGTACCCACTAACTTAACTTTAATTGCATGCATTATGCAGAGCATTCAATAAACTGATTGCAGTGTTTTACTTACATCATTTAATTTATTTATTGCCTTTACTCTTGCATACTTATTAATGTAAGTGTTTAGCTCATATGCTGGTATCATGGATATTCTTTCTTGATGCTCTTTGTTCAGGTTCATGACAGTGTATTTGTTTGCTTGTTTATTTATTTCCCTGTGTTAATTACACTGACTTTATATATTTATTTACTTACTTTTTGCTCATTTACTACTTTTGTCTGTATTTCCTTACTTCTATATTTGTTCGATGTTTTAGATTGTGGGTGCTATGGAGGGTCACCGAGGAGGTTATTTTAGATGACTTTTGTTCAGTGAGGTAGCATTTGGGGAAGGCTGCTTTGATCAGAAAATAGATAATCTATAAATTGTATGTGTACATGTCCTTGCCCATACATACTAACAATCTGCTATGTACTAATACAGACCTGTTTACAGCTAAGTATCAACCTGATCTGTATATTGAGTTAATGTACCTACCTGCCTGTTGTAAAGCAGTAACTCTGATATATGCACTGCATAACTGTAGATCTTAGCTTATAGTATCTGCTTGACTATCAGTTCTATGCCTCTGTATACCAGTAATATTTCTGTATCAGCTACCTTCCTGTTTTCCTTTCAGTGTTGATCTAGCATTACACCAAGTATTAAATCATTATTAAACAATCCAGTTTCTTTACAATGAATGCCATATGTTCTGAGAAAGTAAATATCAAAAATCTAACAGATTTTAATAAATAAATCTATTTTAACACATACCTAAATTAAGAAAGACTCACAAGTTTTATACGCTAAAAGAACTCCAGAATATATTTGGCACCAAATCATTGATGCAGATTTTACAACAGCTTTAGAATCAGGGAAACACAAATAATATACCAAACAATAAATAAAGATGTATAGAAATCATAAGGTTTTTGTAGATGAACAAGAAAAAAAAATCTCTAACTGTTTAGCTCTCCACACATCATATTGATATAGTAACACTCAGTGACTATTCCCTTCCACACTGTTAAGTCTAACCTATCAAATGCTGAGCTCTCAACATAAGGACAGCACATTTACAGTTAGAAAGGGATCTCTAATCACTGGTAAAATATAATTATACAACATACTTTCTTTTCATACAGTAAGTATTTTGTAGAACTCAAATATTACAACTATTTTGGTATGACAGCCCTTTTCAAAAATATTAACTATGGTTTTAAAATTCATGCTGGATGGAATTTTAACACTGAACCCTTAGGCTTATGGCATGTCCTAAGGAACTGCTTTCTCAATGATTTCTTGAAAACCATTATTATACAATGACCCCCCCATTAATATTCAAAAACGTGCACGCTGATTGGTCAGCGTGCACGTTGTAACTCAGAGTTATAGTAATGGAAAAAGGTCCGGTCGCGCGGACTTTTTCCATTAGTATAAATCTTTTTTATTTTTTTTTTTTTACAGCAATGGAGAATGCAAGATCTCCATTGTTTTTTACAACCTGAATTCACTACGAGTTTAACATAGCGAGACACTTTAAAAAGCAATGGAGATCTTGCTTTCTCCATTGCTTTTTTTCAAAACTGTCTCGATTTGTTAAATGGGTTTAACCTAGTGAGACAGCTTTAAAAAAAGCAATGGAGATTCTCCGTTGGTTTTTTTAAAGCAGTCTCGCTATGTTAAACTCATTTAACATAGCGAGACAGGTTGTAAAAAGCAACGGAGATCTTGCTTTCTCTGTTGCTTTTGCCCATAGCTCTGATGTACTGCGTAAGTATATGCATGCGCAGTACATCAGAACTGCCGCAGAATACCAGACAGCTGCGGAAGGGCAGCAAGGAGGCATTATACAATGCCATTATTTAAGAAAAGTAATTATTTTTTTTCTTAAATAATGCCATTGTATAATAGCAATAACCCACTTCTGGGTGTGGGTAATGCTGGATTTACCCATGGTTGGCTTTGGCCACTTGGGCTTCGCCCTCGTGACCAAACCACACCAACTGTGGGCAAATCCAGCATTACCCACACCCAGGCATGGGTTAATGCTATATTAATGACTGGAAGAAACATTTGCACTTTCTAATATAATTCTGGATATTTTATTTGCTATAGCAAAAGTTTTAATATAGTTACTATAATGCCGGATATTTTATTTAATATAGTAGAAGCTTTCATATAATTATTATTGCCCAAATTACATATTAAAGCATATCCTTTTGTTACTCAGTAAGACGTAAACATATTTTTTATACTTTAAATATCCCAAGTTAATAAAATAAGAAGAAAGGACAGATATACCATCTCTAAATATTATCTCAAACAAATCCAGTGTAACTTTGTGGCTTCCTTCATAATTGGTAGGAGAAACTTTATTTTGATTTTTATTTTACATTTTACCTCCACTTTTTGCTGTATATTGGAAGAGATAAATAGATTGTAGGCAGGCACACTCTAGCCCTCCCAAAGGACCTAGCTAGTTGTACCTTGGGGCTGTGTCTGCAAGTGATAGTGAGCATAAGCTTTTGCACACATTTGCATGCGATGTAAAGAACATCTCACTCTTAGTAGAACATGTACAATTGGGACATTAGGTCAGAATAACTACTTTATGAAGTATTTCCCTTAGGTTAGCTCAGTATTGTTAATTTAATATTTGGTTGTATACTCTTTGTGTAATTTCATAATACAGTTTGACTTAAATTATTAGTTTTAATTTCTGTGAATTCTGTGATTATTGATTTAGATATTTTTGTTTGTTTTTAAACTCTTTACTTTAAATCTTTGTCCCTGAGAATAGATTCTTGAAATGAGTATACCATGAATGTTCTACTGAAATGCAAACATGTTGTCCCAAGTACAAAATGTTGCATTTAGAAAGGTAACACATTATAACATTGGAGAGTGGTGTTTTTGTCTTACTATTATTGGCAGTTAATCCAGACTTATTGAGGATGATTGCACAGAATGCTGTGTATGTATAGAAGTAATGCATTACAATATTGGAGACTTGGGTTTTTACTGAGGATGCTTGTACTTATGCAATAGGCACATCTTGGAAAATGTTGTCACGTATATTACTGATTGGGGTTATGAGGTAAATAATATCAGGCAAAGTGCAAATAGAACACACACAGGAAAGGAAATGGCCTCTGTGAGTAAAGATCACTCAGTCTGTATTAAACTTGATACTACAGATGACACCTTTGGAATTCAGGATACAAATATACAACAATGTGAAGATCTAGAGCATGTAGGAGAAAATAAAGATATAAAGGGAAAAGTTCACAACAAGTAACTAGTAGTAAACCAAACTATTTAATGCATATAATGTTAAGAGAAAATACACTAAATAAAATGACCTACTTTGATATGTAGTATGTAGATTACAGGGAATGATAACATTGTTCATTTACAAAATATTCGTTCTACAGAAAATTACACTATTATTCTACCAGAGATAGTAGAAAAAAGAGGCAAGGGTCAGAAAAAATGAGTAGAAATACTGAAATTGGCAACATGGCTTAGACTATGGAAATACAAAGACAGCTAGATAAGAGCTGTTTATTTTCAAATGATGTAGGTGGTAAAAATAGTGAGATTAGTAAGATCAATGGTGATGGAGATTATTGTTTTGTTACAAATGAAATAGATTTTTCAGATCAGGTCAGAAATGATAAACTAGTGATTAGAGGTTCAGTTATTAGTGGAACTATTTTTATTTTCCTTCCCAAGCGGTCGACCATCAGCATATCCCCATCTGATCTCCCACAGACTCATTTTAGTATGGCTTGGGAGAATGAGGAGCTGAAAGCTTCCCAGGCTGCACATCTTACACTGTCCTTGATTTTTTTTTTGTATTTTGACCTATGCTTATTTTGTTTGTCCATTTGCTGGTACATTTCCTAATGATGTGCAAAGGATGGGCATACAATGGGGACATGCTGGTGTGTCACCCTCACCTCTGCAACAGCTTAGTGAAGATCTATCCTCCTTGGAACATGCCCCCATCCACATCCCCACATCCTCAGCCTCCACCAAGGATCATGCATTGGAAATAAGCAGTAACTGGCATTCCTCCCCGCCAGTGCCTCAGATTCTTGAGGCACTCATTGAACCTGTGTTGTCTGGGGTGTACTTAGGGCATTATGTCTTTAATTATTAAAAGAAATGATACTCACATTTACAGAGAAGACAATGAAGATAGAATATTATTATGCATGCCGGAAGCAAAAATAAGGGTGCGAGTAGGTCCTTAGGATGTCTAAATGTAAGAAAGTATGGATCTGTTTTTAATCATGTTGGATCAAACAATCTCAACTTTAAGAACTCACAGACTGTTAGCAGGGAACTTACAGTCCTCTTAGATAACACAACTTGTACAAGTGTTAGGACATAATTTTCACAAACCACATATAAAAAGGAGAGTCTTGTCAGTATGAATAAAAATATATTTTGGGGGTAAATATCTACATGACAACAATGGCCCATTTTAAAAAGCGGGAACGCATAGAATATCCAAGCCTCATTTGGGCACAAATGTACCTGGAGAGAATAGAGTACACTTGTCAAAACAAGGGAAAATAATTTTTGCAGCATACTTGACTAATACAAAACAAGATTTTTGCCAGGTCAGAAATGCAACATAAACAGTGAAATTTGATTCATAGAAGGAGTACAATGGAAATGACTAGACTAATGACCCGGGGGGGGGGGGCATTTTTAAGTCTAGCTATGCTTCCCAAGGTGAGAATCAAAACCTTGTATTTGTGAGGTAAACACCTGACAAACAACCTCTGCTGGTTGTTAATTTAAGGATCTTTGGTTATAATTATCATTTTTATTGGAAACATTGCTGAGTTCATGCAAGATTGATGCTATCACTGTTTGTGAAACATGGTGAAACAGTGACAGGAAACCAGCTTGTTTTGCATATAAATATTTTTTCTATGAAAATCATTGCAAAAAAAAAAAGCAGTTAGGGGTTTTATGTTAGGGATTAAAGATTGTTACAAGACCTGCCATCATTACATCTCTTACGATGACACCAGTGTTGTACATTGTGTAAGTGACAATAAAGACAACACTGAATTTAACAGATACAGGCTGGAATAGTAGTAAGGAAATTACCCACAGTGCTCAGGAACAATTGTCACAGACTGTAAACAGACCTGCCATGAACAGATATTGTCTGGGTTTCTAAGAAAATGATTGTTATTTCATGTTAAGTATTGCTAATTTGATGTGCCATGATCATGGGATTATAAAGGTTAAACTATTGCTTGATAATTATGCTAAAATGAAATCCAAACCAATGCATAGAAGACTAATAAGAGACTATAGGGAAGCAAAAAAAAAATCAGTCTGTAAAATAAATTAGATTGATGCATTCAGTGAAAAGACAGCAGAAGAAATGTGACAAATTTTGAAAGGGAAATTTTCAAATGCAATAAATTGATAAAATGTTTATCTAGGGACACACGGTCAGGAGGATATACTTCCATGTGAACAAGATACTTAAAATGAGAGATAAACATAAGAAATAGAAATTAACTTTGAAATGTGAAATATATAAATTGGACAGACAAAACTAAACATGCTATAGGACAAGATCAAGAAAAGTATAACGAGAATGTATATAAAGATATTGAGCACAACAGGAAACCATTTATATTTTTATAAGCTGTGGCAGGAGTTAAGATAAATTGATAAACTATGGGTAGATTTATTCTCAAAAAACATAGATTAAGATTGTAGATATATTTACAAAATCCTATGCAAGACAGTTTGCTTCCTCAAAGGGGAAGGTAGTTTATGCTGGTAACATCCAAGTAACTTCAGATATTGAAATTAAATTAGGTTATATTGAAAATGTATTATGTAAACTGGACCCAAGCAAAGCACAGGAAGGAGTTAGAATTAGTAATAATGACCTGAGAGCACTTCACTATATACTTAACAGTACCATAATATCCGTTATTCACTGCATCATTAATTTATGGAGGAAGTCCTCAAGAATGCTAACATGCACTTGTTATACCCATCTTTAAGGGAAAGAGGAATAGAACAAAACTAAAGTAATATAGGCACATAAATCTACTTTCTTATCGTAAAAAATAATGATGTTTTTTGGTTACACTTCTGTCAAAACTGAAAATCACATATCATTAAGCATATGTTGAAAGCAAATCTATGACTTCTTGTAACATTGGAATCAACCAGCTTTTTCCCATTTTGTACATGGAGTCAGGGTATCACATCAACACTGTCCATCACACAAAGCCAATATTCACACTGCTTGGTTGCCTGACCTGTAACATGATGTTCTATAATAATACAATGTGACAGCTATAAATGAAAAAGTGTGATGTGATATTATTAATGTAGACCTATCTTCAGCCTTTGATAGAGTCCTATAAAAAACACTAATCAACAAATTACAACAACTTGGTATTAATGATTTGTAATAAGACTGATAGCTCCAAGATTTACAGATAGGATAAGTCAAGTATTATACAGGAAGTGAAGAGGTGAAATTCTATGTTACAGTCCAGGTAGTCTACAGGACTCTTTTCAGGGCCCATACTTGTTTGGGTTGTATCTTTATGATTTTTTTTCATACAAGGTGTTCTACAATCTGTGTGCAGATGACATGAGATGTGAAAGCTGATCATATATGTTACAAATATGGCATATCTAGAAAAGAATTTGACTAAGTTATCCACTTGGGCTTGGGAGAATGAGCTGTTGATAAATATATCAAAAATTAGGCAAATGAGATATAGGAGACATAGAATGAAGGGTGAATGTTTAATACAGCACTCACTGATTGAAACTGTGGATTCATATAAGGATCTGGATATGTGGGTAGATCCAGCTTTGATTTTTTTCTTCTGATCATTTCAACCAATTTGTTAAAGTATAAGCTGTATAGAAAGATTTATACAGTTTAGGAAATCAGAGAAGCCTCTCCGGTGGCATAGAATGATAAAGCCCTGTCAATTGCCCTGACAATTGCCCAGCAGATGTGGGTTTGATTTGTGGATTGGGTGAATGGTAGAGTAACAGGGAAGGGATTGGAATTCTTGTCCTGGGTGGGGAGGCTCTTGTTGATGTGTGCCCAAAGGGGAGGTATGGTCTAAAGAAGGGAGTTACCCATAGATGCAGTCAATGAGCATGTTTGGGGGTAGGAGAAGGGAAGTGGATAGGACATAACCAACCCAACCCAGAAGGAAACACAGACAAGCCAAGACCCCAGGAAACCCTTAGGATCCAGAACTGGCCCTAGCAATACCCAAGTAAGTCCAAGGGTGTCAAAAGATGGCTGGTTGACCCAGTGTGGATCTGGGGCACTTGGGCCAAGCCAGTACAAATTAGGTCCAATGGGACCAAAAAATGAATGTCTAGGAAATCAGAAATAATAAATTCACTGTTTTTTTAAGTTACTTTAGACCTAAACTAGAGTATGGAATAAGAATATGGAAATCTTATAAGAAAACTAGCATAAGTAAAATAGAAGGAGTACAATGGAAATATACCAGAGTCATCAATGCATGTGAAAGTTTATTACAAAAGATTAAAATATCTAAACTGGTAGTGACTCATCTCTCTCTTTATCTCTCTCTCTCTCTCTCTATATATATATATATAGATATATATATATATATATGTTTTTTTTTTTAAGAGAAGTCTTTATTCAGGTATATAAGGTATCCAGAGGCAAATACCTCTTTGAGTACTTAGGAGTATCAAAGAATAGTAGAGAATCATCGGATGACCCAAGCAAGAGATAATATAAAAATGAGAGATGTACTATTTGGTTTTCATTGAGATTCGCTGATGCCTGCACTAGACTACAACATTATATTAAAGCAAGCACAAGTTTATATATTTTTTAAGAACAACTTGTCACTTATGGAGATGACTGTTTTGGGGTATCAGCTGGCTAGAAGGGGGCTCTCTATTGAAATGTCGGTACTCGAAATACTGAGTGCAGAAAAGCCAAAAAAAAAGAGACCAAAACAAAGGTGAAGAGTGAATCTGAAAAATTGCTTTTTTCCTTTAAACTTCTTTTTGCAGGGGGGTAAGCCCCCTGAGTTTATATATATATATATATATATATATATATATATATATATATATATATATATATAAAATATATATATATATATATATATATATATATATATATATATATATATATATAGATATATACTAACTCCGACATTGACATACCTTAGAGAAAAAGGAGTATTCTGAGAAATGGCATGTCAAACTTAATATATACAAGTCCATTCTTTTGGCCATTCAGCCTCTGTATTTTGAGACTCACTGTAGCAGGTCCCATCATGCCAAATGATTACTCTAGATGGGAAATATTGCCTCATTAATGCCTGTGCCTGGAATATTTGCATGTATGTGTGTACATATGTATGCATCTAGAATCAGTAGTAGCATACAGCTATAAAACACAATATACCTTTTAAAAAGATGGAATGCCTTTTGCATCCAGAACTGATTAATTATTAATTTCCCCCATTTGTTTTTAAACCTTCTATTTATTTACCCATTTTGCCATTGTACCTTTAATTTATTATATGGTTTGAAGATATATAATATTCTGGTATGTAGCTATACATATACAAATAACAGAGCAGCTACAACAAGATTAAAAAAATATTTTTTTCGCTGAGATAGCATTTTAAGTAAATTAAGATGAATGAAAAAAAATGGCATTTATTTCCTGTGCCCCAGCTTTTGGAAGGGGCACTTTCTAAACATAAAGCAGCATTCTTCCATGCCATGGTTCAAAGGCAATATCAGAAACTAATTTATGAGTGCAGTTATCTGCAAACATTACAAAGTAAAAAGTAAGAACCCATAATACTTGGTTATTTTAAGTAGATGAGTACTCCATTTTAAATTTGTTGCATATAATTACCATAGGGTAAAGTTTAGTACTCAGAATCTCATTCCTGCTGTTAAAGGTGTGATAATAATATAGTAGAGACCCTACCAAATTTATATGAAGCAGTTCGGGCAAAGTCCTTACTGTTACTTCAGTTAACATAATTTTTTAAATTTGTATGATAAAATCATTAGATAAGGTAAGCTGAGATGATAAACTTTTTAATATTGGCTTGAAAATACAGAGATACAACTAATCACTGAGTTACTAAGATGTATAGTTTGAAGGGAATAACATAGCTACCTAATGAACTGAAGACACAATGACTAAAATTGTTACTTTAAGGAGGGTTAATACAAGAAGGTACTGCTTCCTTCCCGGAGATGCAGAGACTTTGGAGTTCATTATAATGAATAGGGTTGGGACAATTCTCTTAAAAGTCAAAGTTCTTTAATTTTAAATGCTTCCTGAAGAGATTTTTGAACTATCTATTCAGGTAACCAGTTGTATAGTTAAGAGTCAGTTGGAGTGTCATAATTAGGTATGTTGAGTTTGATTAGTTGAATTTTTAGGGAAATGGGTCATTGGGATAACATACTAAAACCATTGCTTGAATACAAGTTATGTAATAATACTAAAGGCATTTAGCATATAACAATGGTCTTTAAAATCACTTGGGATGGTTCCATGGTGCAGAGGAATCAAACCACTTTTACCTCTCTTGTGGAATACACAATCCAGGTCTGAGTAGTTGTCCAGGTACTGGTGAAACCATATGGAAATGGGTGGGATTGAAAGACCAGTGCTAGCTTGCCAATTATGAGAAAGAGTGAGTTGGCTAAATCCTGGTACAGGAGTACAGTTTGGAGACAGGCTCAGAACTGCACACCGTATGCAAAGGGACACAGGAGTGTGAGCCCAGACAAGCACTGTGAATGTGCAGAAGGACATGCCTGCCCTGGGTTCAGCAAAGCAAACATGCACTCTGTGTACTGACTGACATGGGAGGGCTGTAGGCGTAGCATGCAAACATCTCAGCAGTCATCAAGAATGATGTCACACTGAGACTGCTGTGAATTCCCTGCCTATCCCATAGCATGTGATATTTCTGCTAGTAATCCCGTTTCCTGGAGATGGCTTAGTTTAGAGTGGAAGAAGGCCAGCCCTCTAGGATGAAGGATTATAGCTGCCAGCCTGCTGTAGAGACCAAAAACAAGTTTACAACCATTGTCTCAGTGTGGTCTTAAAGAGAAGGCACTGAAGTAAGTAATATTCTTCCACGGACTCTTCGGCTCAGCAAGGACTGAAGTATTGAGAGCACAATAAGCAGGAAGGTCCGTTCTGTGTACTGGCATCAGTAATACGATGTGATAATAGGAGACGATTGTGAATAAAAATAGGGATATAGCAGAGGACAGTGGGTTCTAGTGGTATGTGCCAATGAAAAAGTTAAAGTGAAAAACAGGGCAGTAAAACAGTTAGTACTGAAGCTGTACATTATCCTAAAATTAATCTGTCATCAAAATCAGGGAAGTCATTCAGGCTTACCGTTCATTAAGCTGAAATGCA
>NC_056726.1:818701850-818746850 GCF_019279795.1 Protopterus annectens | reverse complement strand
GACTGTTTCCCAAAGGCTGCCCCTAGTGTTTATTTCAACTTTCTCTAGAACTGCAAATGGAAACTTGTTACGGGCAATACATTCATTCTTGTGCTTAAAAAGGGCATTGCTTTGATACCTTTTTTTCCCCCATGCCATAATTATGCTCATATATATATATATATATATATATATATATATATATACACACACACACACACACACACACACACACACACACACACACACACACACACACACACACACACACACACACACACACACACACACACTTGTCACATAGAACACATTACAAAAAAATGCAAACAGCTAAATAGACAATGCCCTTGGTTGTACACTTACAACCATCTACCAATCTAATCTTGGTCATTAAATGGCCCAATAAAACAAACTCCTGTTGTAGAATAAAAGGACATTGGTTACATTGTCTGCATTTTATCATGCCTTTTATTGAGGTGGACCTCTTGAAACCCTGTTTTTCAAAGACTTCCTTTAAATTCCTGTCTCTCTTATAAACAAATAATGGTCTTTCACCCACCACATCTGGTACACTTTTGTTAAAAAAATAAACATAAATATTTAGAAATAATTTTTCAAACCTCATTATTCAAGGGGTGATATCTAAGGACATGGCCTCTATTAAAACCAATTACAATAGGGGGGTTTATAGGAATACTACCCTGTCCAAGGATGGGATTAAATCCAGCGTACCTGGAAGCTTCTACTTCAGTTCTAATTTTTCCGATAAAGTGGTTCGGGTAATCTCTATCTAGAAACATTCTCTCTAAATTAGTACATTCATTTCCAAATATAACATAATCAGTAATCATTCTTGAAATCCTGACAAATTGCCCTTTTACCAAAGACCTTTTATGGGACAGGGGATGACAACAATGGTAATGCAAGTATGGGTTCAGAAAGGTGGGTTTTCTAATAAATGTTGGGTTTCAAATAACCATTTTTCTTACATATGGTCTCATCCAAGTAATTAAAAGAGTCTTTAGAAACAGTATAAGTGAAACTTAAAAAAGGCGTAGTGGAACTTATGTAACAGATAAACTCATCGATTTATCCTTAGTGCCATGCCACATGATAAAAATATTGTCAAGAAACTAGGTATACAGTGACCAACATTATGCAAACTGGGACTTTAAAATGTAATTTTGTTCCCATGTCCACATCACAAGAATCGCACACAAAGGTGGACATAGCCACCCCCTATACCTGCTTGTAATGTTCACCTTCAAAGTAAGCAAAGTTGCTATCAAGAGCAAACGCCATAATATTTATCAGGTAACAAAATCACCTGCTGAAAGAGGATGACAGTTAAGTAGTGCTTCAGAAAAACTGTCCATATCTTCAGAAAGGGGAATACAACCAAATAAATCTACAGCATCAATGAAACAAATAATGCTTCCTCAGCATATAACTCAGGGATAAAACACTTCAATAAATTCTAGGAGTCATAAAATATAGGGAAAATAATTTAAAAACTGTTTTAACTTACAGTCTTTACATACAACCAATTGATAGGTCTTAAAATATTTGGCCAACACAGTAGGTCTCAAAGGGAGAGTTGAAACATCATTTTGCACCTTTGGAATGCCAAATTATCACAGGCACAACAGGTTTCGCTTTGGAAAGAAATTTAAATGTAGTTTGTGAAATAAGACCATTTAAGAAAATCTCTTCCAAATACAAGTCCATCTTGTGACAAGCAGCATTAATTTTGTTGGTGGACACAGAGACATACTTATTAGTATCAAGTAACAATTTGAGCATTCTGTTAGAGCAGTCAAAGAAATCCATTAAAACCACACCCGCTCCCTTATCTGGCTTCATAATTCTTATGGAGGCAACACCTCTCAAATTGTACAATTCCCTTTCATCATGACTCAAATTGTATCTAGAAAATTGGTGAGATGATTATCCTAACTGACAAATATCCCTTACACAAAGATTCTCAAATAAACTCACCACTGCAACTTTGGGGAGAATGCATGTATGTACTTTTTTTTATTAAATTCCTCATCATAAGCCATTTCGCCATTACTGTAAAGAATTGATAAATTTAATGTCCTAGTAAACATTTTCAGTTCTAATAAGCAGATACATCAAATGTAAATGAAGGAACAAAGGTAAAACCTCTTTCAAACAGATTAAAATGCACATCAGTAATAGCCAAACAAGAATAATTAAAAATCTGAAACCATGATGGGAGATTACTTTTGAGCTTTCCACATTATCAGGAGGAATTAACACTAATGCCTTTTGGATTGGCCCCATCCTTGACCTCAGGGCAATTTTGACCCCCACCCCCATCATTGTCAGGGATTTCTTAGTGCTAGATATGGTTCCTGTCTGCTTACCAATCTTTCCAAATGATGGAGAGATAAGAATAAAATAGGAGTTGACTCTTCTGAGAGTGTAGCCTGCACTGGGGGAAGGGATAAGTAAATTCAATTGTTTTACACTCAAATGGGCTGATGAACTTGCTCCTGTGTGTCCCTGGTTGAACCCTTGCTTTTCAGTAGTTGGCTCTTTTCCAAGAGCCATTTTACTGTTGCTGTCCTCAGTTTTTAGCCTTTAAAAAGGCTGGTGTTAGCTCTTATAAGAGCTGTTTACTAGCCCCAGTGTGGGCTGTTCTTTATTACTCAGTGTTCTTTTGTGTATTAATGTTTTTTGTTTTTTTTTTTTTTTTTTTTTTTTTTTTGGTTTAGAGCTCCTTCCTGCCTCTTTCTGTTGTGGGGAGCTAGGTTCCTGTGTTGCTCTGTGTGGTATTGAAAGAATGATCTCTGATAGGAGCTTTGATAAGAGCTGTTGTTCCCTTGCTCAAGTGAGCTGAACTTGGTAGGTGGAAAGCTCTGATCAAAGCTGTTGTGGCTGTGCCCTGCCTGGGATTGTTCCCTTATCTTTTGTCCTTTGAGCTCCGAGAAGAGCTATTTTTGTAAATCCCCTGGTTTTGAAGCTCTGATAAGAGCTGTTGTGGTTGTGTCGTTCCTGGGATTATTCCCTTATCTTTTGCCCTTTGAGCTCCGAGAAGAGCTGTTTTGTTAACCTTCTGTTTTTTTGTCTGAGAGCTCTGAAAAGAGCTTTTGTGTTTATGCTTGGCTCGTCTCCTTTCCCGTCTGAATGGCATGATGTGCCCTGTTCTGGGCTGCGCTCTACTCAGATCTATGCCTTTTGGTCTCTATTGGTAGCCCTTATAAGGACTTTTATGTGTGCTCTCCAAGCGCTGGTCAGAATGACCTGAGAGCTGGTGAAGTGTGGGTTTTTATGCCCCTGTTGGAGTGGCGGGGATTCGGTCTGGCCAATCAGATGTGGCATCTTCCTTTGGGGGCGTGGTCTTCTTTTCTCTGCAATGTGGTCCGTAAATTAGACAGACCTGTTTGGAGACTCTTTTTTCCCTTCAGTGGTGGTGATGTGTCTTGATTCAAATCTCCAACAGCAAACCATAAGGAGGGACTGATGGTTACCCTTGCACCTTACCTTTCTAACCGGTATTCGGCAGACCATTTTTAGTTTCCAACTTTAATTCACGTGTTAACAACATAAACACATAATGTAGTCAAATGTTTTTTAATCACTACTATAATGTTTAATGTTGAATTAACTGTTAGCACCTCATTATTGAATGAAAATAGATAAATAAATTAATTAAATTAATTAATTAATTATCCAATGAATTACTCGTCTAAGCCCTTGTAGATGCGTTTAGTGGGCTACACAGGTGCCGCGTTTCTGTTCGTTTGCCGAAATGGACAGCTTACCAGATTAAAAAGTTAAAATGTACTTATGTTTCTAGTGAAGGACCTTCAGATGTGGTCCACTGTAATGCATTAACAAATTGTGGTATAGCGTCCTGAGATGTTAGGCAGTTGAGGGACATATTAAAATTTAATATAGAATAATGAAGTAATCCAATTTGTTGTACTCATTTACTCATGCCATTATAATGTTTTTACAAGTATTTATATGTTTTGTAATCTCCTTGGTTGCACTGAATCTTTCTCTTAAGGTGCGGACTAATAATCTAAGCTCCGAGGGAAATGTGCTTAAAACATTATAAACGTGATGTCTATATCGCGTGGGGTTTAACTTTTTTTGTCTGTGTGTTCTGTGTGCTGGTGGCCTTGCGGGGGTTGTTCCCCCTGAATTATTTGAATTTAAGGTTTTCAAGCCTAAGGAACTTGGAAACAAGATAGGAAAGTTAAGATAGAGTGGTAGAACTGTAAGGGAGAAATGGTGGGAACTGTGTTCCATGTGCGCGCCGTGTGTGTAATGCCCTGAACTACCATCTGTATTCCTTAGTTGGAGTGCTAATTTGTAATTATTTTTTCTAAGTGTGTGCTGGACCTGGGTGGAGAAAATGTTTTAAGTTAGTGGGGTACAATCAGCAGCTTAGCTGGAACTGTCTGTGGTGCCCTATCTTATTAAAAAGTAAGTTTTACAATTTAGTGGCTGTGTCTGTATAGGAAGGAATGCCTAAATGCTAGAGGAGGAACCAGACAGGGAAAGAGGGAAGCTGCCATGTGTGAGCTGCCATGTCTCGTCCTCTGTTTTATTGCTGTCCCCGAGTGATTTTTGTTTTCCACAAGTGTGGAAGGTGTGTTTAGACTAGGAGATAAGCATGGCGGAGCTCTGAGGATGGCTCAGCGATGTGTGAGCTGCTTAGGCAGGTTCATCTGTAAATGCTGGTTAAAATACAAAGTCACTACCTCTTTAAACTTGGAGATGGCCAGCGATAAAAAATCCTTGAACTGTGCATGTGATGCGGATCGAGGAAAACTTGTACAATACAGTAAATTGACTTAATCGCCCAATGTGTTGTGGCACTATGTGTTGAAGCCACATGGGTGAAATCATTTGAAGTTCAAGGAATTCTTATAAACTAAATAAAAGTATGTGGAATTAAATCACCCAATGTGTTGTAGTGCCATATGCTAAAGCCACGTGGAGTGAAGTCGTTATGTGTAGACTCCTAACCTGTGTGCCAATGTCTCTTGTTTCATTCTAACTCCTGTGCCTCAAAATTAATTAATTACAATTCAAAACCAAAAAATCAGTTTACCTTGCCTAATACAAAGTAATAAACATAGAAATAAGTAGAAAGAAGAAATAGAAAGAAACAGAAACAACGCTGTGTAACCTGCACCGTAGGGGGGTGGAGTGGAGTAGTGAAATGGAGTGGAATCCAGTGGAGTGAAGTCCTGTGACATACTGTGCCCTTAGATGACAAATGATCATCAATTAAATAATTTTATACAAAATTATTATGCCATACCCTGTCAGATTAATTTTTCTGAGCATTAACCTCAAAACTTGTCCTATGTGTATCATGGGGGATACTGGAGACTTTGCTTTGGATGCTAAGTTGGGGAACCTTAATTATTTTAAGGGTGGGTTAGCTGGCCTTGAAACTGAGTTTTCCTGTGCTTTCGGAACTGTAATGGCTGTAGCTATCAGGACGATCCTTCTTTTGGGAGAGCTAGCAATTAATTATAACTATGGGTTTAAGTTTACATTAGGTTTAACATCTTATGTGTTATTAGGAAAACAAAGCTACACAGATGCATACGTGCAACACTGACTGAAGATTTTTCCTCGGCTATGGTTATGAAACTAGAGCATCTTGTTTAAATTGAATCCAATAAGAATTAAAATTAAAATTAAAATTGAAATCACAATTGAAATTATAATTAAAATCAAACAAGCCTAGGTAACCATGAAGTAAGGTGTACTTACCTTGTAGGTTTAGGTCTGAGCCTGGTCAGTTGTAAAAGTCATGGTTCAAGGTCTTCAGATTCAGGATGGGTATGATGGTTTCCATGTTGTTTAAACCTGGGGGTTTCCTTGATTTTAAATCGATCTGCCAAATTAGCTCTTTTTTCTCAAGTTTTGAGTTGTAGTCTCCATTGTAAGGTACTTTTTCTAAATGCTCAAGTATCAGAAATTTAAATGTGTTGTGCACAGGTTTCTTGGAGGAGTGAACTGCCAGAGGGTTCGTGGGCACTTTGTGATTGATGTCAAACAGGTGTCGGGCAATCCTGGTTTTGAGGGCATTGATAGCTTTGCCCACGTAGAAGGAATCGCATTTGTTGCATTTTGCTCTATAGACAACTCATTCCGTGTTGCAGTTCCCCAGTGTTTTGGTTGCCCATGTTTTTCTACTGTTGGGGCAGTAGAATTGGTCAGTGTTCACCATGTATTTACAATAGTTACATGGTGCTCCGGTTGCATGGGTAGGTGCCTGTTTTGTGGTTCTCACTGGGAGGTACACACTCTAGTAAGTCCTTGATGTTTGCGCCCTTTTTCATGGTGAAATGTGGTGCTTCAGAAAAGATGTGCTCAAAGTGTCTGTTTAAGGTGATGATGGTCCTGTTTTTGTGGATGATTTTCTGGATATCCCAGTAATCCATTGTAAATTGAAGGATGCAGTTCAGTTTGTATTTGCTCTTGTATCTGTTGTGGACCCCAATGCTTTGTTGGAGCCTAAATGGCTTCTCTTTTCTGTTGTCTATTATAGGGTCCAGGATCTGGTGGAGTGTCCTGCTTGAGTAGCTTCTGGCCATAAAATTGTTCTCTAGGTCTTTGATGTCCTGTAAAAAGTTGTTGAGGTCTTTTGATATCCTGGAAATCCTGAGGCCTTGGGATTTAATGACATTCCTTTTAAGTTTGTGAGGATGCATGCTGCTGCTGTGGAGTAGAAAGTTAACCCTGGTTGGTTTTCTGTACAAATTGTGTGTTATGTCCCTACTGGCTATGTTTTTGGTAAGTAGAATGTCCAGAAATTCTACTTGGTTCAAGCTTGTTTTGGTGATGAATCTCAAGAATCTGGTGCTCCTGTTAATGTAGCTGAGAAATTCCTGTAGTTTTTGTGAGCACCCATTCCATAGCAGAAAAATGTCATCTATGAAGTGGATGTAGCACCCCATGTCCCTGTAGTATTCAGAGCTGTATATGTGGTCTTCTTCCCATTTTCTCAGAGCCGTATTCACCAGACTGGGGGCCATTGCTGCTCCCATTGCGGTACCGGTGGTTTGTCTGCAGGTTTTTCCATTGAAGCAGAAAAAGTTGTTGTTGAGAATCAGACAAAGGATCTTCCCATATTTGTCGGTCTCCCCTATAACTGCTGCATTTTCCTTATTGTAGGCTTCCACCATGGCTGTAATGCAGTATTCATGTAGAAGTACTGTGTATAGGGCTTCCACATCAATAGTGACCAAAATTGCTTCTTCTGTGTGGGTGACCTCCTTAACTTTGTTGAGTAAATCCATTAAGTCCTGAATATATGAGGGGTTCTTTTCTGCTAATGGTTTAAGAGTAAAGTCCATGTAAATTGCCAGTGGTTCCGTGATCAATCCTCCACTTGTGATCACTAGCCTGTATGGTGGGTCTTCCAGGTTTTTGTGCAGTTTGGGGAGCCCAAAGAATTGTGGGAGTTTGTGGTGGAGGATGGTTAGGAAGTCCAAAATGTCCTCGCTGAGGAGCCTCTTGTTGCAGATGTCCTGTAGTGTGTTTTTAATTTCCAAGTATGCCGTCTTGATGTGGTCGATTTCCCTTGTTTCGTAGTATCCAGGGTTGTCAAGCATGTTTCCAATCTTTTGGTTGTATGTTGCGGTGTCCATTATCAGAATCCCCCCTCCCTTGCCTGCTTTCATTATTCTCCTACTCGAGTCTTGGCTAAGATGATTTAGTGTGTCCATTTCTTCTTTTGTGATGTTGTAGATCTGTTTTTTGGCTGGTTTTTTAGTAACTTTCTTATGTCCATTTCGCACTTGTTTTGGAATGTGTTTATTACTTGGTTTTGTGGGGGGCAAAAGTTACTCATTTTTTCTAATTAACTTCCCTGAGGGTGTGGGTATCCAGTCCTTTATTGTCTTTTCTGTTCTGAAAGAAGAAAAGTTTTAGTTGGAGTTTTCTGGTCCATAGCCTCAGGTCTATGATGGTCTGAGCAAAGTTTTCCCTCCTGGTGGGGATGAAGGTGAGGCCTTTTTGGAGAACCTTTTGTTTGGTGCTTGTCAGTGGTTTGCAGGAGTGGTTCCACACCTCTGGTGATTTGTTTTGGTCAGTCTCTTTTGTGGTATGGTGGTGGGGGGTTGCCATAGGTTGGAGAGGTCCCTGGTTCCCCTCTATGATCTGTTTCTCTTCTCTTGTACTGGGGAGGTCAGTCTCGGAGGTTGGCATTGGTCCTTGCTGTGTGACCCCTGTAGTCTGGTTTGTAGGTTCATCCAGGTTAGAGTCATGTTCGTGGGTGTGGTCATCAGTTGGCCTTGATTGTCTTTGGTGCATGTCTTCTGAGTTACTTTGTTCTTCTCGTTTTGGGTCAGGATTGCTAGGTCCCCCCTGTTCATCTTCTCTCCTTTGTTCTGTTGAACGGTCAAGTGGTTGTGGTTGCTGAGCCCACCTGTGTCGGGTCCTCCTTTCGTGGTATGTTTTCCTATGTTGGGGTCTCTTTGTGCCCCTTGTACTGAGGTTCCACTGGTGCTTGTGTCCCTTGGTGCCCTGCCATCCAGGAAAAACCTGTTGCTGTTGGTTGTTGACGGTTATGTTGTAGGTTTTTGTGTTGGTCTTTAGTGTCTCTGGCTAGCTTTTTAATTTTCCTTGTTTTTATTTTGTTCTCAAAGGAAATCAGTTTCTCGTTAATGTCATTGAAGGCCCTTTCTGTGTCTCTGTTTGCCGGTGTCTTTGCATTTCGCTGTCAGATGTGCATTCCTTGCTTGCTGAGCATGGTTATGTTCAAGGAGGGACTGTATTAGTCTGAAGCTAGTGTCAACCAGTATGGACTAATACAAGTCGTTTAGTTTTTTGAGCAACTCAGAAGACACGCACCAAAGACAATCAAGGCCAACTGATGACCACACCCACGAACATGACTCTAACCCAGACAAACCCACAAACCAGACTACAGGGGTCACACAGCAAGGACCAATGCCAACCTCAGAGACTGACCTCCCCAGAACAAAACAGAAGAGACAGATCATGGAGAGGAATTAGGGACCTCTCCAACCTACGGCAACCCCCCACCACCCTACTACAAAAGAGGCTGACCAAAACAAACCACCAGAGGTGTGGAACCACTCCTGCAAACCACTGACAAACACCAAACAAAAGGTTCTCCAAAAAGGCCTCACTTTCATCCCCACCAGGAGGGCCAACTTTGCTCAGACCATCATAGACCTGAGGCTGTGGACCAGAAAACTCCAATTAAAACTCTTCTTCTTTCAGAATGGAAAAAACAATAAAGGACTGGATACCCACACCCTCAGGGAAGTTAATTGGAAAAACTGAGTAACTTTTGCCCCCCCAAAACCAATAATCAATGCATTCCAAAACAAGTGCTAAACAGACATAAGAAAGTTACTAAAAAAACAGCCAAAAAAATGGATCTACAACATCACAAAAGAAGAAATGGACGCAGTAAATCATCTTAGCCATGACCCGAGAAGGAGAATAATGAAAGCGGAGAAGGGAGGGGGGATCCTGATAATGGACACCACTACATACAACCAAAAGATTGGAAACATGCTTGACAACCCTAGATACTGCAAAACAAGGGACCTCAACCACATCAAGATGGCATACCTGGAACTGAAAAACACACAACAGGACATCTGCAATGAGGGGCAGTGAAGACCTTTTGGACTTCCTAAACATCCCCCATCCCAAACTCCCACAATTCTTCAGGATCCCCAAACCACACAAACACCTGGAAGACCCACCATACAGGCCAGTGATCAGAAGTGGAGGATCGATCACAGAACAACTGGTGATTTACATGGACTTTACTCTTGAACCATTAGCAGAAAAGAATCCATCATATATTCAGGACTCAATGGCTCTACTCAACAAAGTTAAGGACATTATCCTCACAGAAGAAGCAATTTTGGTCACTATTGATGTGGAAGCCCTACAGACAGTACTTCCACATGAATACTGCATTACAGCCATGGTGGAAGCCTACAATAAGGACAATGCACCAGTTATAGGGGAGACCGACAAATATGGGAAGATCCTTTTTCTGATTCTCAACAACGCTTTTTCCATTTCAATGGACAAACTTGCAGACAAACCACCGGTATCACAATGGGAGCAGCAATGGCCCCCAGTCTGGTGAATATGGCTCTGAGAAAATGGGAAGAAGACCTCATATAGAGCTCTGAATACTACAGAGACATGGGGTGCTACTTCTGCTTCATAGACAACATGTTTATGCTGTGGAATGGGCGCTCACAAAAACTACAGGACTTTCTCAGCTACATTAGCAGGAGCACCAGCTTCCTGACATTCACCACCAAAACGAGCTTGAACCAAGTAGAATTTTTGGACCTTCCACTTAACGAAAACATAGCCAACGGGGACATAACACACAATTTGTACAGAAAACCAACCAGGGTTAACTTTCTACTCCATGGCAGCAGCATGCATCCTCACAAACTTAAAAGGAACATCATTAAATCCCAAGGCCTCAGGATTTCCAGAATATCAAAAGACCTCAACAACTTTTTACAGAACATCAAAGACCTAGAGAACAATTTTCTGGCCAGAGGCTACTCAAGCAGGACACGCCACCAGATCCTGGATCCTATAATAGACAAAAGAAAAGAGAAGCCATTTAGGCTGCAACAAAGCATCAGGGTCTGCAACAGATATGAGAACAAATACAAACTGAATTGCATCCTTCAATTTACAACAGATTACAGGGATATCTAGAAAATCATCCACGAAAACAGGACCATCATCACCTTGAAAAGACACTTTGGGCACATCTTTCCTGAAGCACCAGGTTCCACCATGAAAAAAGGCACTGACATCAAGGACTTTCTAGAGTGTGTACCTCTCAGTGACAACCACAAAACGGGTACCTACCCATGCAACACTGGGACGCCATGTAACTATTGTAAATACATGGCGAACACTGACCAATTCTACTGCCCCAACAAAAGAAGAACATGGGCCACCAAAACACTGGGGAACTGCAACAAGGAAGGAGTTGTCTATAGAGCAAAATGCAACAAATGCGATTCCTTTTACGTGGGCAAAACCATCAATGTCCTCAAAACCAGGATTGCCTGACACCTGTTTGACATCAAGCACAAAGTGCCCTCAAACCCTCTGGCATTTCACTCCTCAAAGAAACCTGGGTGCAACACAATTAAATTTCTGATACTAGAGCATTTAGAAAACCTACCTTACAACGGAGACTACAACTCAAAACTGGAAAAAAAAAGAGCTAATCTGGCACAGTGATTTAGAAGCAAGGAAACCCCCAGGTTTAAACAACATGGAAATCATCACACCCATCCTGAATCTGAGGACCTTGAACCATACCTTCTACAAATGACCAGGCTCACAGACCTAAACCTACAAGGTATGTACCCCTCACTTCATGGTTACCTAGGCTTGTTTGATTTTAACTGCATTTCCAATTGTGATTTCAATTTTAATTTTAATTCTTATTGGATTCAGTTTAAACAAGATACTCTAGTTTCATAACCATAGCCAAGGAAAAATCTTCAGTAAATGTTGCACATATGCATCTGTGTATCTTTGTTTTCCTAATAACACATAAGATGTCAAACCTAATATAAACCTAAACCCATAGTTATATTTAAGTGCTAGCTCTCTCAGAAGAAGGATCGGCCAAATTGCTACAGGCCATCCAGTCCCGAAAGCACCGGAAAACTCAGTTTCAAGGCCAGCTAACCCACCCTTAAAATAATTAAGGTTTCACTAACTTAACATCCAAAGCAAAGTCTCCCGTACCCCCTACGATACACACAGGGCCAAGTTTTTGAGGTTAATGTTAAGAAAAATTAATCTGATAGGGTATGGCATACTAATTTATATAAAATGATTTAATTGATGATTATTTGTCATCTACGGGCACAGTATGTCACAGGACATCACTTCACTGGATTCCACTCCATTTCACTACGCCACTCCACCCCCCCTACGGTGCAGGCTACACAGCGTTGTTTCTGTTTCTTTCTATTTCCTCCTTCTACTCATTTCTATGCTTATTACATTGTATGAGGCAAGGTAAACTGTTTTTTGGGTTTTGAATTGTAATTAATTAATTTTGAGGCACAGGAGGTAGAATGAAACAAAAGACATTGACACACAGGTTAGGAGTCTACACATAATGATTTCACTCCATGCGGCTTTAGCGCATGGCACTACAGCACATTGGGTGATTTAATTCTACATACTTCAATTTAGTTTATAAGGTTTCCTCGGACCACAAACGATTGCACCCTACATGGCTTCAGTGCATAGCACCACACCACATCAGGCGATTAAATCAATTTACTGAATTGTACAAGTTTTTCCTCGATCCGCATCACATACACAGTTGAAGAATTTTTATCGCTGGACACCTCCAAGCTTAAGGAAGTAGTGACTTCATATTTTAACCAGCATTTATGGATGAATCTGCGTAAGCAGCTCACAGATCGCTGAGCCACCCTCAGAGCACCGCCGTGCTTATCTCCCGGTCTAAACACACCTTCCACACTCATGGAAGACAAAAATCACTTGGGGACAGCAATAAAATAGAGGACAGGACATGGCAGCTAGCACATAGCAGCTTCCCTCCTTCCCCGTCTGGTTCCCCCTCTAGTATTTATGCATTTCTTCCTATATGGACACAGCCACTAAATTGTAAAAATTATTTTTTAATAAGATAAGGCACCACGGACAGTTTTATCTAAGCCACTCACCCTCAGATGAGCCGTTCACTGTACCCCACCATCTTAAAACATTTTCTCCACCCAGGTCCTGCACACACTTAGGAAAAATAATTACAAATTAGCATTCCAAATTAGGAATACAGAAGGTAGTTCAGGACATTATACACACGGAGCGCACATGGAACTCAGTTCCTGCCATTTCTCTCTTTAGGTTCTACCATTCCATCTTAACTTTCCTATCTTGTTTCCAAGTTCACCCAAGGGGATTACAAAACATATAAATATGTGTAAAAACATTATAATGGCACAAGTAAACGAGTACAACAAATTGGATTATTTCATTATTCTATATTAAATTTTAATATGTCCCTTCACTGCCTAACATCTCAGGACGCTATACCACAATTTGTTAATGCATTACAGTGGACTGCATCTGAAGGTCCTTCACTAGAAACATACGTATATTTTAACTTTTTAATCTGGTAAACTGTTCATTTCGGCAAATGAACAGAAATGCGGCACCCTTGTAGCCCACTAAACGCACCTACAAGGGCTTAGATGAGTAATTCATTGGATAATTAATTAATTAATTAATTAATTTAATTAATTTATTTAGCTATTTTCATTCAATAATGAGGTGCTAACAGTTAATTCAGCATTAAAATAGTGATTAAAAAACACTTCACTACATTATATGTTTATGTTGTTAACAAGTAAATTAAAGTTGTAAACTAAAAATGGTCTGCTGAATACCACTTTGAAAGGTAAGGTGCAAGGGTAACCATCAGTCCCTCCTTATGGTTCATGATTGGAAGTTTGAATCAAGACACATCACCACCACTGAAAGAAAATAGAGTCTCCAAACAGGTCCAATTAATTTATGGACCACATTGCAGAAAAGAAGACCACACCCCCAAAGGAAGACACCACACCGGATTGGCCAGACCAAATCCCCGCAACAGGGGCATAAAACCCACACACCACCAGCTTTTAGGTCATTCTGACCAGCACTTGGAGAGTGCACATAAAAGTCCTTTTAAGGGCTAGCAATACAGACCAAAAGGCATAGATCTGAGTAGAGCACAGCCCAGAACACGGCAGACCGTGCCATTCAGACGGGAAAGGAGATGAGCCATGCATAAACACAAAAGCTCTTTTCAGAGCTCTCAGACCAAAAACCAGGAGATTAACAAAACAACTCTTCTCAGAGCTCAAAGAACAAAATATAAGGGAATAATCCCAGGATCTACACAACAGCTCTTATCAGAGCTTCAAAACCAGGATATTTACAAAAACAGCTCTTCTCAGAGCTCAAAGGACAAAAGATAAGGGAACAATCCCAGGCATGGCACAGCCACAACAGCTTCAGTCAGAGCTTTCCACCTACCAAGTTCAGCCCACTTCAGCAAGGGCACAACAGCTTTTATCAGAGCTCTTATCAGAGCTCATTCTTTCAATACCATGCAGAGTGACACAGGAAACTAGCTCCCAACAACAAAAGGAGGCAGGAAGGAGCTCCAAACCATCTTCTTCCGGCATTTCCTGTTTAGGGGTCACCACAACAGATCACCTGTCCGCTCATGATTGGCAGTGGAGTTTTACAGTGTCGGGTTGCCAGCCCGGTGCCCAACCTTTCACAGAAGGCACACACACTCACACCTAGGACCAATTTAGAGTGTCCAATCCACCTACAGTATGTCTTTGGGATGTGGGAGGAAACCGAAGCACCCAGAGGAAACTCACGTGACCACAGGGAGGACATGGGGACTCTGCACAGAAGGCACCCCAGCCATGGATCGAACTGGAGAACCTCTTGCTGTGAGGTGGCAATGCTAACTGCTGCACCACCGGAAGGAGCTCCAAACCAAAAAAAAATTAATACACAAAAGAACACTGAGTAATAAAGGACAGCCCATGCCAGGGCTAATGAACAGCTCTTATAAGAGCTAACACCAGCCTTTTTAAAGGCTAAAAACTGAGAACAGCTATAGTAAAATGGCTCTTGGAAAAGAGCCAAGTACTGGAAAGCAAGAGTTCAACCAGGGACCCATAGGACCAAGTTCATCAGCCCATTTGAGTGTAAAACAATTGAAATAATGGAGAGATGGAAAATCTAAAGGGTTATCACTGGAAAATAGAAGATATGGGGACAAAAAGCTACTTCTGCATCAACATTGGCAGTGGAACTGGGTGCCTTATCAGTAATAGGATGCAAAGAGCCTATGCCAGAACTACCTGTCTCTGTTGATTTAGGTATGGTGTAGGCAAAGTTGCTTTTATAGGCCTTCTCATCTCTTTCTATTTTTTTCTGTTTCCTAGTTTTAATGATAGCAACTTACCAATCAACATACACAAAAACATTGGAGTAAGTATCAAGATAGTGATCAAATAGCAAGTCTGATCTAATGCTAGTATCTAAGCTGCTAATTTGCTGATATTAAAGGTCTGTCGTTTTTGTGTTTTCTCTAATTAAAATTTTAAGCAGTTCAAAACCATGTCTATTAACTTGCCAATTGGCACTAATTGCCAATTCAGAATATAAACTAGAACCATAAAGTACACCATTAGGAATTTTCTACATAAGCAAGCCTTGAGGAATATAACCTCAGTATAAACACATGTTCAAATATGCATTGTCCAGTTACAACTTATGAAAATTCATTAACAGTTTCTGAAAAGAAAAATCTGCTTTGATAAAGTCTAACCCTGTGCATTGAACATAATCCAGGCGTCTCATTAAATGATGGTTACCTGTAAACTTGGGCTGTGTCAAAGCATCTACCAATGGTTACCCAGTAATATTTGTTGGCTGTGTAATAAATAACAGGATGCACCATCCATTTCAGCAAACATTTAACTTTTATTCATAACAGCATGACAACTCAACATAAATAATGTTGTCACTTCAGCATCTCATACTCAACTGACTAGGGCTTAGAAAATTAAATGCATTATGGACTATGTATATCTTAAAAGGCAACACAATATATTAGTCCTAAAATAGCAATGGATATTTTACATACATGTACAATATACAAACACTCTAGCAGGTTTATCTTATTATCATGCTTTTAAAAGGACTCAGTCATAAATCCTACTTCTCCCTAATACCTGCTACAGAGACCTTCAAGTATTCCACCTACCCTGAACTGGTAGAATGCATAGTGGTTCCACCCATGCCACGATATCATGCATGTAGCATGCCAAGTGATGCTTTCATGATATATGCATGCAAATAAATATATATAAACCATTAGCTTTAAGTAAATTATAGCAAGAGTAATGAGCTAAAAAAAAAACTAACTTATTAAGCAAGTCCATCATGGACAGAAGAGTCTGCCTTTGCAAGAAACAGCTGTTTGTGGTTCACCTGGCAATAGGGGTCCCTTAGTATCATTAGCTCCTTTATAAAAACTTTATCACTGGATACCAACCTCCACAGTCTTACCATCTACCTGTTCACTAAATTCTTCTTTTGCCATTTTGGGTAATTACTTTGATAGTGTGAAAAGTTATTAGAATAGGTTGGCTTTCAATATATATTGGATTCATATCTTCCCCAAACCTATTTTTGTTGATAATATCATCCAAAGTGTTATGCCATTCAATTTGCGTCTCACAAGTGAAATATATAAAATGTGTGCATTCCTTAATATGCTTCATAAATGCACTGAGTTTCTGATTACCCCATTTCAGATAATACAAATATCATCCAAATAATGATAGTATTTAACTAAATATCTGGGAAAGCATGAAGTAAATATAGATTTAGTTTTCTACCATGACATCACTATATTGGCAAAAACTGGGGCCACTGCAGCACCCATAGCTACTCTCCAAATGTGTTTGTAATATCTGCCCTTAAAAAACATAAATGTTTTAAAATACAAATTCTATACATTCCATTATGGTGTTAAATCATCATGACTGTACCTTCTATCCTCAATGAGTGCCTCCTTTAACTATTTGGGGTCCACATCATGTGGGATTACAAGGAATAAATCCTTAAAACCAATTCCAATCAATATGGCATCGTCCACAAACTTCCTGTTAATCAAATTTCAAAAAATGTCATGAATCCACTAAAATATGTTTTTGCCCTCAAAAAAATCCTTTTAATTTAGCAACCACAAAGTTTGCTAAAGGTTCTGTCTTTTTGACCGCCCCCCACTAATACTATTGGTCTCAATGGGGGGGGGGCAAATACCCATTTATGAACCTTTGGCATGCCAAAAATTAATGTGATTAAGGGCTTTTTTACCCTTAAAAAATCCATTAGTTTTGTAGGAAGCTTATATTCTAACTCAGTTTCATTCAGCCACATATCAGTCCTATGATATGCTATATTAACCTAATTTTTGGATACAGTACAATAACACATTCCATCATTAAGACAGTCCAACATTTTTTGAGAATACATAAAATTATCTATTATGACAGTTCCGCCCCCGTATCAGGTTTCATTATTCTTACATTTATATTATTTTGTAGCTTGTGCAATAATGTCTTTTCTTCTGTAGTCATACTGTAACACATTCTGTTTTATTGTCCATCAATCCACTGTCTAATATCCTGTTCATACAACTTTTCAAATAAGGCACTTCACAGAACCAAAGGGGGTTGAAAATACTCCTTTGGAGCTCTGAAAATTAATTTTCATTAAATATACTGTTATCAAACAATAATCTAAAATCATTTTTTTCCTGTGAACAACTTTGGCTCCATAAGGGTATCCAACAAACTAAGTCTCGTTGAAGGCACAAAAGTGAAACCTTTCGAAAACAATTTATCATATGTAACTGCGATTTGCAAAAGCCTATACTTGCAAATTCTAACTCCCCCTCCCAAAACATGAACAGTATCTGTGTTGGCAAGGGACAAATTTAGCCCCATCTCTTCCCATTCCCTCTCTTCTTGTAAGGGGAATTCTGAGGCCTGCTCCTGAAATAATATTACTCCTATCCTCCAAAAACTTTTCTTGTCCCTTACACTCCTTCTCCATTTATCTGGACAATAATTTCTCTGGCAAATGCTGATCTTAAAAAAACTTCATTATTATTGTCCACTTCATCAGCTGCATTATCAAAGCCTGTGCGCAATTCATATTTATTCCTGTTAACCACTACACACTTACTATTAACGAGAATTGGCTACACTTTTTTCTTTGTATTTTTTATCATCTCTTTTCAGTTTATTCTCTTTCCCTTTCTTAATAGAAACACAATGCTCATCTACATTAAAAACACTTTATCCTATAGTTCTTTGTTACAATAAAACAAAAGATCACTTGTTACAGTCAAACAAAAGATTGCTTGTAATCTCATTCTCAACCTCCTGAATTTCTTTTTTAAGCTTCACCACACTTCTATTGCTGTCCTTGATAAGTAGCTTCAAAAAATTACAATCCTGTGCAGTCGAACAGCTCTAGCAGCTCATTGCAAAACAGATTGCATAAGTGTCAGGAAATGAGATAATGTTGGTTCTGATGAAGATCTGTATAGCTGATAGGAACTGAAGCACTTAAGCTTACTAATAAATGACTGGTAAGTGGTTTAGTAGTATTAGTTTTGCTTGCAAAAAAAACCTTACCAGACCCACCACTGTTTAGCACAAAAAATACTTAACTGGCTAAAACTTCCTCACAACCTTTCTTATATCCAGCTAATCTTAATCCACAAAATCATATATACCCCATTCACTTGACCAGCAATTAACCCATACTCCAATTTTATAGGTTCATAGGAGATTACTAGGCTACCAGCTTGAGCTCTTACAAACCTAGACAATATAACCCAAATTTACCTAATATGTGACCTCTAGGGGCAAGAGGATGGCAATGATTTGTGCCTATACATTAAGCATCTTACAGATTTCCCCTGTCTATAAGGGACATAAGCAGTACCCTAGGTCTGAATTTGCAATTTCCCATCCACTGATCCAAATTGCATTGGAAGATGGTCAGGTAAGGGCTCTGATTAATATGAATAGGAAGCCTGTTTCAAAGGAGGGCAATCTCTGAGACACATATCTGTCTCCCCAGCATGTTTTGTTTAAGTTGTTGACTAAGTTTAGATCCCTAGACTGGCTGACCTTTATGCAGATTTGTAACAGTGCTATCAGGGCTGGATTTGTGAGTACCTTGTAAGTCATGCATAGATCACTCCCTTAGGTACCAAACCATTCCCTTCATAAAATGATTAACAACTGATTACCAACTACAAACCACAAAGGGCTGCTGGGGTCAGTCTGAATTCCAATAATGTAGCTAGAATTTAGAATAAAATTCCTATATCAAGTCAGGTTTTTCTAACACATTCATCTTTTCAAACCCTTACTAATAACTTCCTCTCTGCCTCATGACTTTGTTCCTGCTCTTCATCTGGGAAATAGCTTCTCCTAACATCTTCCATCACCTTCTTATACCTCCTTTGAAAACATTAAATTACTTAACCTACATATCCCCTTCTAATGCTTCACTTTATTGTAATACTTAGATTGCTATCCATACTTCTAATTTAGCATAACCAAATTATCATTCCATTGTTACTTCTCTCTTACACTTGCTTATCGTCACTAATACCTCATTCTAATATATTTCTTAAATTACTCCTACATAGCTTATACACATTTCTTCTATCTGTAAATTCTCAATACAGTGCTTGTAAATTAATCTTTGTGAATATCAATATAAATGTTATTATACTGACTGTGATATGTATTCAGTGAAACATCATTATAAAATTCATTATTATAAATACTGATTGCCCTAAATTTGTTACCTTGGAGTTTTCTCCCCAAGCCTCCACTGAAAACGTTTTCACAATTTCATAAAATGCAGGTTATAAGTATAGTGATCCCACAATTGTTTATATATATATATATATATATATATATATATATATATATATATATATGATACAGTCTTTCAGACTTTCTACAGTAAACAAATGTCAATAAGTAAACAAATAACACATTGTAGGTATCAATATGTATTATAGAGAATACCTCTTTTATGGAATAGCCTTTCGCTCCACATAAAGGAAAGTACATCTCTTACTCTATTCAAACCTACTTTGGCTGAAGAGATGGGAAAGTGCAAATTCATCCCCAGTTTAGAACTCCTGTTCCTCATAGATAGAGACAACAAGTAAATGTCCCTATGTATCCTTGTTTTGCCTGCCTCTGGGCTATTTGTATGCAAAATATATGGGCTAAAACTATCATGGGAATGTAAGACTAGGCACCTTAAGATCCTCAGCACTCAACTTCTAGTCCTAACAATATACAGATTACATAGGGGAAAGTAAAAATTATAAGTGGCTGCATCTATACAGTACACAGTTAAATGCAGCTGCACAATGAACAGTGCCACTCAGATGTGAGCAACGTATATTAGCACAAATATTCAAATGAGCATAATTCAAGGTCCCACTAGCAATCACAGGCCTAGAAACATCCTAGTTCTTCCTCTACTTTCACTAGAGTTTAAACAAAAGAATTCTGACTCTGATCACAATTAATGCGAAAAATAAGTGAAGAGCTTTTTCAGCAACTCAGTGTGAAATGCAAAAGTATTTATCCTAGTTCTTTCTAGGCTGGTACAAAGTCATATTTGTTGTAGAACAGTCTCAGGCAATAGCATGGTTGTTTAGTGTTGCTAAGCTTTGAGTGAATGAGTCTCAGCAAATCTTCAAGGCTGATTTAACATTTCTCCTTAAACAAAAATATAAGATAAGCATACAAATTAATTATTTACACCACAATTTGATATAAGGAATTAGTGGCCATATTGGTTTATTTTCACTATATTATAAAGCCTAACAAGTGGACCAGTCACTGTTGAGTTCCTATCATGCAGTCTAACATTTAAAAGTTTGAACCTCATATGATCGAGACCATAAGTTCGAATTTGTAAAACTTTGAGCGTTTCAATGGATATCTCCATAAGTGGAGGTTTCCATTTTGTTCAATGGGGTGCGATCTCGGAGTTGATATATTTAAGTAGCGGGGGGTGTGGGGGTGCAGCCTCCCATGTGGGGGGTGGAGGGGGGCTTGCCCCCTTGCTTAAAACAGTTTATTTTGTTTTCCGTTGTGTTTTTTTTTTTATCCATAGTCGTTGTTTTGTAACTTCAAACATAATGGTTCGAACATTCCATGTTCGAAGTTATAAGACTTCGACTATGTGATATAGACCCGTGACTTTTCACCTAGTATCGCAGTCTACCTTATTAAGGTACATCTTGTCTACTTTGTTAAATGCCAATATCCTCTTCAAGCTCAATTTCCATTACAGAATAACATTGTTTTTAATTTTTTTTTTTTGCTCTGGAACCCTGTTTCTGATCTCTAATTGTTTTCAGTTCCATGTTTTTTACTCTTTACAATCAGTTTTTACCTCTCTTCTTGATGATATGTCCTTTGGTTGTCTAGTTACAGCTTTCTTAGCCATTATCAACACTTAAGATAGCATGTATGCTATTTTACTCCAGCTCAACAAAAAACATCTCTATACAGAGGATACATTTTCTTCCAAGTATAAGACTTAGCTTATTGTAAAGTCATTTCTGTGCTGAAGAAACTCCATACATTCACAGAATATATGCTTCCAGGAATCTCTTTCTGAACCATTGTATTTCCCATGTATGTCTATTGTGTGCAGGAACACTTTTTCAAATATAATGAGAGTACAGAAATATTTGTACAAACAATTCCATGCAAAAAAATTAATGTTCTCAGTGTAGTTGCATATCTTGGATTAAAACTATCTACATTTAGACACTAAAATTGTATACATTCATAACTATATACTGCTTTTCATTATTCCTATGCAAATTAAATTTATATATTGCTGTATATGTAAATACAATCTGTTTATTATTGTATAACGCTCCTAGAGAAGTCAAATTGTATTAACCTCTGTCTTGACTGTATTACCCATTGCATGCTTTTAAAACCCTATTCCTACTGAAATTATTTCTCTCTGAAATTTTTTGTAAATTTTGTAACTTTAATGGAGCTTTTCTCCCTGGGCCTCTGCTGAAAATGGGCCTGAATGCCAAGTCAGGCCATCCCACTAAATAAAAGGTAATAAATAATAAATAAAACACATTTCTCTCCACTAGTCATCTCTAATATCTTTATATAATTGTTCAGTCCATGGTATTTTTACCTTTATATTGTATTGCCTTTTCATATTCTACCTTTTATGCTCTATTAATTACTCTGTTCTGGAATGTCATTTCTGTTCTGGCCTCAATTATAAAATCCTACTATTTGTAGTTTAACAAAACTACTTTCCGTTCTCAATATATCTTCCTTGAACTCTAACACTGGACTTGTATATACAAGTTGATCTGAGTTCAGCAATGCCAAAAATTGTCTACCTTCATACCATTTTATTATCTCTTTTCCTTTTACCGTTTGCTTCTGAAATCTTGCTTCTTTGTTTCTTTCTTTTCCAAATGCTAATTGCATTTTCTTCTGTATATTTCTTATTTCCATAACCATATACATTGTTGGCATTGTTAAAGTTGTTTAAGTTTTGACTAGAAAAGTGTACGGTTCCTCCATCACGCAAGAAAGTACTGATTTCAGTGACATGGAAAAAGGGAATGCTAAATATAAAATGTTCCTCTTACTGCCCCGTGTCAATAGTAAATGTAGATTACAAATTATATATGATGGAACTGGTCAGAAGACTAATTAGGAAATTCTGACATGGGCCTGAATGGACCATTCTGAATGCATTACTGGTCAGCAACTGCCAGACTTTATTATGAAAGTGATCACCTTTGCTTATTGTCTGAGATGACTCTAAGACCCTTAAGGTTTCATATTAGGTCTGTGGTGCTATATAGTTTCTTTATTTATTGATGATGTGTCTGTGTTTCCTTCCTGAATAAATCACTACCAGCCACACTGGAAGATTTGGAGCTATTTAAGCTATGGGGGGTATAAAATTATTATGCAGAAATCACAGGCTCTTTAACTGAACTATCATTTCTACCCTGAAGTTACCTTAATAAATCTGATTCAGTGAATGACATCCTGCTATACCTGGGGCAGAAAAGACTGCAAGCTCTTGCCCTGAAATTATAAGTTTGAACTGGTATATTTTCATGGAAAAAGAAGAAGTAAGTAAGTAAGAAGTAGCAGGACTGGAGGTATGCATAAGTTTTCACAATTTCATAAAATGCAGGATGCGATGCCCGTGCCCTGGCCCAGGAATCAAGGAGCCTCAATCCTCACCACTAACACCAGAGAGGGCATCTCATATATGAAGAAAGGATAACAAATACACACAGTAAAGTGCAATTTCCTTTAAGAGCACAAAGAGATTACAGTCAGTCCAGGGCTGGTCGTTCCCTTGCTCTCCAGGTCCCCAATAAGACTCCCCACTGGCACAGCTATAGGGTCCAGATCAAAGCCTAGATGGGCACGCTAAAACCTCCAGCATCCTCTCTGTCCAACCAGTGCTTCATGTTCCTGCCCAAGTAGCTGACACACACACACTTTGAGATAACAGTTTATACAATCACACAGACACTCCTGGGAAAGGCTGGCACAGGTTCTTCAGCTGTGCTCCTATTAGCCAGACTATATGGTAGTACCACCTGCCACCACCCAGCTAATATTTATCAGCTACTCAAAGGCCCTTAAAAGGGTGTCCAATTATTACTGTGCAATATTATTATCCAATTGGTAGTATAACTAAACAGTCAAGGCTTATTAGAGTGACTTGGTACAGTAATCACTATAAATATGCAATGAACTCTAGAGCTCAAATTATCTCTACACAAAACAGCCATCATTGAAAGGTTTTAAAATATTTAATAATAAATAACAACACAAGACAATACTTCTTACTACACAGTGCTAATCAAGAGTTCAGAGATCACAGAGGAATACTTAAAATAATTCACTAGTACAGTTCTGACATCACAGAAAAACACTTAGTCTAATCTTTCTAGTTTCTAGCTATTTCTAAAGGAAAACACAAGTCTAAGATAACTTACATAAGAAAACAGGCAAAGTGTTGATGTGTCGGATGGTCAAGACAAAAATGCTTAATCCTCTCTGCTTCTCTCTTTTTAAATTGAAATTGCAGTTCTGATTCACATTACTATATTCTTCACACTTTCCTGGGGTTCCCAGGCTACACATTACGTCATTCTTCACACTTCCCACTAGCAGAAACTGCATTTACATTCTTAACATCTCCTTTTGTTATCTTGCATCTGGTCAGGAAACACAGTAATAAAAATACATTTGCATGTTTAAATCTAGCAATTTAACTCTTGGTTAAAACAATAGCAAGAATTTTTCATCTAGACACTTCGGCACCACTGTCTACATCAAAGGGTCACCACATGCTTTACTTTGGTCAGTAGAGTGCACTGTTGTCACATTTATTTCCAGTTCCACATGTAACAGTATTTCTTTACATTTAAGACAACAAGCCTATATTTTACATTCATATTTACAAATGACAGAATTATCTGCAAAATTCTATCTAGTTAGGCTGGCAGCCTTCATCTATCTTCACCCACTCATCACACAGGATATAAGAACAGTGATACCACACCTGTTTTTTATATGGTGCACTTGGTGTCACTCATCCTTCATAGGCTCACGCTTTAAATATTGCACAGAATAATGCCCTCTATCCTGTAAACTACTTCTTCAATCCATTTGTACAGTTAAGAGAGTGAGCATTTGAGTATCACCTTTGCAACATTGGGATTGTATTTGGCAAAAACATAAATAGAGGATTAACCATGGAAGAGGTGTGCAAATATTGTTTAATTGATCTTCTATAAAGGGGATATCTAAATTAATACACTAGTTGCAAAATGTGTAGAAGGACTATGGTAGGATGTGAAATGGAAAACAAAATCTATGGAAAGGCCTGATTAGAAGTCTTGATAGCACAACTAATCTTAAAGAAATTTCCTCAAAGACTGAGGGAACAGTCACCAGCCGCATGCTTTTCCAATTGTTAAGATTATAAAGAGCACAGAAGTTCATGTTTGTTTGGTTGGTTGGTTAACAGCAACTATAGTGAATCAGGAATACAAACTGATATTGCATTTACATTTTATTTTCAAACTAACCTGGCAAATTTGGTAGAAGTTAAAACTGATGGGAAATGGTGATTAACAGTATGGAAGAAACTGATACAAACAACAATAGAGCTCTGTGTCACTTGATTAGAACACATACATTTGAAAGTGGGGAAGTTAGTAAACAAGGAGAGAGAATTTTTTTTTTAGTGTTCCCATCTGTGAAATAATTTTCTTGGGAGGAAATAATGGGTTAATGAATGAGGTACCTTCACTACATCAATAAAAAGACATATGAGGAAGAATTGTATTATATATATACTATAGAACACATGTTTGGTAAATAGGGTGATGAGTGTGGATGAACATCAAGGATCAGTACTGGGCCCAATATTGTTTTGCAAGTTTATGTCTGAGTTTCCTGGAAGTTATAATGTTTGGGTTAGCAAATTAGCTGACAATGCCAAGACAGGGTCAGTTATCATCAGCAAAAGTATGCCCTGCAAAAATACTTAGTTTGCATTTTGATCCCATTGAAAACCACACCACCCTTCTCAATGGTACCACAAAAAGAGCTTTGCATTTTGATCACAGATCCCTAGAATAAACAGAAGATAGCCTGCATTTAAGTGGCATTGAATGAGTACAAAGACTTTAAAAAACAGAAATGTAATCTCTTTTCTGTCATCCTTCCAGTGATTATTTTATTTATGATAATGAACTTATTGTTGCCACTATAATAAGGGACTCAGAAAAATTTGATATGGCACTGTTCTATAGACCAGCTAACCAAAGATCATTTTGGAAGGGAAATTTTGGCTGAAACTAAGAAGGTATTTTAGCAGTAGGTATGAAATGACAGTAGATGACATTTATGTACCACATGCTAGCTGGGAAATTCCACCATCAAGAAGCAATGCACTAAATGGTATAATTGAGACTATCATTATTCTTCATTGTCGACAAATTCTAAAGAAGTCCACAACAAGTGCTAAAGTCTTGGATGTAATGTGGTTGCATGACAAGCTGATGTTAGCTAGCAGTTAGCTTTGCTGGCAGTGTCAGTGGCACAATTGGTAGCACACTCATGTTGGGTGTAGAATGTGGATTCTATTCCCACATCAGGTAAATTGATTAGCTACATTGTACTGCAGCATTATGGGGTGCTGCACACCTGAGTGTGTTGTCCTTTGGATGGGATGTTAAACTGAGGTTCCATCTGCTTGAGTTGCAGGTAGTTCAGATAGATGTAAAATATCCCATTGCACCTATCAAAAGAGTAGGAGCTCTTTATTTACATAGAAAAGTATCTCTTATCTACAAAATATGTACATATTTACAAATATTTACATATGTACAAAAATATAAATATATAAATCTGTTTACAGATATTCATAATTTCCTTTACATCCGTGCTAAATTATCATCCCTATTAGACCCCCACTCCTTTTTCCATAACTACCATCTGATTTTACTTAATATTGTTGGTAAAACCTATTTACCATTAAACATAATTTCATTTATTCTTTCATTCCATATGAGCTATATAACATAAAATAACTTCATCTATTCTTTTAACACATGTTCCTTCATTTCTTCTTCTTGATAATGTAAACATATTATATCACTTTTCTTTGCATATGGCTTATTTCCTTTTACTGGCCATTTATCTATTACGAGTCTTCACAAAAAAAAAATCTTGACATTCTACTTTCTGACAACACCATTTACTTCTTATTTTATAGTTTTAATTTTGTTGCCTGATAGCTTTTCCTATGGTTTTACATAGTAATGTTTTATTGTTACATTCTTATGCCATACTTTTCTATCTTTTTCTATATCATTAGTTTTTATTTTCCGTAACAATATTTTTTTTGGTAACATTTTATTTCTTCATTTATGTACTCTTTTTCTCTTTTGCTCTTTTTTACTGTACCCCAAACTTTATCAAACTTATATTTATACAGATTTAGTACTAATCTCTCATCTTTTTCATTTATGCACTTTAACACTTTGTACAAATTTGGTGAAACAGTGTATTCCACTGGGTTAATTAACCCTAACCCTCCTTCTTTATTTACATATAAAACTCCTGTTTTTACTGGGTTTAACCTAGGACCCCATATAAATGAAAAAAATATATATTCTGCACTACTTCTTTTTCAAATATTGTTGGTAACATAAATACACTTGCTAAGTATGCTATTTTTCCCATCTGTACTGAATTTTTCAAATAAGTCCCTTTTCTGAATGTTCTCCAGAAAAGACATGTTTGCTTTATTTCTTCTGTTGTTTTTTTCCCATTGAATTCTACTTACATCATTATTCCCAAATTTTATACTTAACACAGAAATGTAATTCATTGTGAAATATATACCCTGGATCTTTACTACATCACCTAAACCTTTACTTTTCTCTTTATTTTATTTAAAGCCATTCCTATCATCTCTAGACACTCATTTGTGCAAAGTATTACTTCTTTTATTCAAGTTTTGTTTTTGCAATTATTATAATGTCAACTGTATATGTTAACCAAACTGGAATTCCTAACTCTTCAGGTGTTATATACTCCACCTTTCATTTTGTAATTTATTTCACATAATATCACATTTATAAACATGCAAAGAGTATACAACTCATTGGACATCCATGTCTTATACCACTCTTCATATGTACCTCTTGGGTTAACCAGCCATTTAGAAGTATTTTTACTTTATTATTACTATATGCTGACAAACATAATTTCCTAACTTTCTCACTTATGTTATGTTCTTTCATTATTACCGATAAGATTTAATGTCCAGTTGGGTCAAATGCCTTATTAAGGTCTACAATCAGGATTTTGACTTCTTTTTTGTTCATAATATCAGCCACAATTTCACTAACTATCATTAATAATTCTTGACAACCCTTTCCCTTTATGCTAAATATACTATCTTTGATAATATTTTCCATTCTAGTTTCAAATCTCTTTTGTATTATTTTCATAAAGTTCTTCCTCATTATTATTAAATACTATTGGTCTCCATTTTTTAAATCCCTTCTATCTTCCTTCTTTCATATGAATTTAAGTTTTCCACTACATAATTCTTTATACATGAAAAATTAATTTAACTATTCATTCAAAAATCTTTAAATTTTTTTTGTCAATTCCTTAATTTTTTATACATTTCATACCCTAGTCCATCTGGGCCTGCAACTGGATATGTATTTACTTGACCTAATACTTTGTCTAGCTTATTTTTTTTTTTAAATCTCCTTTTCCAACTATTTATTCTCTCTTTTGTTTATTTCCATTTTTTCACTACCTTTTCTTTCCCTTTAAACATTTCATGTACAACTTGTAGGTACATTATTCATAATCTGTTCCTGAGTTCTTTCTATTTCTTCTTTTATATTTTTATTTTTCTTATTACACTACCATCTTAATTTACTAACCTGTTTAAGTAACTTGATACTTCTTCTCTTTTTCCTTCTAAAATATCTATATTTATATAACAATTCCTGTATTTTTCTTGATTTCTTTCATATAATTCTTTTTCTTTGTCAAAGTACTTTCTATCATTATGTTCTAAATCTTCCAATGCATCATTATATATTATTTTGTTTTTTTTTTTTCTTTCTCTAGTTTTCTCATATCATATTACCGGGTTCAGGCACCTAGGCAGTGAGACATTTCCCTGTGGTACATTTGACTGGGGACACATGGCTGAAGTGACAGTCAGCTGCAGAGAAATATGGCTGTTTGCAAATTCACTGTGGGCAAAGAGAAGCACATACTGCCATGTTCACAGCTTTAATAACCAAATGCATGGAGGCAGAAGAAGTAATGAGTGTTGTGCTCAGTGTAGAGTACATACATATGTAACTACAACATGTAGAAGTGTGCTACAGCATGGAAGAAATCCTGCAGGCTGCTGTTATCACATTTATGCTCCAGTATGCATTTTAGGTAATGTTCCCTAGAGAATGTAAAGGGGGTAATGGCCCACATACACAGTTTATAAAGGTACTGCCCATTGTGCACTGCATTTGTACTGCCACTGACATGCCCTCTGGCCAGCCTGCTGCTGATGCCTGCCATATTGCCTGCTGTCTCGTGTTACCTTGGGGACCATGGACATTGTTTTCCCCCTGTGACTTTGGTTCTTGAAGTTATGGGCATGGCAACACATTCTTCTCTTTGCCCACAAGGAATTTACAAACAGCCATAGTTCTCTGCAGCTGACTGTCACTTTAGCCATGTGTCCCCAGTCAAATGTACCACAGGGAAATGTCTCACTGCCTAGGTGCCTGAACCCCATATTACCACTGTAAAAACATTTGTTCTATTTTTCCTTAAATATCATCCACCATTCAGACCAATGTTTATAAAATGTTCTCATAGTAACATGATCTTTCCATTTCCTTATTCATTCCATATGTTCTGATTTATTCTTTTTATGCCATTGAGTATTTTATACATTCTTGTTTTCTTTTCTCTCTCTATCCTTATTGCAGGGTGATCAAAAAAATATTCTTTCAACTCCCTGCCCATCCACTATAACTAAACCTTCTGATACTATTCAATAATCTCTTTCAGTTCTATACATACTCCTTTTGTAACTCTATTATTTTTTGTCCCAAAGGTTTAACTTACCAAATCTTATAACTTCTAACATTTTCTCATATCATTTCCTTTCTTTTTACACTTGTCTCTTAAATCACAATTAAAGTCTCCTGTTTCTATAATATTCATATTTATCACCACCTGGTCTAAAATCTGATGAAATAAGCTTTCTCTTTCTTTACAGTTAGTATAAGTATATAGTGTTATAATTCTATATACTTGTTCTTTCCATTTTAAATCTACAATGGTTAATCTTCCCATTTTTGCTAAAGTTACATCTAATCATTTTACTATATTTCTACGGAATACATCTATTCCAGAACACCTCTCATTTCTCAAATTCCAGATTATCTTTCTTCCCCATAGTTTCTCTGTTTATAATCTTTCTATATTTGTTAAAATTATTGTGTTTTCTCATATAATTACATGTACATCACATGTAGTACACCACTCCAAAATTCCTATTTTTCATACTATATTCTTAATACTATTCACATTTACAGAAAGCAGTCTAAAACTTTCCTTTTTTCATGGTTTCATGGCTGATTACTATGCTAGCTTTCTTAATAGGCCATTCTAAGCATAACCAATTTCCTTTCCAAAGGTGAGAATTAAACACTGTACCTTGTGTCTGTGAGCCAGACACCTTAACCATTATGCAAACCTCAATCTCTGACTGTAGATATTTGCTTTTATCCATATCCTTTCTTTTTTCTTTTGTACTTATCCCTTTAAATTTTTCATTTTCTGTATTTTAACCTTTTATACTAATGTAATTGTTTTATTCCCTTAACTACTTCCCAGTTTATGTCTTCTTCGTCACATATTTCAGAACCTTCTTCTATGTCCTCTTTACTATTTTTCTCATCTAATTTTTTCTCCTTCACATTTTTGCATCATGTCTTATTTCCTCACAAATATAACATTTTCTTTTGTCACAGTTACTTATCAAGTATACTTCTTTTCAACAAAAAAATGTTTTGGGTTGTTCCCAGTATTTTACAACACCCCTATTCAACACCAAATTTATCATGCTTGGTATATGTATATATTTTTTTCTTTTTCTATTTTTAACACAATATTAAAATACCAGCCACAAGTTCATAAATCCATTTTGTCATAGATGTTTGCAATGTCCAGTACTTCTTTACATAAAACTTTCAAATGTCCTTTCAAAGTCTTTCTATCTCTGTTTGATTTTTGTATACAAATCTTTTTTTTCCCTGTTAAATGTTTTATCACATAAAGATTTTATGGGTTACAGTCTTTTTTTTTCATATTCAGCAAAAATATTTCCATTGAAAAAAACAGTTTCAGATATAATGTCACAAAATGTCTCTGTTAATAAGAATAAATGCTGTTACATCATGTGCTTTTAAACCCAAAGGAATTATTAAATTGTACCACACTTCATACCTCTCCATTTCTTTCTCTTCTTTACTTTGAATCCTTACTGCGTACTTCCATTTTTCATTTTCTTCTCCCGTATTTTCTGTTACTCCACTTTTGCCTTCTTTTACTTTTTCTGTTTATGTTTTCTTTTCCATCTGACCACTATTCTTCAGGATTGTCTCTGCATCCTCCTTTTGTATTTTCTCCATAATGTCCCCCCAGGAAACATCTTCATTTTTGGGCTCACTCTACACCACAATTTCTTTAAGTAAATCATCCTGCACCCCTCCAAACTGGAGGGTTGTAATTATACTTCCATCATTTGCTGACAAATCTCCATCAAACATGTTTCTTTGAAAGATTTCCTATGTATTCTGCTCATATTCTCTTGTCTCTATATTTGCTTTCTGCTTAATTTTTTTCACAACTCCATTATCTATTTCTCTCTCCAGATGGCATGTGCCTGGAACAGAAACAGGAAATGCTCCTCCAAAATGCCCCCCCCTACAACAATGAAGAGTAGGGAAAGTTCCGTGATGCTCTGACCAAATTTCTCCTAATAGTATAAATACCAGCTTGGGTCTCTAATGAAAAGAGGCTACTAGCCTATTGGGACTAACCTGGTTGACAAAGGATAAATACATAAATAAATAAATACTCAACCTTGCATATCTAACTCAGATCATGAGTGTGCATGTGTGTTCTATGACAAGGTAATGTTTATTATCATGACTTGTGAACAGGTTGTCCTGCAAAAATACATATATATTTTGAACTACTGTGCTGAGTCCAAAGTAATGCTGCTCAATATTAAAAAATCCAAGATTATTCATTTTGGGAATAAAAATAGTCTAATTTTATGCCTTAGATTTATAGATTAATACCAAAAGATATAATGACAACAAATCTAGGGATAGCAATTGATGATCAGTTGATTTTTGATGCAGTTAGAAAAAAGATACTTATTGAGGAAGGATATTCAGTGCAGCACAACCAACAGGGATGAGACAATGTTGCTGCATATATATATATATATATATATATATATATATATATATATATATATATATATATATGGATCTACGTCACATGGTCGACATTTCAGAATGTCGAAGATCATATGGCCGAGACCATATGATAGACATTCGAAATGTCGACCATGTAATACACAAAAAAAAAAAAAAAAAAAAAAAACACAACAAAAATTACTTCACGCTGCTAGTTGCACCCCCTGTGGATGGTTCTGCCCCCCTCACATCCCCAGAACTTAAATATACTAACTCCGAGATCACACTGCACTGTGGAGGATGGAAATCTTTCCATTCCGCACTGTACGGAGATGGCAGTTCTGCATGGTCAACATTTCAAATGTTGTTCATATGGTCTCAGCCATATGGTCTTCGACATTCTGAAATGTTGACCATGTGAAGGGGACAAATATATATATATATATATATATATATATACATACATATATATATATATATATATATATATATATATATATATATATATATATATATATATATATATATATATATGACCAAGACAAATATTGAGTATTATAATTCAGCCCCCTTGTACAATATCTGAAAAATTCAGAAGATGGAGAAGATTTGGAGGACATTTGCATGGCAAATATCCAATGTGAAAAATTTTGAATAAACAAATAGCCTTCAGAACTGTCTCTTTTCCCTGTAGGCTATTGACTGATTAGATTGGATCTAATCATAGTCTATAAATGTTATAGAAATTAAGTTATGTCTTCCTTACTATGGATGAATTTTTCATAGCACTCTTTCTCCATGAGGCGCAACCATGCAATGGTTGCATTATCAATCTGTAACTCAAGCCTTAAAAGGAACTTTTTTCATTTTAGGGATACTAATTTATGGAATTTATCACCATTTCATATTACGTAATCAGAGAATTTATTAATCTTTTAAAATAAGTTAGATAAATGGTTGGGGTGTTTACCCCAAACTTACTCTAGCAAAGTCTTTAATAACCATGTATATGTTGTTGACAATGACCATTAACTACACTGGACATTGAAGAATGTGAAGGAATGGTGGGAATCAGTCTGTGTCAGCATGGAAATTCTAACTTGAAACCAGTACCTACAGGCATGACTTTTGAGAATGGTGTCACGGTCTAAGCCTAAGTATAGAATGAGGTCACTTTCTGAACAGTAGAAATGAAAGGACTGAGTATTCTTGGGATAGTATTTTTGCTGTCAATCTGACTGTGCTCCCAATTAATTAATTGTACTGGTACCAGAACAAGGAATGGGAACACTGCACTTCTTGTGGCAGCGATTTTCATTACTCAAACCCAGAAATGAGGGAGTGGTCTCTTGACTGTCCTGACGGTGGTAACCTGACCATGCACATTACACCATGAGGTCAGTTGCACATTTCTGGGCTCAAGATATGGCATGCTTCTTTACGATTTCATCTATAAGGCTGTCTGTCTAATGTTAACTGAATGGTGATTTCTTGAAAAAAGGAATCTGGTGATGGCTGAAGAAAAGACCTTCCATGGCCTATGTAAAAGCAAACCAGTGACAGGAGGATACTGTTAGTGGTCCTATGGTTACACACTTCAAGACTGGCTAGTCCATAGGCAAGCAGGACAAAAAGTAGCAGTGACACATTCACTAAAATATAATAGCAGACATATAAGGTGAATTTTAAGACTAAAACGTGATGTACATAAAGCTCTCAGATTTAAAATAAACAGGTTAATAAATGAACAGATGATCTAGGTGAGAGGAATTGTTTGCTCTCTCTTTTTTAAACAAAAATTTCAAGCAGATCAGCTGTGTAACAGCATAATTTACAGAACATACAGAAACTTCATGTATTCCTTATTATTAGGTAATCAAACCATTTCAAGAGTTGTGGCAGAGATATAATAATCTTTTAACAGCTGTGTTTCATGTCCTTACCTGAGGTTCATGTCTCCCTTAAGTGCAAGAGCAAAGATATTTGACAGGTTTCCACCAGGACAGCAGCCACAGATCAAGACAGTCAGTGATTCCATGGGGGACAGATTGAAAGTTCTGGCCAAAGCAAAAGCTGTGAGAGGCATGACACCATACTGGGCCATCACTGCTATTGCCACACCTTTTGGGTTCAAAATGTGGTCTTTGATTTTAGCAATTTCCATGGTGCAGCCCAAAGATACCATGGTGATGAAAAGAATAACAATGGTAATACCACTCACCACTTTATCAAGAAAATGTGTAGAGGGTAGTGGCATTAGCCAAGTGGAGTTAAAAGCTGTAATGTTACCATTTTTTTGTGGGTCCCATGAGTGCACAATTTCATGTGTGCTGTTCATTGCTGTGCAAATTTATTCTTCTGCTCCTGAAAAGACAAAAAATAGCATGAGACAAAAGCATTTTGTATTTTTTTTATAATAACAGATGAAATATAAAGTCATGAAATCAAGACGTCCTTGAAGAAGCAGCCTGTAACAAAAGTCTGTGCAATGCATGTTAGCAAAGACTAGATGAAGGGGAACTGTATAATGTTTCAGCTGGTTTCATTCTGAATTTATCTGGTTAAGTAATGTAACAACTTTGTGAAAAATGCAGACTTGGGAATAAACTCTTCTGCATGACTTCAAAATCAATCATCTTCATCCAGGTAGCCACAATACTCTTGGTTTCCTCTTTGATCTTGACATTACCCGATTGGCTAAAGAACAAACTAGATGTAACTATTTCTCAGGGAGTAAATCCCTTCTGGATTTTGTTATTACCAATAATTCCTTCAAGTGGATTAAGTTCCCACTATATTTTAGTGATCACTGCTAGATAATATTGCACTGGTCCTGCAAAGTCTGCAAAGCCCGTGAGGTTCCTGTGCTCTCAGAACAAAGTCTTGGGGGGGTATATATATGTGTGTGTGTATGTGTATGTATATATGCATATATATATATCTATATATATATATGTATGTGTATGTGTGTGTGTGTGTGTGTGTGTGTGTGTGTGTGTGTGTATGTATATATATATATATATATATATATACATATATATATATATATATATATATATATATCTATATATATATGTATATTTATTTATGGGGGACCTGAAATCGTTTTAGCCAACAAAATGCAATTGACTACATATATGATTGACAGGTGTGTGACATTGCACAATTCTTGGGGTTCGGAAATATGCACTTTCCCTTGACATTGTATGATCTGAGAGTTAGCATATATAAATATAATTAGATAATTAGTAGGGGTGGGGACACAGACCCCAACCCCCACAAAAAGTAATGGTTTTATCTGTTTTTACAACCTCTTTGTATGCACCAGGATTTTTGCTCAGTGCATGTATAGTAGCGAGTCGGCATTTACAAACTCAACCTTTTGTGGCTGACTTTTGAACATCAATATTTTGGCCATTAACTTATTATCAGTAGAACTATACATATATATGTATATATACACATAATATATACACATGCATATATATGTATGTCTTACCCTGACTGAATGGTTGCTAATATATCCGTATTCCTCAGTAGATTATACCTTTCTTGTGGTTACTAATCTAGTTATGAATGTTCAAAATAAGACCGATTAAGTACTTTTCTCTTATAATTAGGAGAGGAAGAGATTACAGAGAAGGATGGACAAACAGTGACCTTCGTCTTCAGAAAACGAGGGACAAACTTGAAAGATGACTCCTTCCACTGAATCCAGGCTATGTCTAAGAAATGAAAACAAAAAGGCTATGCAAAATGTTTATTTTCCTACAAGACAAATGCTCTCTAAGCTTTGTCCCAATTTTAAAATGTACATGTCGCAGTCAAGTCACTGACAGTTTAGTGTTACAGATATAATCTTCCTTTGTTATAACTTCAGACATGAATTCTTAAACATTCCTCCTCATATGTCATCACACTGGGACTATTTTGTGTAGTTTACCCTGCCTGAAAACAATTAGGGTAAGCCCTCAAATGTGTGTGTGTGACATCATATGGGGGGGGGGGGTAAATCCAGACCATCAAGCTATCGGGGAAAAGATGCTTTGGGAGACAGGGTGATGGACTGAATACAACTGAGGGAAAGGCTGGAAAAAAATATATCTTTTAGATTTTTTTATCCCAGAATCAACAGACAGCTACCCCAGCTAGAATAGAGTCTCCCTCTGCTAGCCAGTATTTCCACTGAAACGTTGCATGCTATCTAGACACTGTTTAACAAGAACTACAGATGTATTCCCTTACACAAGGTATAAGCCAGGCATTGCTATGTTTCATACTCATTATAATTTATAAATAACTTAATATTTGAGTGAAATTTGCAAGACTTTAATGAGAAAAAAAATGCTAGTATATTTATTATGGTTTTACTTAGCTTCATAACACTTCAGCACCATTGTGACTGACCATCAAAACTTTAGACATAATAAAGTGAAATTATTCAAATGCAAACAGCAAAGTGAAAAATAAGCCCAGAAAGGCATTCTTTTTAAGGGAGAAAAGACCCTCTTGTGCCTTTTCTGTGGGGGGTGCACCCCTAACCGCCCTTTACTTGTACATAACTCTGTGGAAGCATCATCACAGGGAAATGAGAAACTCCTAGAATTCATTAGCCTTTATCTGGTCGGGAAAAATCTGGCATTCACACAATATTAATCACTGTCACAGAAGTCTGTCTTTAGTGTGTCAAACACTAGCGTGGCATACATTTAGAGCAGTACCTTATTTTAGTCCTAGGGAATTTGATAATCCTTTAGGTAACAACTGTAATAACCACAGTATTAGATTTTTAACACAATTTTCTTCTGACTATTTCAAAATCAAGGAAGTTATTAATAGGCATTGGGGTATCTTACATGTTGACAGTGATTTAAAACGGATCGTGGGTGAGACATCCACTTTCCTTTATAGGAATAAACATAATTTAAAAAGGATACTTTGTTACCCTAAAACTATAAAAAGTGATAATAAGGGTGGTTGTACGAAGCCATGTGGGCATTGTAATTTTTGCCATTTTATTGACAGTAACACTCAGTTTTTTCAACCAGACTTACAGAATGTATTTATGATACAAGCAGATGCAAACTGTATGACATCAGATGTGGTTTATTTGGCTACTTGTCAATCCTGCCCGTCATTCTATGTAGGCAAGACTAATCGCCCCTTAAGAGATAGGATGAGGGAGCATATCTACCATATGAAGAGAGGTACATTGCACAATGCTCTAGCCAAACATATTACATTAAACAACAATGAACATTATTTTTTATTTAAGGTGCTAGAAGTTATCTCTCCTAATGTAAGGGGAGGTGATATCAGAACCTACACAGAAAGTAAGGAAATGCAATGGATTATTTCATTAAGGGCTGACAAAGGTTTTGGCCTGAATGAGAGAGCCTCTATAAGACCAAAACTAAAACAACATAGAAATGTCAAATGAATTGTTATACACTGATTATATACAGATGTATTTACTTTTTAATTTATATATAGTTTTGTGTTTCTTAATATAATTCAGTTAGTCACAATATTCTGATCAATATGTTTGTAATTTGATGTCTAGCCATCATCTATCTTTCAGCAATGCATTTTATGAAGTTTTTATATATTCATTTTTAGTTATCATTTTAAACATCATCTATATCTTTAAAAATGATGGGCAGGACCTTGTTTGTTAATTAACCATGAGTATGAGTCATTATCTGCAGGTATATAAGTATGCAATTAACACTTGGATTTTTGTATGGATCTGATGAAGCTACTTGCGAAAGCGCTTATCCTGTCTTATATTTTTGTATTAAAAGTGGAGATTTTAATTAATTTTTGCATCGTTTTACTTCCTCACTGTCGCTCAGCTCCTGGCTTTATCCATTAAAAGAATGCTTAAGTCTTTTCCTTTCAAGTGTACATTTAAAGATCATGATATTAGACCTTCTACCAATTCAGAACCAAACCCTTTTAACAAATAACTCCCTACCTGTCCAAATCCCATTCTGTTGGAACTCTGATCTTACATATATTACCCAACTTTCACATACTGACTGGCCAAGACATGCTTGTTCTTAGCTCAAGAAACTGGAATGCTCTGCTGATTAGTTTGGAAACTGTGAAACAAATGAATTTCAAGCCACACAGTGACACATTGCAGAGGAATGATGCCCTGACTGCAACCCGAGTGACCCAGTACTTTTGACCTTGCCACTGTAAGATCAGGTTGGGGAGGGTGGGACTGAGTGACCGTGGCTCATTCATCCTAGAAGAGGGAGGTAGCTTAGTCTGATGCACTAGCACTACTGAGCGCTGGTTTAGGCCAAGAAACATAGCCAAAGGCAACAAAAAGAGTAAAGAGTCATTTCCACCCAGCAATATTATTACTGCTGGTGCTGGGGTTAAGGGCATGCATGAAAGTGCAGATGTCTAAGGGTTGGTATTGTAGGCACCTGCACTTAAAGATTACCACAGAGAAAGGAGAATTGCTACCTGCAATGTCCTTGATGGTGCCCTGGCTAATGCCACCCTATGATTGTTGTTTACTCAATGTAGAATGACAGAGATAATCTAGTATGGAAAAGGGCATGATTGGAACTACACTGGGGCACCAAGTCTGAGTCTCAGGGTGGGTATGAACTGTGCAGCAGCTGCCTGAGCAGCTGTTAAATGTACCACTCACTCATTGAACAACAGCTTGGGCAGATGGTCATGGAGCTGTGTGGAGTAAGGACAAAGAACACCTAAGCAACCGTCAATTTTTTTTTTAGGATGCGAACACATTCTTCCCATGTACATACTTTCTCTGCACTCTGGTTTCTGTTCCTCTATTGGCTGAGTTCAGCCTCAACCAAACCAATGAGAGAACAACATTAGAAGCCATCAATAAAAAGGATTGGAACAATCTTGGAGATGCAGCATGTTCAATTAGCATGACTGAGACAGCAAGGTTAATGAATATTTCCTCACAGACATTTATGGAGTGAGAGAGAGAGTGTTTTCTTTTACCACTGCTGCTTGGAATTTGATTACCTTGCTTTACTGACAGAGTCTTAAAAAGAAAAGTTGGAGTCTCAGGCTGAGTTTGAACTGTGCAGCAATTCACTGAGCAGCTGACATCTGTGCCAATGACTCACTGAACAACAACTTGGATAGATGGTCATGGGGCCATGTGAAGTGATGACAGCAGATAACTGAGCAACCAAGTACTGAACTTAAAAAATCTGTATGTACACTAGGTTAGCAGCTACTCATGTGCATACCTCTCAACTCTGATTTTGGCTACTAATTTCACTTTCCCCCTCCAGAAATGCTTAATTTTCTGTTAAATCATTGGAGATTACAGTCTGTCAATAATTCCAGTCTTTGGGTTTCATAATTCTTATTGTACTGAAAATGTATGTCAATGCAAAACATATTGCCATACTAACATTTTAAGTGGATTAAAATTGTCTGCATGTCATCTATTCTAATTTTGCAGATTATGTCCAATATTGTCTAAAACATACAAATGCCCTGTTTTTGTTAACCTCTTGATTATCTGTTGGTAAATCATTGAGAATTACAGTCATTAGAGTTTCATAGTTCCTATTATTCATGGAAATGAATATGCATGAAACACCTACTTTTCTGCTAAATTATTTGAGTTATCTGGCATATAAGGCTCTGATATATTAATGAGCTGTTTCCTGTAGTCAGAAATATAGGGTTTGAATCCATCTACCTCTACTTGTCCAGTGCATGTCTTTGAGCAAGTCACTTAACCAAACAATGCTCATGGATGCTTTGTGCTGTGGATTTACCAGGTTAACAAATAGATTAGAAAAATATTTAAAATTTATCCCTATTTGGGCCTTTGCCCCCCCCCCCATTGTTTTGGCTTTGCTTGAATTCTTGAGTAAAGAAGTCAAGGGGTATTTTGCTCTGTTCCTTGTAAATTGTGTGGTTTTCTGACAAATTAGTGCGGACTACAAGTCACTAAATAATGACAAGCGTGTGAGTTTCAGACTTTGTGTTCTTCAGAAAATGTTTGCTAATGCAAATTATTGTTATTACAGTACATTCCTCAGCATAATCTCTTTCTGATTTTGGGTTTTTGATTTTTGAGCTAAGAAGCTGAGAGGGAAGGTGGGCTGCAATGGATTATGCTATATGGTTCTGATAGAAGCAAAATGGATCCGTAGTGCATTTATCTTAAGCAGATGTCTGAGGTATACAATCAAATGGCTATAATTGATGGTCAGGTGTGCATGTGTTTTTCCTCGTATTTGTGATCTATTCCTCATAAAATCTGTGACTTTATAGTAAAGTGGTTTGGCTTATAGTCATTATATAATTAGAAACATGTGAGCTTTAAACTTCTTACCTTTCAGAAAATGCTTGCTAATGCAAAATCAGCTGTACCAGCAACTACGTCTATTTAAAATTTGTTCTTGATTTTGGGTCTTCATTCTGACACTTGAGTTAAGGGATTGGGATGGCACAGAGGTGTAGTGGATTGCACTGTATGGTAGTCACAGTAGTAAGCTGAAATACACTTCTAGCCCATTATTTATGTATTTGCCCATACAATGGGCTGGAACTGATGGTCACATCTGTGTGTGTATGTATGTATGTATGCTTAAATAAGTATGTAAAAACATGCACATTCTGCATCCCAGAGTAGTTAAGGAGAAACCATAGTAAACAGCAACATCATCTTATGAATTATTTTCTTTGGGTACAATCCTTGATTTTCCTTGTTTTTTTAACTGTTGACAGTTGTATTTATTATTTGGTTGTGAGCAAAGTGGACAGCATGAAGTCTATGAATTTAGCTTTTTTTCACAGGCATGTGGATGTGAAGTGCACTGTGTTGGGTTGCAACTGTTTGTCTGGCTCTTAGTGCAGATGAGTAAGGCCATGAACTGTTAACCTGGTTCCTGTTGTGCAGAGTTTGATTTCCTTAGCCTTTATTTGTCTTTTGTTTGACTTCAGTAAAGACTATTCCTGGGTTGCCCCTGAAAAGAAACACTTGCATCCACTATGCTGTCCTAGGCTGTTAGCAAAAGCATTACACATTGTCTTTTGAATTCCTAACCTCTTGATAATATGCTATGCTGTTGTTGGTCTTTCGGCTTTTCGTGGTTAGATGTCGCCAAAGTGGAACTCCAGTCCGCTAACGATTGGCAGTAGATTTTCATGAACACCAGGGTGCCAGCTCGATGTCAACCTTCAATGAAGGCATGCCCATTTACGCATGTCTTTCGAACGCCCACCCAACCGCGGGGAGGATATGCAGACACCACACAGAAGGCACTCCCCTCATTCTAGCTGAGAATCGAACAGGAGAACCTCTTGCTGTGAGGCAACAATGCTACCACTGCATATGAATTCCAGTACCTCTCTTGTAGTTTAACAGGTACACTTTCAATTAATGAGTTTCAAGGGAAGAGAAGTTTACTGTTGCTTATTCTAAGTTTGTTTCCAGTGTGAATTTTTTGTTTTGTTTTGTTTAGTAAATAGCTTGTCAATGTTGTGCTGTACAATTTGTAATAACAATTTCAAATGAAATACAAATCTCTGTGATTATTATAAAAGTAAAGAAGAAAATAGTATGAATGCCGACAGGTTTTAACAGTGTTTTATTGCAACTGGGGGAAAAGAACAGAGTAGTGGGATACTGGTATGTGGATCTCAATCCATTATCATGCCTAGGGCCATTTTTGACCATGATGTAGCACTGACTGTGCATGAATGCACTGTGAAACAAAAATCAGTGTTGCATGATTATAGGGCTTGTGTAATGGCAGTGCATGAGTAGCAGTCTTCTGGGAGTAGAAATAAACAGGCATGCTGAGTACATACATTTGACAGTACCAAGCTGAAATATATTAGTACGGTCATTTATTTTTCAACTTTCATCTCAGTTTAAAATTATGAGGGTACACAATGTGTGTATCATTTTGGGATAAGGTCTGAAGAGGCATGTTGTATATATATGCCTGAGAGCAAGAAGTCAAAATATATTATTGTCAACATTTTGTTCTTTCACTTTCATACTAATCTATCATAGGAAAGGTGTGCAGAAGTTGGCAACCTTTAGGGGGAAGGGTTATGAATTATTTTTTAATTTAAAGTTTTTTTGTTTTCTGAAGTTTGTTGCTATATATAAATATTTTTTTCTGCTTACCTGGCCAACTGCTGGTTACTGTGACAATATTTTGCTTCAGCAAGAAAAGGAACCTGGAACTACTACTTGAGAAGGGAGATATCAGCAGGAACTCAGATAAAAAATAACTTAAAAAGAAAATGAATAAAAATAAAAAAAAAGAATGTAGGAACAAGCTCATTTCTCACTACCTGTTACTTTCTAGAGCAAATGCAAATGTTCTTTCTGCCCCATCCCTTCAGCTAAAGTTACATTTTTGCTCTTTGTAAAATATGCTTCAATTATAACATGCTTCTCTAACTATTCCAAACTTTAAATTTTTGTATTTACAACTTCAAAATATTTGCTGATATACTATAGAGTGGATTTATAAAGGTTACAAAAAAGTGTACACTTTTTGCATTCATGAACAGCCCTTCCATCATGCTTTTCACTCAGAAAGGTTAGACTAATTTTGTTGTAACTTTTATGAATCTGGCCTTATGTCTACTTTAAACACTTTCATCCAGAACAAATGTTACATAATTGTGTAACTCATGCACTTTGCATTGAATGTTGTTTAAACTCATTTTTACCTGTGAATTCATTATTATACATTGTTATCCCTAGACCTGAGTTATCTTTCCTGCTCAGTGTCTGAAATAGATCCTTATTTTCCAGCCACTTACCTTCATTAGCAAATATTAAATAAAATAAATACATTTAGTTAGTATGTATGCATTTTACAGCTCAGTTGTTAACCATCTGGTTAATGTAGTAGGCATTGTGGAATGAAACATAGTCTAATTATGGCATGAATTCATACAAAAACGCATGTAGGTCTGCCTGTACGAGTTTTATTTTTTCAATGTGTGGCTTAGTGCTAGTGGTTAAGTATTACTTTAGCCAGTTTATGTTGTACACTTGGTTATTTTAGAGAATTGCCTTGAACTGACATTAATCAGTAATTAATAAGGATAATGCATTCATTATTTGGCTATAATACTTCTGCTTTACAGTATGAGGTTCATCATAAAGCTTTCTATGATTGTTGGAAAATATGGTATACTAAGGGAAAATGAAGGGGTAGGGAAGTTAGAGATATTTCTTTAATATAAAAGGGGTAGCTCAGATAGGAATAGAGAAGCTAGAGACTTTTTTGAAACACTTAGGTCACGTCAGATAGTCAACCTTGTCTTATCTACCATCACCAATGCCGCATGTAATTTAACATGATGTACGGACTAATACTCAGTTTTATATTAAGCAAATTTATTTTTGTTTAAACTATGTATGGAGTTACATATTAATAATACTACCAATATTACTAATACTGATAGCAATAATTGCTATATTAACGTTGTATTAATATTTTATTATTGAAGCCATTGTATATTTCTTGCATGGTGCTGTTGTTACTGTTTATTGATTGCAGTTATTAATTCTGCCTTTATATATTGCTGTGTATTAATTTTGCTATTCTTCTGATATATAATGTGTCATTGTATAATAGAGATATGAAAGACAAAATACATAAAATGTACACAATTAAGGATTTGTTTTCCTAGCAGGGATGACTCTGAATTGTAATCTGTTTTCAGCACACACTTTCAGGCTTGTTTTCCTAGCAGCAAGCCAGGGCCCCCCATTCCTGGACTTATGCATTTAGTATCTGTTTTCAGCAAAAGGAATACAACAAGATGCCATCACCAAAAATAGACTTCAATGCTGGATATTCAAAAAATGGAACACTATCTTGATTTTGACATTAAAATGCTATGAGGTCAAAAAATAGAGACTCTTATGAGAAGAGTCCTGGGTAATGTATTAGCTTGCTTTATAGGCTTTGCTGTTGGGGCTGCACTGGGTGTAGGAGTATGTGTGGTGTTGCTTTTGGTGAGTGGTTTAGAGATTGCTAAGGATACACATTGCCATTTATAAGCTTAAGAGGTATTTGAGGTTTGGGATGATTGCTTTTTAGTGCCTCACCATAGGTTAGGCTATGTGCCTGTGTAGTAAATGTAGTCGGTGTGTTCTTGACAACCTTGTTTGTATGTGAGACTTTTGCCTCAGATGAAGTGTATTTGCATCTCTCACATACTGTGTTTGTTTCTTTAAGGATTAAATGGTTGTCTGTGAACACGAAGCAATTACTACATTGTCTCAGTATGGCCATATCTACCAAGCTGGCTATAAAGACACTTGGAAATTGCATATCCATGTTGTCTGGACCTGTACTTGGGTGGGTTACTGTAGATCATGGATTGGGTTATGTAGAGGTCTCCTTGAGTGGCCTCTGAGGTTTGGCACTAGACTTGGTTAGAGTGTGCTAAGATTTAATAGTATTATTATTTAAATTGCAAACTAGCTGCTGTAATTTTTTCTCTGCACAATAGCTTTGTTTTAGCCACACTAAGGTACAGATTTCACGTTTAGTTTTATAGATAAAAGTTACTTTCTTGGTATTTGTGCCTGTACAGGGCACTGCTAACTCTTGATATAATAACACCAAGAAAGATTGCTTGTGAGTGTAATATTGCAACAAAATAACTTAAGCTATTTTGATAAGGCATTTTAGAATGATTTAAAGGCAAACTCAACAAATATGGCAAAAATAAAGTTGTAGCCCACTAAACAGTTAACTGAAGTGCAAAACAATAAAATAAATTATCTGCCAAGAATGTAGCAGGATTAACTCAGGATCCTCTCAGGGTATGATGAGGGTACCAAGTAGATGGGTGCTCTGGGAAAATGAGCAGGAGACAATTTGTAGTAAGGGAGGTTTACTCAAGTGCAATACTTGTTTGCTAGGCGGGCACTTAGTATTATGGATATATGGAAAACAATTGATGTAAAATTACTTAAATAGGTTACAAAACAGACAATAGCAATGAGGGAGGTGAGGAAGAAACTTTGTAAATCAGATTATCAAAAAGGGGCAGAGACATAGCCTTTAGAACCACAACAAAAATGGAGGGGGGGGGTGGGAAAATTTTAAAATTGAGATCTAGTCCCATGTTTAGAATTTCAGAAACATTTAGCTTAATGTTTCAGCAGAGAACAGGTCAGACTCAAAGAACAGATGAAAAAAGCAGTAGCAAGTAAAACCGAAGGATTAAGG